>NC_090439.1:414797739-415106044 GCF_031143425.1 Pleurodeles waltl | reverse complement strand
AGTGGAGATATGTATCACCAGCCAGTTGGCGGTGATACCTCCACTATTGCACGACTGTCTGGGTCATAATGACCCCCTTAGTTCCAAACTGTGAAACATGCTTTTGAATCTAAAACTGGTATAGCCAGAATAACTGTCACTGAGAAAGATGCTAATGAAACTATTCACACACTCATTTACTCACATCTACATCCACTAATATATTCATTCACACCCACATACAGCCACTGTCAGACTCACCCAGACTCATACATCCATTCATATATCCAGGAATCACTCTGTTACAGACAGACATAGACAGCCATACACCCAGATATACAAACAGCTGCCCACCCATACAGACACTGACATACCTATTTACAAAACCATAGTGACTCACACATCCAGTCAAAGGGCAAAATAGGCACTTATACATCCACTCACACATCTACACAGCACTTATATTTCCAGCACTAACGTAGACACTTGCACACACAGTTACATACCCAAACACTCACTAATACAGCCAGTAACCAATTCATACAGGCTCTTGCATACCCATTTAGAGAATGATTAAGATGCTAAGACAGCCAATCAGACACCAACATAGTTACTCACATATCCAGTGGCACACCCTCAAGGCACTGACACACTCACTTAGATATGAACTCAAGTAGAGATATAATAAATACACCGATCCATGCACTAAATCATTTATACATCCAAGCTTACACAGCCTGTTGTACACTGACATAACTAATTATGTACCTATTTGTCTGCTTGGATTAAGTAATTTAATAGTATGTATTATAAAGCTAATTGTATGGGTTGTTTGTTTTTCAGATATCTACTTGTATTTACAAAGGAAGATTTACAGTGCTGAAAAAGACAGAAACAAGAAAAAACAGGAGAACAAATACTATCTGCTTAAAACTCAGAGTGAAAAGCGACATAATGCGGAGAAAGTGCTTAAAGAGAAAATAGCTGCTGGTGAGAAAATCACAAAGTGTCCTAAGATAGTATGTGGAAAAATGTAAAATCTTCCAAAACATGTATATAAAATTAAGGTTCAAAATCAGCTCAGAAAGTAGAAGGAGTGAGCAAAATTGAAAGTGAGAAATCTTATAAGAATACAGCTCATTCAAGAAGCAGACACAAACAATTTAAAGAAATATGAGTGAGAATGTTTCGTAGTAGAGTAGTACAAAATGTGTTAAAAAACATGAAGCCATATAGGAGGTGAAGGGAAGCACTGAAGCAAAAACAACATTTGAGAATGTAGTTGGTAAAGCCTCTGCCCTGAAGCAGAAACAATGTATTTTGATACTAAACAGAATGAGAACACTGGATAAAACAATATTGTCTCTGAAGAAAAACATGTATAAAAAATTATTTTTATTTAAAGTAATTTTTGCAAAATGTTTAAAGGTGAATGGAAGCACACGTCTAGTAGAGACCTTTTCTTCAATGAAGAAAGCTACTTACTACAGAAAACGATGGTGCATGTAGTTGAAACACCTGGTCGATACTATAGGATAAAATATGTTACCCCTTTGCAAAAGAAGAGATGGTTCCTAGAAATATTAAGGAAGAGATAGTTGAAGAGGTACAAGAAAGATGTGGACATGGCTGTGTAGAAATGGGGCTATACCAGTATTTGTAGTGTATACCCAGAATCAATTGGTAAATTAAGAAATGTCATATATAAATTTCCAGATAGAAGCGTGATGCACAAAATTGCAATGTTGCAAGGACTAGATCCATCCACAGTGGGGAAATATACTAACTTACAAGGACATTCACTGGTGTGTCTATCCAAGAAAGTGTGCACAAGCACCTTTCATCATTTCTGAGTGTTGGCTGTTCATCATTAAAAAATCTGAAATTTAGTTAGAAGTCTTTACTTGTAAAAAGTCCCGCAATGTGCTTAGGAGAAATGAACAAGGCCCTTTTGATTGGTACAGTATCAGAGGTTGAAAAAGCTTGTGAAGATTTTCCATTACATTTCTTTGTTCTTGAAGTAGAGTCTGCAGAAAATGAGGACTTGGTATGTTTAGTTTTAGTGCAGAACACAGATATTAGTAATGATGACTAATAGCCAAGTTTAATGCAGTTTCTAGAGAGAAACCAAACTATGTTTGTATACGTTGTCAACGCATTCACTACAAAAGCAAAATTCAAAATGTTGACTTGTTCTTGAAAGCTGAGCATGAAAACAAAGATAAGTGGCTAGAATTTGCTGTATATTTATTTGTAGAGGAATGGTTAGATTAGTCAAAATGGCAGATCATATGTAGGTATTGCTATGACAAATTAGAGGACAACAAAAAGAGCACTACATAATAATTTAGAGTTGGTTCAAGTTCTAGGGAAACTTCGACATCTAAATATTTATGAAACAATACTGATATAAACTAATCACCCTTTTCAAGCGAAAATCTGTAAGGAGCCAAATAGTGGGAAACTACTATATACTAAGCTACTGTTGGACCTTGCCCATTTTGCAGGGTTATCCCCAATCATTTTGCCTCCTATTTGTTCTGACCTGCTTCTGTTGGCTTTAGGACTCTGGGAAGTTTACAACTGCTAATCAGTTCTAAAGCGCATATGCTCTCTGTGTGAATTGCATTGTGATTGGTTTATCTATGATTGGCATATTTGATTTATTAGTAAGTCCCTAGTAGATTACACTAGAGGTGCTCTGGGCCTGTAAATCAAATGCTACTAGTGGGCCTGCAGGACTGGTTGTGCCATCCACATTAGTAGCCCTGTAAACATGGCTCAGACCCGACACTGCAGTGTCTGTGAGTGCAGTCTTGCAATGCCAATTCGACCTGGCAAGTGTACCCACTTGCCAGGCCCAAACCTTCCCTTTTTATACATCTAAGGCACCCGTAAGGTAGGCCCTAGGAAGCCCCATGGGCAGGGTGCAGTATATATTAAAGTGGGACATTTATTAATGTGTTTTACATGTCCAAAGAGTGAAATACTGCTTAATTTGGCTTTCACTGTTGCAAGGCCTATCTGTCTCATAGGTTAACATGGGGACTGCCTTTAAATAACTTTAAAGTGAAGATTCCCTTTGGATGCCGATGGACATATGGAGTTTGGTGTCTCTGAACTCACAATTTAGAAATACATCTTTTAGTGAAGTTGGTTTTTAGAATGTTTGTTTGAAAATGCCGCTTTTAGAAAGTGGGCATTTTTTTGCTTTAAGCATTCTGTGACTCTGCCTGTTCATGGATTCCCTGTCTGGGTCAGTTTGACAGATGGGCTGTTTGTGCATCCCCTCTAGTTATTGAGACACAGGGTGCTAGGATATAGCCTCCATGTCCTGATGAACCATCTGTGCTAGAGTAGAGGGAGGAATGGTCACTTATACCCTAATTGGCTGTGCCTGCCCTCTCACAATGCAGTCTCCAAACCCCTGGTGTGTGTCTGGGGCCTGGCCTTTGCAAGGCAGGATCTTGTGAACAACAGAGACTTTCCTTTGAAGTTTGCCTACTACAAAGGCAGAAAGGGGTATAAGTAGGGGGCTAAAAACCCCATTCTTTAGATTTCTTCAAGATCACTTCTGGATTTAAGAGGAACCTCTGCCAAGGAGAAGAGTGAAGAGATGAGGAGACGTTTTGCCCTTGCCTGTGTTTTTTTGGGCTATCCTGAAGTTGCTGCCTCTGCCTGTGAAAGGGGACAAAGACTGTACGTTGTGCATTCCTACTTGAGAATAATCTCCAAGGGCTTGAACTAAGCTTTCCTCTTGTTTTGAAGTCTCAGTGACAGCAAAGACTCCCTCTGCCAGCACCTGAACTCTCTGCTGAGACTCCTGCCCTGCCAAGTGGTACCGTATCCAGTCCCTGGACCTTTAAAAGGTGAAATTGGCAGAACAAGAGCTGAAAATCCATACACAGAACGCCGTGCAGGGAAATTTTCGACACACTATCTGCAACGTGGCTCATAAACGATGCGCTGGGGAACATGGCGGCCGGTTGAAGCGCTGACCGCGAACTCCCATCGGACGAGAGACGCGGACGAGAGACGCGACCTGCGACCCCTGACCTGGAAACGACGCGCTGAGAGCCGGAGCAGTCCCGCAGTTGGATCGACGCGCGAGAGGATCACCGCGGCCGTAGAGGGGCCCCCTTGTTGTGACGAGGAAGAGGTTTGGAGGAGAGACGCCGGGGAAGAGACTAAGGGAGAGACTGGGATTGTGCAGGGCTCCTAGACCGGGAAGAGCTGTTGATGGCGTTTTTTTTTTTTTTTTTTTTTTTTTTTTTTTTTTTCTCTCTCGGTGTTGAGGTTGACAGAGCTCCCTGCGTGAGAGATACACACTGATAAATCCAGATTGGTAGGAATACCATAAATCGTTAATTAACCTGAACATCGGATCTTTAAAAAACAATCGCAGGTTGAATCTGCATAGGATTATTTTTTTTTTTTTTTTTGTGAGCCTTTCCTTTTTTTTTTTTTTTTTTTTAGACTTCTTCTGTCACCCACAGAGGTTTGATGTTAAACTCTCTTATCATTAACTTTGAGCATTGTCTCTTTGCTTTAAGAGTTATTCCAACGTTGTTTCTACTCCTTGAATTAGACCGAGTTGGGCATCACTGGGCATCATTTGCCTATCGGGCTTGGAGTAGCTATTTGAAGGACTCGGAAGGATCCTAGAAAATCCAGTCTCGGAATACGTTACTATTGGAGTGTACTTGTTTATATTGATCTCCCCGCCCCAGGTCGGGAGATTTAATTAAAAATCACGGCGAACAAGGAGGGGGGCGAAATTGCTTCGGCGAGAGGTGGTCAGGGGGTCCCCTGGAATCAAGCTTTAAATTCCAGTATTTGGGCTGAAGCAGTGAGGGGTGTGCGACGAGGGAGATCTTATACCTCTCGCTGTTCTCTTCGTGGGAGTTTACCGGAGACTCCGGGGCTTTCCACTAGGAGTAATTTGAACAGGAATAAGGTGGGAGGAGAACGTGATACCAGCAGAGCCTCTCGGTGCATGTCTCCAATCAAACGCCGCCCCAGGGTTGCACGGGCAGAGGTTAAAAACCTGGTTGGTGCAAGGACTTGTAAGCCCGGCCCCCTGGGTGTGAGTGATAAGCCCCAGGTTTATTCATCAGAGACTGTAGCAGTTACAAATCCTGGATATAAGACTCACGGCGAAGTCTCTTTAAAGGGGACTGATCAAATTTTGTCATCTGTGGGCCCTCCTATCCCTCTCTTGGGGGAAGGCCAACCTGAACTTCTGGGGAGGAGTGAATCACTGATCACAAGATATTTTCGGACTACTACCTTTCCATCGCAGGATATGGCAAATAGTCAACTAACCTCAGATGATTTAGAAATGTCAAATTTAGCTATGCGTTTGGCTAGGCGGTCGCCCCTAAATCCATTAGACAAGGATCTAGATGGACAGGGAGAGGATTCCTCTAAATTATCGGCTTTGTTAGAAGTGGAGAGCAACCCTCTCAGAGATACAATGTCTTATGGTATGGACGTACAGGCCCTGCTAATCTCTCTTACTAAAGAGATGAGGGAAAAATTTGAGACATCAGAAAATAACCAAACAAGGATTCGGGAAGTATGTGAGGCTTTGGAAAATAAAATCACTTTGTTAACAGATCGGATGGGTAAACTCGAGACTGTGGTGGCGGCCCATGAGGAGCGGGTGGCAGCTCAATCTGAGGATATTTCACAATTAAAACGTGGAGAAAAGTTGTTACAGGACAAACTAGAGATTTTGGAAAATAACATGCGGAGAAATAATATCAGGCTTTTGGGTGTTCCTGAGGGATTGGAAGGGGAAGATATTAAGGGCTATGTGATTGCTTTGATAAAAGAGGTTATCCCAAATACAGCAGGGTTTAACCTGGAAGAGGATATTCAAAGAGTCCATCGTGACCCGTTCAAGAAAAATCCCGGGAGGAAGAATCCCAGGAGGATTCTGATAAATTTCAATACGTACTCTATCAAGGAAAAAATTCTGTCTGAAGCCCTTAAAGTTGGTGTTTTTTCCAAGGGGGATTGGGCCTTCAGGATAAGATCGGACTTGTCTAAAGCAACGTTAGATAGACAGTGGGAATTGGGAAATTTTATGCGTGAGCTTCGTTCTCTTGGGGCTACCGTACAGCTAAGGTTTCCGGCAGCACTCCGGATCATGTGGAAGAACAAAATGTATAACATGAGAGATCCGGGGGAGGTTAGCGCATTTATAGACCAGATTAAGGCGTCACAATAAGATCTAGTGGAAGTATCTCGTCCGATGGGGAGTTCGAATTTAGGATAACAGGATGGTTATCCTAGTAGAATCAGGGAGGGTTCCCCAGGGTAGGGGGGTTGGGTTTGGGTGGGAGTTGGGGTTGGTGTTGGTGGAGGGGGTGGAAGGCACTGGGTGTGGGGGTTTGGGTTGGGTTAGGTGGGTTAGGTGGGTTGAAAGGATAAAAATAAGAAAGTCCTCATATGTTGTTTACCTAGGAGGGGGGTGCGCTGTGCTTATGACGTTTTCCTTTTCTCCTGACAGATATGTCTAAGTATGGGAATTTAAGATTGAAATTTCTTTCTTGGAATGTGAATGGTTTAAGAGTGGTAAGCAGGAGGAGGAAGATTTTTGAATATTTAAGATTGGCGGAAGAGGAGATTATCATATTGCAAGAAACTCATCTCCAACAAACAGAGTGGGAGACCTGGGTTAAACGGTTGAATTGGGTTTCTCTTAGCGTATGCTCCTCCCAAACTAGTGTGATAAAAGGCGTGGCAGTTCTCATCAAAAAATCCATAAAGCTTAGGATAGGATCGGTGCAAGTTGACCCTAGAGGGAGATGGGTAGTGGTAGAACTGTGCGTATGTGGTTATTGGGTCACGGTGGCAGGCTATTATGGACCTAACCTAGATGATCCCACACCATTTCAAGAGTTATTCAATATTTTACTTCTAGCTAGATATCCAGTGGTACTAGGCGGAGACTTCAACATTTTGTTAGACCCTGTACACGATAAGTCAACCCCTCGAGGTACGGATAACTCTCCTAAAATGAGGGCACAGGTGAAACAAGCCATGCAAGATTTAGGATTGGTAGACATATGGCACTGCAGAGGAGGCGAAGGAGACAGATATACATTTTACAATAAAAAATATGGGCATAGATCTAGAATAGATTTTTTTTTAATACATAAAAGTTTATGCCCAGAGGTCAGAAAGGTAGCCCACAATCCAGCTCACCTCTCAGATCATTCAGCTGTAAAATTACACTTGGATATCAGGGTCGTAAATAAAGGTATTAGATGTATAATTAATCGCGCTATACTATTAGACGACTCTATAGTAGAAGCATTAAAAAAAGACACAAGAGATTTCTTTCTTTTGAACCAAGGTACGGCAAGTTTATGGTGTGTTTGGGACGCCTTTAAGGCTTATATTAGAGGGAGGCTTATGAGCCTGGCAATATACAAACATCGTGAAGAAAAAGAGAAATTGGGAGATATGGAATTATCTCTAAAAACCTTGCAAGCTGCAATCCATAAAGCACGAGCAGAAGAGAAGGTCAATTTATTAGAGGACTTGATATGTCAAGAGGTTAATGTTCGGACTAAGCTAGAGGCTTTTTTGGAAAATCGCAGTAAGTTAAAATGGGAAGCTAGCAGATATGCTCACTATGAATATGGAGAAGGTTGCAGTAAGCTACTAGCATGGAAGGTTAAGTCAGACCTCTCTAAAAGATATATTTCAGCAGTCAAATCGGACAATACGATTTGTGTGGAGCAAGAAGAGATTGAGGGGGCATTTGTATCCTTTTTCCAAGACGTATACTCAGAAAGCCTGGTTAATTCAGACGAGTCGATCAGTGATTTTCTAGAAAAACTACACCTTCCAGCTCTAGAAGATTCTGAAAAGACCCTATTAAATTGTAAAATAAATGAGGCTGAGCTTATTGAAGGCATAAAAGCGTTAAAAAAAGGAAAGGCCGCTGGTCCAGACAATCTACCTAATGAATTGTACAAGGTCTTGGGGGAAGTTATTAGTCCTTTTTTATTAGAATTATTTAATTCTATGCTGGTTGAGGGGGCTCAGACGCCTAAATCCTGGAGAGAGGCTATAATTTGTCTAGTTTTAAAGCCAGGTAAGGACCCAATGTCTTGTGCATCTTACAGACCCATCTCCCTGTTGAATGCCGACTACAAACTTTATACAGGGATTTTAGCCAGGAGATTAGGGAGTGCCATAGGCAATCTGATTCATACGGATCAAAAGGGTTTTATGAAAGGGAGGTATCTCCAGGATGTAACACATGAGTTATTTGCTGCAATAGATCTGGCGGAACAAGAAAAGACCCCTCTGGCGATTCTGACTTTTGACGCAGCAAAGGCCTTCGATCGGGTCAATTGGTCTTTTTTGAGGTTAGTGCTGGAAAAAGGAGGCTTGGGATTTCCTTTTGTTAGGACAGTCAGGGAATTGTATAGATGCCCCTCAGCGAGAATTCTGGTCAACGGCCAGTTATCACAAGAATTTAGGATTTGGCGGGGTACGCGACAGGGATGTCCATTGTCTCCCTTGCTTTTTAACTTATATATTGAGCCTCTGGCAATTTCTCTTAGGTTAAGTAAGGAAATTACTCCATTTCAAAGTGGGGACTGGGAAAAAAAAGTAGCATTATATGCGGATGATCTTATGCTATACACCAAGGATGTTAGTTCTACCCTACTAGCGTTCAATACTTTGATGGAGCAATTTGGTAAACTTTCTGGTTACAGCGTAAACACAGAAAAGACAGAAATAATGTGTTGGAATTTGACTTATGCTTCTCCTTTAGTCAAACAAGAGATCAGATATTTGGGTATACGATTAACAAATGATCTAAATGAGGTACCTAAACTAAATTTTAACATAACATACAGAGAAACCAAAAAATTGCTAAAGACGTGGGCCGCTCTCCCTCTTTCCATAATTGGAAGATCCAACATTTTGAAGATGTGTATTCTCCCAAAATTCACCTTTTTATTCAACACTATTCCACTAGAGTTTAAGAACTGCTGGTTTAAAAAACTACAGGGGGATTTATCCTCGTTTGTATGGGCCTCTAAAGGAGTAAGGATCTCGTGGAAAAAGATGAGTAAAAAAAAAGAGTGGGGGGGCATTGCGTCTCCAGATTTCTTCAAGTATTATCTGGCATTTCAATTAAAAAACATTAGAAACCTATTGAATAAGAAGTCAGAATATGATCCGGCGTGGAAAGCCTTAACGGCACACCTCGAGGAAAAAGCAGATCATTTTCTATATAAATTCGGCCATCCTAAGTACTTCAAGAAGGTACGCTTGAAGACACTCAGACATGCATGCAACATTTGGATGCACTTTCGGAAGGTGCTAGAGATACCCTATTTTTGCAGCTCTTCCCCCATTTGGGATTCACCTGGCACTCCTGAATGCCTCACTGATAAATTATCAATTCCTTTGAGAGTGAGTGGGATTGTAAGATGGGGCCAGATAATGGAAGGACCAGAACTGTTAAGCTGGTCGACACTTTATGAAGGGACTGGAGGCACAGTCTCCAAATTCAAGTATCTTCAGATAGCTAGTTGGGTTAAATCGCAACAAATAGGAGAAATAGGAAGGAATATATGGGAAGGGAAATTAAACCAGAAAATCATTAATAAGGAAGTTGCTCTGTGGTACCATGCTCTGTTGGAAGCAACAAGGGATGGGACATCCCTTCCCTTGTCGAAGTGGGGGGGGATCTTTCCAACTCTAGATGTGAAATCTTTATGGAATAGGTCCTGCTCAGAATTGTGGTTCACGACCAGCCCGGCAGAGTTGAAGAAAAACCATTTGTTCACACTTCATAGGGTTTACTGGACGCCGGCCAGATTAACAGCTATCGGGAAAACTCAGAAAAACTGTCCGAGGTGTGGTGACGATAAGGCAAACGATATACACATGTTTTGGCAATGTTCAAAGTTGTGGGAATATTGGGAGGAGATAGGAAACACTTTAAAGATAATATTTAATGTGAACGTAAAATTGGATCTTTCTATGGTGGTGTTTGGGGTCAGTGAACAGGGTATGAATTATCAAAAATTGTCAGCACATCAGGAGCACCTGTTGTTTGTATTAATACTTTTGGCTAGACGAGAAATTTGTCGTAAATGGGTTGACCCCTTTCCCCCCCGTTCTAAGGATTGGCAAATATCTGTAAATCGAATGTGCATAATGGAACAACGAGGTCCCCTTTCTAGAAGGGATAACTTCTGGATGAACTGGGAAAATGTCTACCAATAGTATATTACTGTTTTGCTGTCTGGTCTCCTCCTCGTGCAACTTAAGTCCAATGATTAGTACTCCCCTTACCCAATACTGGGCGATGCTTTGGTTATGACTAGGTTTCATAGAAAATAGTATATCCTGGTTGATGGCATACGATTGGGAGAATAATAAAACGTAGACCAAACGGGACGACCCAAGGGTTACGTTTCCCCCGTCCGGTACCATTTTTCCTCTACCAAAGCATGGGTGATAATTATGAGGACGAAAAAAAAAAAAAAAAAAAAAAAAAAAAAAAAAAAAATAAACGATGCGCTGATGGCTTTTGCAGCTGAAATCTACTCTCCACCTGCATCGAGGCTGGGAGATCGGCACAACGCAGCTGGAGAAATGACACACAACACCTGCTTGCAGCTGCTGATAATGACACAAACCCCATGCAGCGCGGTTTTCTAACACTGTGCAACCAGATTTTCCACGCATCGTTCCTGAGCGTCAAAGTCATCCCGGCTCTGCGCGGATTTGAAATGCCCCATCCGGAAATCGACGCATAGCTCTCTTGCGAGGGTGAAAAATGACACACCGTTGACCCTACCGGAGCAGAATCGACACATGGCCTCCCTTGCGGGGAAGGAATTAATGGATTGCTGACTTTTCTGATGCACTTTTTCCCTTGTGGCTTCATTTTTGATGCACACCAGGTACTTTGTATAAAATCAACGTTTCTGATGTTTTCTATGGAGTAATGCTCTTCTTCTTTTGAGAATTCATATCTTGAGTGGTGTATGTTGGATTTTTGTCACCTTGGCCTAGTATGATTCTGATAAATATTGCCTATTTTTCTAAACTAGTGTGGTGTCCATTTTGTAGTGTTTTCACTGTATTACTGTGTGTGTTGTTACAAATACTTTACATATTGCTTCTGAGTTAAGCCTGCCTGCTCTAGCCGAACTACCAAGGGGGTGAGTGGGGGTTAACCAGGTGTGTTTCTCCTTTGCCCTGACTCTAGTTCTTGCTTGGACAGGTGGACTAAAGACCCCATTTCTAACAGCTACAAAAAGGCTCACACGTGGAGTTGAGTACTTACCTTTACATTTCAAACCCAATATTGAAATTGTGGGTGTAGAGAGAGATTTGGAGTGACCGTTTATTATTCTACTCAATGGTATGCCCACAAAAAAAGGAAAAAATCTGACAGGAACTAGTGAATGTGAATAAGGTGAAGAACGCTACATAAAATCTCAAACAGAATAATGTGCATCACAAAGATGTAGATATTGTTACACATGCAAGAAGCATGGAGGAAATAATGCTACCTTCAAGTGGACAGATTGAAAAAGTGGATCGAAGTAGGCCTTATGAAACATATAAGCACTAAAGTATGTATCTACTGCATTCAAAAGATGTTATGGGGAATGTTATTGAACAGTATTAGATGAAACACGCTAAAGGAGTTCCAATGAGTGTGTGGGAAAAAGGTTTAGATGCTCGCTGTTTTTCATAACTATTCCAACTGGACTAGGTGGATGATATGACTACCCTGTGTAAATACCTGCAGCTGAGTATAGGTCAACAACAGTATATTCAGAGGACCCTGATTTTGACAAAATATTCCATTAATATTCCATGTCTTATTTGATAATGATTTGTCGGGACTATCATACACTGTTAACCATATTATTTAGATATGAGTTAACCTTCAAAATGTATTTGCTTATGGCCTAATTTAGATCTTGGAGGTGTTACCACCAAGCTCCCTCAATGGCTGACCCAAAAAGACCATCGAGCCAACTGTGTTCTGTCCACCTTAGTTAAGCGTTACAATTCTACAAGCTGAGGACTGGTGATAGATTGCTGTTGGAGGGAGAAGGCAGCAGGACCCAATGGACTGCGTACAATGGTAGGGACTATGAAATTGAGGTAAGTAACACACAGAACCTGTACCTTAGCCCTATTTATCACCCTACACTACACACTAAACAAAACACACTACATACAAACCATAATCTATTACAATTCCAACACAAAACATCCCGTACGTGCCGAAAAAAACACACATTGACATACATCCGTGACACATGACACACACACCATTGGCATTGCACCCATACATGACACAACCACAACACCGAACACAGCTATACACTCAGCTACACGAAGATCTCGCACACAAGCACAAATATACACATTGACCAACATCTGCCATACAACAACAAGACTCACACGACATCCACTACAACAGCTGTCTCACATGCATGTGACACACATACGGACACAACCACATCATCCACTCTAGCTCCTTCCACCTCATCCAGCCAATCCACACACACATACACATACTGAATCACATACAAAACAGATAGCACAAACCTACCAGGACAGGTCCTCTTGCAACGTACTCACAAGGACATCGTTGTCAAGTGTCAGCGTGCCATCATTTTGGTGCCAGCAATAATTTGGCAATGAAAAATGACACCACAATGACATGTGTGTATGTCTGCAAAATGTGTTGTGTGCCAGTATGTCCCAATCCATGTTTGACCCAGTCTTGTCCCCGACATGTAACAGTGATTTAAAAAAATGACTGTGACTTGTATATTCCTGCAGTGGTCCCAACATCCCATGCAGTGCCCACGCAACATACCATGGGAATGAGGCATCCCTACCTGAGAGTCTGCAGTGGGAAGGGGTTGTGTTTTCTCCATGAGATGGTGGATGTAGTGGCAGGAGGTGTTGTCCAGTCGTGTCCAGTCATAGACAGAGGTGGAATGGGGTAAAAAGTTGAGTTTTCACACCCTTTCCCCAATCTATCAACTCAGAAGGGAAGGTTGGACCTCTACTTTTTGCTTGGCAGTAAGGCAGACCCAAATCTATGTAGTGGGAAGGGTGGCTGGGCTCCCACTGGCATCCACTTTTCTCTCTCCCTCCATCAACGTGGTGGAGTTTCTTGGAAGAGACAGCAGTTTGAATTACTGCTTTTGGCTATGGGACTACCAACATCTAAAGATGATGGGCGGACCGACACAGTGGCGGACGAGTTTTCAGTCAAAATGTTGATAGCACAATCATTACTGCCTACATCTAAATCAGGCCCCTGGTTGACAAAGTTCATGGAAAAGATGAAAAGTTGGAGTTCAAGTTAATACATTTGATGGCTTGCCAAAATGGGGCCAATGATTATTGGTATCATCATCATGGTGAACTGAAATGTATGTTGCAAAATCTAGGTGCACTAACTTTTTTTGTGACACTCAGTTGTGCAGAGTATGCATGGGATGACTTAAATGAAGTTTTGAGAGACCAAACTCTAACATTACGGGCATCAATTTGAAGACACCAGGAGAACTTTATTCTTTGGATTCTGCAAATATTTGCAGGTATTTTAACCACAAATGTCAAGCCATGGTCTCCTTCATCTTGTTGAATGTACTGATTTTTTTGGCATACATAGTATCAAGCAAGCGGTGTTTCTCAAATTCCTATGTTGTGGATAAAAGATGCTCCAAAATTTGCAACAGGCACAGATATATCTGTACTTTCTTTCATAGAACAGTATGTTAGATGTAGCATCCCAAAAAACAGTGAGGAAAAAGGCCTAAAACAAGTTCTGCATTTTCAATCAAAAGATATGGGAAGAACATGTGGTGATAATACAGAGAAAAAGAACATTTTATACAAAATGCTGTTTTGAATTTCCAAGACCTGTTATTTTAAAAGGAAGAATCAACAGTTGTCTGCATTGAGACATACACTTAATCTAAGATCTCCCAAAAACATATGCAACCTGAGGAGAACTGAGGCTTCCAGATATATTAATGACGACAATCCTGAGATTCTGAAAATGTGGATATTCAATTTGTGGCATACAACTCTATAGCTGTTGTTTTGTATGTAAGTTCATAGATAGCAAAATTTGAGAAGACAGATGAAAGATATGTGGGAAGAGATTTCTGCTGAAAAGGCTTTAACAAAGAAATGTACAGCTTCAGTTTAAAGATGCTTTCACACAGATAAATTGGATATTATGAGTGCTGTGATCAGTTGAGTTCAGCTAGTTTATACTCTAAATCAAGAGGAATTGTTTAGGTAAGTCTATTACTAGCATCTTTGTGAAAAAGAATATTGAAGTGTTTTCCAGAAAAGCAATACCTTTCAGAATTTGACCAATAAAATACAGATATTGTAAAAACAAATACGTTGGAAACTTATTGTCCAAAAAGTAGTTTGCATCTTGAAAAGGTTTGTCTTTATGAAGCGATTATTGTTTGGTATAACACAGCAAAGCCAGCCTCATTAACAACAGGATACAGAGGGTTAGATTTAAGGGAAAATGATGGCAGGTCGCTTCACTAAATTTGGCAGCGTTGTGCACCATCTTTTTCGCAACTCTGGGATGCACCATATTTATTAGAATACGGCTCACCCCTCTGTTTCCCCCTGCACCAATGCTGAATTTGCTGCTGTGCACCAACACAGCAACCCTTGCAAAATGCAGCACACATATAAAGAACAAAAACCAAGAAGAAAGCATTTTCTCATTGCACCCTGCGACCGCCATCCCTAGGGTAGCGTTAGATTTTGCTGCTGCCCCAGTTTACGAAAACTCGTAAATCAGGGGCAGCGTCAAAATGCAAAAGGTGTTGCTGTGGCACGTCCACTGCAACACCCATTGCACGCACCTTTCTCTCAAAGTGCTGTGTGTGAAGGGGGCGTATTTACAAGGTGGTGTTAAGCCACAAAAAGTGGCTTAACAGCACCTTGAAAATAGGGTGCAGTGTATAGTGCCAACGAGGCATCACGAAAAGTGACGCTCCGGTGGCACTAGGGGCTCTTAAATATGGCCCTTAGTTGCCAGACTGCTGAAAAAAGAAAGCGCTTCTAATCGTCACGTTTACAGCTGTTTAGTCCTTGGTGTTCTAAATCAGAACTACTAGGAGAGTTCGACTGATGCAAAGACTCTTTCAATACTGCAAAAGGATAGCATTGAGTGCTCAGTATTTCCTAACTATTTGAAAATGTTAAATGATGAAATTTAACAAGAAGAAATAATTGCTGCTGAGATAGTCAAGGAGGTTCACAAAGCAGCCAAATTCTGGCTAAGTCAAGATCCAGTTGTACAGCCAATAACTTGAAAATGAAGCTGCTACTGCAATGAATGAGATGGAGACCACAGTGGAACAAGCAAGACAGGAAACAATTGATTTGGAAGAATTAGTTGGATATCTAAATGACGAGCAAAAAGAGATATCTATGGAAGTAAAAGACAGAGTTGAGCACAGATTGCTCACTGAAAAGAAAGAGTGTGCATGCACATCATTTAAACCTATACTGTTGTATGTCAGCAGTGAAGGTGGTGCCAGTGAAAGATTTTTAATACAAATTCTTACTGTTTTACTACAGGAGACTACAGAGTGTAATTTGTCATGGGAAATAACAGTACCCTCTGGATTAGCTGCACACAATATTAAAGGAATTACTTTGCATCAACTTCTGATGCTGCCTGGGGAATATAACAACAACCTGGAATACCAAAAGTTACCCTGTGAAGCTTGCCCCTAAGTGTTGAGAGTGTTGAAAAGGTGCTTTTAATTGATGAGGTGCGCATGGTCTCAAACTTAATGCTTGCAGTTGTTCATTTGAAAGCACAACACATTCTAAGAATAGACTATGATGTCCTATTTAGAGGAAACTACTTGATTTTTTTTTAGATCTACTGCAATTTACACCTCTGAAAAGACAGCCTGTGTTCAAAACATTGTTCCACAATGAAACTCAGAATGCTTTGGGAAGCATTGGAAATGTGAACATTTGGTTAAACTTCCAATACGTAGAGTTTTTAGGAATATGCATCTTACAATGAGTATGGGAATATTATGAAGGACATTAGTGCAGGTTTTCCTTCAAAAGAGAAATGTAAATGTTGAGGAAGGATTAGATGGTGCTCTCCTGATAGGAATAAAATTGAATTCCTCAACTCTCACACCCACTTAAACACCCAGACAGACACTTTCACACTCACTCACACACCAAGACTGATATTCTCACCCCAATCACACACCTAGACACTCTCACACCCACTCACACACCTAGACTCTCAGACCCACTCAAACACCCAGACAAACACTCTCAGCCCCACTCATACACCCAGACACTCTCAAACCCACTCACACACCCAGACACTCTCACACCCACTCAAACACCCAGACAGACACTCTCACACTCACTCACACACCCAGACTGACAGTCTCGACCCAATCACACACCTAGACACTCTCACACCCACTCACACACCTAGACTCTCAGACCCACTCAAACACACAGACACTCTCAAACCCACTTAAACACCCAGACAGACACTTTCGCACCCACCACTCACACCCCCAGATAGACACACTCATGGCTGGCCGCATCCTGATAAGGAAGTTGCAGCTTCCATTTTGTTGAAGAGGGAAATAATCCAATAGTTGAACTGTGGACTGCAATGCATTTGAAGGGGTCAGAGTACAGGCTCCCTGACCCCATGTGGTTAATATACATGTGGCAAAATAATAAATGATGGGCATAAAATGGCTAAAAACATAGTTTTTATGTCCCTAAGATCTACCTGCAGGACTCAACGAGGCCCCTAGTGTAAATTCACAGATGGATCCAAAAAAACTCTATATATCAATATATATTTATCTATCTATCTATCTATCTATCCATACATATATTTATATGTATACATATACATATATATATGTATACATATACATATCAAAGTGTCGGTCCTGGAACAACGATGTGCCTAACTGCCGGTGCTGCGTTAGGGTAAGGACCAAACCCTAAATATAACACAAGGAGAAGAAAACGCTGCACTCCCGGAGATTGCAATCAACTGCACATTTATTCCTCTTAATGCTGGTTGAGGCTATATCTGGCACCACGACGCGTTTCGACATCCGTCTTCTTCCTGGTGGTTTCTGCCATCTTTATAGACGAGCAGGATGCTGGTATTTATAGTTCCCATATAACTTTCAGCTGTGAGCCAATTGGAGAGGCTTCTCCTTCGCCGCACGTTCATTTTACTGCTAATTGAAAACGTATGTGAAATCCAAAGTTTCAAAAATCAGCAGATTAGCTACATGCTCAAAATGTCACGTTTTTCAAAATACGCCATCCTCGGATCCAAAGTTAGACAATGTGCTGATTTATAGAGCATGTGGTAATACAACACATTCCTGAATGAAATCACAGTTCTTTGCCGATGTTAGTAACTCCCAGATAACTTTCTGCTGCAAGCCAAAGGAAGCAGTGCTCCTTCGCTGCACGTCATGTTTACTGCTGAATGAAAGCTGTGAAATACTGGGTTATAAATATACGGGTTGACTTCATGCTCAAAGTGGCACGTTCTTAAAAAATATTACATCCTCGGATTCAAAAAAACAATATACTGATTTGTCGAGCATATGATGTTTAAGCGCATTCCTGCATGAATTCACAGTTCTTCTAAATGGAAATGCCGAACGTGCATCTCAAATCCTCGTGTGTAAACACAATCTCCATGTTCCCAGTTAAAATGAGATCTACAAATTATCTTGTGCTCACCATGCCTCGTAAAGTAAACAAACTGTAGAAAGAGCAAAGTCTCTTCCAAAGTGCCTAGTGCTCTCTTCACTTAAAACATTACCTATTTTGCTGATGTGGCCCTGTTTCTCGGGGCCCGGAGACTTTGCTCTTTCTACAGTTTGTTTACTTTACGAGGCATGGTGAGCACAAGATAATTTGTAGATCTCATTTTAACTGGGAACATGGAGATTGTGTTTACACACGAGGATTTGAGATGCACGTTCGGCATTTCCATTTAGAAGAACTGTGAATTCATGCAGGAATGCGCTTAAACATCATATGCTCGACAAATCAGTATATTGTTTTTTTGAATCCGAGGATGTAATATTTTTTAAGAACGTGCCACTTTGAGCATGAAGTCAACCCGTATATTTATAACCCAGTATTTCACAGCTTTCATTCAGCAGTAAACATGACGTGCAGCGAAGGAGCACTGCTTCCTTTGGCTTGCAGCAGAAAGTTATCTGGGAGTTACTAACATCGGCAAAGAACTGTGATTTCATTCAGGAATGTGTTGTATTACCACATGCTCTATAAATCAGCACATTGTCTAACTTTGGATCCGAGGATGGCGTATTTTGAAAAACGTGACATTTTGAGCATGTAGCTAATCTGCTGATTTTTGAAACTTTGGATTTCACATACGTTTTCAATTAGCAGTAAAATGAACGTGCGGCGAAGGAGAAGCCTCTCCAATTGGCTCACAGCTGAAAGTTATATGGGAACTATAAATACCAGCATCCTGCTCGTCTATAAAGATGGCAGAAACCACCAGGAAGAAGACGGATGTCGAAACGCGTCGTGGTGCCAGATATAGCCTCAACCAGCATTAAGAGGAATAAATGTGCAGTTGATTGCAATCTCCGGGAGTGCAGCGTTTTCTTCTCCTTGTGTTATACATATATATATATATATATATATATATATATATATATATATATATATATATATATATATATATACACATATATATATATTATAACTCACAGACTCACTCAGACATCCATATAGATACTCTCACACCCACCACACCCACTCACACACCCAGATACTCTCACACCCAGTGAAACTCCCAGGTGGACACTTTCCCACTCAGTCACACACCCATACAAACACTCTCATACCTACTCTCACATCCAGACAGACACTCTCACACCCACTGTCACACACTCGTACAGAAGCTTTCACACTCACCGTGACACCCAGGATGATACTCTCACACCCAGCCACATACCCATACAGACACTCTCACATCCACTTTCACACGTAGTGTGACACTCCAACACTCACTCACATAAAACCAATACACTACCACTGACACTTGTTAGCATTGAATGAGTGCTTTTGGTTTGTGAATCCTCGATGGATCCACAGAACCAAATGAGATTTAAAAACACATAATTTAAAAATTCATAAATATGTCTATGATAAAAGCATTGATTCTGAAAAGAGCCATTTTGCGTATGATGTGTACATGAGAACAACACATGAAAGAGGAATCAGTCTTTCAAGTTCTGGAGAAAGAACCAGTTGCCTTTCTCCGTCAGGTGAACTTCATCATTTCCATATATACACCATCCATACCAAAGCATACATTAATGTAGTATTTACAGCCCATGTTATGGTCTCAGAGGAATGCAGAAATGTTTATTAATATGATTCCTGGAATTGTCTATTTGTGGACCACTTCTACCACTGATAAATGTTAGAAAAAATAAAGGCAGTGTGTGGGAAAAGTGCCATTAATTTTGCAAAGGTATTTTTCCTTAGGATTTCTAATCCTACCCCAGGAACTGTGCTCAGGTCATCGCCACCACAGTGCACAATCATGAAGTGTGGATGTTGGTAATCCTTAATGACTTCAACCAAAGGGAACAATTGATGACACTTTAACCCTCTCTGGCCAACACAAGTAATATCCCTATTAGATAAATCCAGGTCCCTGTTAATGCCACTCTTTCTAGCACTCTCTCTAGCCCCAAAACACAAACCTATGCCCTACAATTAACACTCTGAGCATTTTGGAGGGAATCTAGAGTATCAGCTAGGAGAAAGCTGCTGCTGAATGAGGTAGATTTGAAATGAAATGCAGTTAAAATGGAGGATACTACTAGAGTTAAAAAATAACACATTTGATTGATTGTTGTAAATATGTTACTGCTTAAAAGTAGGTAGTGATATTGTGATAAAAGTAAGTAAATGCCTGAATGCCTTTGGAGAAACAACAAAACGTATTGGTGTTTGAGATATGTTTTTAGTTCCAAACACTTAACCTCACGTACTTCATTTGATTTAGAAGTAAGCATTCTGCTCTCAGAAACCATTGTTAAACTAATGCTAACAGAGAATGTTTCAAAATTGGTTACATGGTTACAGAGCTACAAAAGCATGAGGGAAAGGGAAGAAAACAAATTAGAATGTGAAGTCACAGTGGCAATAGAAAAAAGCTCAACAAGGAGTGTGTGGGTGCAAATGTAGTCATGTATACGAAATTGTATATATATTACATTGAGTATGAACAGATTATGAAAAGTATTCTTGGGCTCCTGCATGGATCCATGGATCCGTGGATCTGCTGCGAAGTTCCACGGGGGCTGCACTGTGTGCTGTGGTGGATCCAGAGATTCGCCCAAAACCCTTACCGAATTGGGCTTTCTTTCAAGAAGAATTAGAAAAGGTTAACTATAGTGACCTTGAAAGCAAAATTGAAAACATTGCCATTGATCGTCGCCTTGTATGAGAGTGGTGTACCACTATTCTGCTTGGTGTTTGCACATTTTCAGTGAAAAGGAATTCTAACTGATACTTAGAGACAAACATACAGATCAACACACACACTTAACAGGTGTGTGAGTTCCAATGACGTTTGAAATAAAAGTGGATATGAGTTAAATGAAAGTGAGCAGCATGTTGATAAGCAATAAAAGAGAATATAAATGGAGGGTATGTGATAAAAATAAGGAAAATATATTGATCACCAAAGAAGAAATCAAATTTGTAAAGAGTGACACCACCCAGGTTTACATCAATGCAGTCACTGACACAACTACTGAAACAGTAATGCATCCTAAAACACACCCAGACATACCATTATCTATACACTAACACACTCAGGCACACACATATGCATAATCTAGGACACCCAGGGAGACACTAATGCATAGTCTTTCACAGCCAGGATACACTGACACACCCAGGAACACACTAACACATCACTGACATACCCAGGCACACACTGGTACATACACAGACACATCAATATACACACTAATGTATACTGTGAGACACCTAGGTATACAGTAATGGTTGGCGTGAGATAGATATAAAAATCATATATATATATATATATATATATATATATATATATATATATATATATATATAAAATAATGATACAACCAGGCAGACTTTGATGCATTCACTGAAACATCCAGGCACACACTAAAGCATTCACTGACACCCAGCATACACTAATGCAGTGAACAAGACACCCATGGACACGCTAATGCATACATTCAGACCCTCAAGCATACACTCCTACTTACATATTCTAAGACACCCAGGTATGACACTGGCATACACTCATAAAACCAGTTTGACACTGATACAGAAGCTCACATAGCCACACACTCACTAGACTAGTACAGACACTAACAAGACCAGGGACACACTGATGCAGACACTGAAACAGTCAAATCCTGATGCATATGCATATGATTAAACAATACAAAGAAACTCATTTATACATTGATACATCCATGCATATATGTACAAATACACTAACAAACTCAGAGAAACAGTAATGTATACACCAACACACTGAGGCACACTAACACCCAGTTACACAGTAGTGCATACTCTCAGACACCCAAACGTACTGATGGATACACTGATACACTCAAGTATACAACAATTGATGCAGGTAGTGACATATCCAGGTATATATTGTTAGACCGTTAGAGCTACGGGCATAGCAAAGGGGGGAAATGGAGACACTGACACAAACCCATTCCTTGACTGATTAATACACTGACACACTCATGTAAACACCAAGACAGCCACGGTCACAAAGGCATAATAGGATGCAGCAACTAAGCCATCCAGTAACATATCAATACAAAGAGTGACAGAAGGAAGGGAACACTAATGTAGACATCAGCACACTCATACACACACTAATGCAGCTATTGACACAACAAGTGCACATGACAACACATGCTGACACACCCAGCAAACCCTATTGCAGTCAGCAACACAACTATGTACATACCAATCAACACCAATGAATAAACTGACACACCTAATTGTATATACCATGTCATTTAAAACTATGTTCTGTAAGGGTAAGTGTAATCTTGTTTTGATTTGCTGATATCCACTGCATTTAAAAAACATCACAATGCCTGCTAAGAGACAAAGAAGAAAGAAACAGAGGAAACAGTACTACCTAATTCAAACTGAGAGTAAGAAGAGAAATAAAGAAGAGAATGTGGACAAGAAAAAAAGAGCAGCTGGTAAGTCAAAAGTTGCAAAATTAAAAAGATTGTCCAGTAAAAAACGAAGTGTGAAATCAAATGATAGACAGCAAGGAGTGCATGCTTTCAAATGCAATAAGAAAACAGAGTTTGACTTGGAGACAGAAGCAGTTTCAGGAGATAAGAGTGAAAATGTTTCAAACTAGAATAATACAGAATTTGCAAAAAAGGATGAAGAAGTATAAGAGGGGAAGTGCTGTACTTATTGAAAAACAACATATTGAGACCATAATTGAGAAGGCATTTGTTGTGTAGAGGAAATATTTCATTTTAATATTTAAAAGAATTAGGGATTGGCGGCAAACTCTTTTCCACCGGAGGAGTTCCTGGAGTTTTTGCTACTCTGTTCTCTGCTTGGAGCACGGATTTTGCCACAAAACTCCGCCGACCATTGGCGAAACAGAGTTTACTAGTGGGCATGCACTCACCAATGGAAAGCCAGCAGAAGAGGGTTTCAGTAGTCTGTCTTCTAATTGGGAAGAGAAAAACGGTTCTCCCATTGGCCATTAACAGGAGTGGGAGAACAGAGGCCCCACCCCATCACAGGCGTCATGTTGTATGTCAGTTCAGGGAGACTAGGGGCAGATTCCCAATGGTGCTGGTATTCCTAACGGCTGGGGATGGCGGAGGCGGTTCTGGAGCCTCTTGCACTGAAAGAACATCTGCCTCCATTAGCAATGAAGATGGTATTCTCCTACCTTGGCCAATTGGATTTACGCTCATGCTTCCTGGTGTGCTGACTGTTGTACCGGCTGCTGCATGGCAATAAGAACAGGGAGGTATGGTGTGGCCTATGTGTCCAGTATCTAGGAGAGAGGCTCTGTGGGGAGACGTGCTATGGGGACAGGACACATGCTACAGCAAGGAGAGTGGTTAAGAACTGCTTGGCTATTTTCACAGTTAACAGCAATCCCAACATTCACTCTGATAATAGTCAGCATGTGCTTGATGTCTAATAATGTTCAGTGCCTCATGATCATTACGTTTGTGCTTGAGTGCCTGTCTAACATGTGTAGCAGCAGTCCCTACAATCACTTAAGATAAAAGCCAGCTTGCACCCCATATTAAATAATAGGCCGTGTCTCATGTTCATTCAGTTACAACCAGAGGTGTGTAACAACTCCACCTGCGGAATTCCATAGAGTTTTTCGATGACTCAGTGAAATTCCACGCATTGAAACTTCGTGAGCTCTGCCCAGCCTTCTGCAGAATGAAGACACTTTGAGAAAACAGTATTGACTATGAGAAAAAGAACATTAAGAAAAGGACTTATTAATAAAATAAATTTATGAAAACATCTTGAAGGTGCATGGAAGCACACATCTAGTATCTAACTGTTTTTTTTAATGAAGAGAGCTACTTACAACAGAACACTTTGGTGCATGCAGTTGACAAAGTTGACAAAACTGGTCATTGCTATGTAGTAAACAACAATAGTCTCATTGAAAAAAGGAACAGTTCTTAGGAATGTAGAGAAAGTGACAACTGAAGAGGTACAAGGAAGGCAGAGACAGGCCCCTGCATACAAGTGGAATTGTTGTAGTATTTGCATTATTCTTCAGGAATCAATGGATAAATTGGAACATACCTGTGGAAAACAGGGATGATTGCAGAGGCCCCCTGACTTTCTGCTCCTGTATTTACTTTTTTGCTAGTGTTTTCCTGATTCTGATGGTGTCCTGGGTACTGACAACCAGTTCCAGGGCCTGTGCTCTGTGTAAAATGAGTATGCAAATTAGGTTAATTATAATTGGCTAAGTCAACCTACCTATAAGTCCCTTGTATATGGTAGGGCATGTAGGTTTAGGGGCCCCAGCATAGGTGGTGCCCCCATGGGTACACTGCTGAGGTGCCTAGTGTCATTTTAAAGGCAGGCCTGCCTTGCTGGCTGCTTTTAAAGTTACATGCAAATTCAACTTTCAAATTAAAAGTAGTTCCAAAGTCTTAAGCTACCTTATTTTTACATATAAGTCACCCCTAGGGTGGGCTCTATGTGCCTCTAGGGCTAGGTGGCATGCAACTATAAGCAGGAACTTTATAAAAACAGCTCCATAAGCCCCCGTGAGGTAAAACAGCCAAATTAGTTTTTCACTCATTGTAGGGAATGGCCTCCACAGGCTAGATGGGGGAGACTTTATTTTAATTTTAAAAGTCCCCTTAAGTAAAAGATACCTCAAGTTTGGTAACAAATTAATTGTTATACTAAATCCCACAATGTCCAGTTGTGGGATTTAATATAACTTGTCCAGGTAAAGAGATTTAAACTTTATTTGAAAAGTTGCCAACTTTAGCCCTGCAGTGTTTTAGCTGCTTTGCTCTGATTGGCCAACCTCTGGAAGCCTAGCCAGGCTGCCTTGATGAGGTGTGAAGTGGCCTGGCTCAACACAAAGAGATGTGCATGGGGAAGGAGATCTTCCCTCAGCAGATGGAGAGGCAGAAATAGGGGAGGGCGTCCAAACTGGACTACAAAGGCAGGGAAGGACATTTGGAGCAACCCAGCACCTCCCTCACATTCTGCAAACTCAGACAATTAGGTGCCCCCCTGATTAGAATGGGAGAGGGCAGGAGAAGGGAGTGTTTAAGGTTTTTAGCCACACCAGTGGGTGGGCTCAGCAAGATGTAACCTCCAACAATCACTTTTAACCATGATGAATTTTTGAGGAATGTTGCTCCCTGAGATTGATTTTTGCCACACTTCCCAGGAAGTTATCATCCCAGAGGGAAGGACCCTGCACCTAATTGGAGACCCAGCACCCCCCTGTTCTTCACCCAGGAGCTGGGATAAAACCGGCAGACCTGCACTCACACCTCAGATCCCTACCAGATTCCAACAAGGAGGAACTACAGAAGAAGAAGGACCGCACCAGCTGCACACTTGGGCTTCACCACAAGAAGGACGTTGCCTGGCTTCCACTGGTTCAAGGAGGGTCTCCCTGTTTGCTACAGGTGAAAACGTGCTAACCAGAGTACACCTGAACCAACTCCTGAAGAAACTGACCAGCTGACCACTGTTCAGTGGCCAAAAAAGGAGTTTGCACCAGGTGCATTCTGGGAGTTATAGTCTGCACCCTCAAGGAGCATCTCAGAGCTTCTGGATCCTTGGGATGAGCTGTGGACCTCAAAAGAACCTTAAAAGAACATCTGGAAGAAGATCCAGAAGTTTGGAGAAGTTTGGAGAACTTTTGGAAAAAAAGCTCCATAAAGGGACCGACATGCCGCGGAAGCTCCAGCCCTTTTGCATTAACCGCAACCAGGCCTTACTTGCAGGTTCGTCCTAGTGAAGAAAATCTCTGAAAAAGTGACTAAGCCCAAACGTAGGAAGTTGACTGGGACCTCACAGACAGTGTATCCAAAGAGGGCTCCAGGGACGTTGGATTGAAATTCAGGTTTGCCCCTGTCGGAGGATTTTCATCTTGAAAAAAACCCAACTAAGTCTGAATGAAAAAATCTCCACCGAGGGCTACTGTGACGTGTATCTGTGGAAGAGTTCAAATTAGAATGGCGACTTGGTCCCGCTGAAGAAAATCTCCAGAAAAATGACTAAGTCCGAAGATAAACTTTTGATCAAGGCCTCCTGCAAGCTGTAGCTGGGCAGGGCTCCATCGCGGTCGGCCTCAAGCTTTGACTATGCCCCAGTCAAGGTGCGACCAGATTGGGGCTATTCGTTTATAAGCGCAAAAAAACATTAATTCTTTAAAAATTCCTATCTCTGGTTCCCCTTATCCGATTTTAATCATTTTGGTGTCATTTTAAAGTTAAAAATATAATCTATTGTTATAACATGGTGGATTTTTATTGTGTTTTGTCTTTTACTTATTAACTGTTTTGTGATTTTAAAATGCTTTACCCATATGTCTCCTAAGTTAAGCCTTGTGGCTCGTTACCAAGCTACCAAGGGTTGAGCTGGGTTTAATTTATTGAGCTCTAACTGGATCTAAGTGGAGGTTAATGGCCTATTGCTAAGTGTAGGTACTTACCTGCCATTACCAATAATCAAGTTTCCAACAATACCTAAGACAATGTTCTAGCAGAAGTCTAAAACAAAAAATTGTAACATTGGAGGGTTTAGATCCATGCAAATAAAAATAAAAATACACTAATTTAAAAGGCCATTCACTGGCATGTCTATCAAAGAAAGTGTGCAGAAGCATTTATTATCAGTTTAGAATGTTAGCTCTGCATATCTTTTTAGGAGACTTTGGGGGTGATTTTAACCTTGGCGGACGGCGGAGGCCGTCCGCCAAGGTACCGCCGCCAAATGACCGCACCGCGGTCAAAAGACCGCGGCGGCCATTCAAACATTTCCTCTGGGCCGGCGGGCGCTCTCCAAAAGAGCGCCCGCCGGCCCAGAGGAAAGGCCCCTGCAACGAGGACGCCGGTTCAGAATTGAGCCGGCGTAGTTGTAGGGGTGCGACGGGTGCAGTTGCACCCGTCGCGTATTTCAGTGTCTGCAAAGCAGACACTGAAATACTTTTTGGGGCCCTCTTACGGGGGCCCCTGCAGTGCCCATGCCATTGGCATTGCCACTGCAGGGGCCCCCAGGGGCCCCGCGGCACCCCCTACCGCCATCCTGTTCATGGCGGGTTTCCCGCCATGAACAGGATGGCGGTAGGAGGTGTCAGAATCCCCATGGCGGCGGAGCGCGCTCCGCCGCCATGGAGGATTCCCCCGAGCAGCGGAAAGTCGGCGGGGGACCGCCGACTTTCCGCTTCTGACCGCGGCTGAACCGCCGCGGTCAGAATGCTCGTGGGAGCACTGCCAGCCTGTTGGCGGTGCTCCCGTGGTCGGTGGCCCTGGCGGCCACCGGCCGCCAGGGTCAGAATGACCCCCTTTATTTTGTGAAAACCCCTCCTTTACATTTGGGAGAGGTGAATAGAGCAATATTGCATGGTACTTTGGCAAAGGTGAAAAACGTTTGTGAAGACATTTAGGGCCTGATTTATACTATTTGCTGCAAAACTGCGCAAACGCAGTTTTTCGGCAAAAAGTATAGCACCGGCTTGCACCATTCCACAGCACCAGCCAGGTGCCATATTAAAGGAATGGTGCAAACCTGGGCTAAACTTGGGCTAGAATCTTAGAAGAAGATGCTAGCTGAGTGGGGGTGGTGGCAGGGAAGGAAGGGGTCGTGCTTCAAAAAATGACGCTAGCCTGGTTAGAGGCAAAAAAATGCCTTTAACCAGACTAGCGCCATTTCCTGCTGCACAACCACCAAAAATATTACTACTGTCTTAGGAAAGAGAGGAGTCATGCCCACCACCCCAACGTCCCCTGGCCATGGCCATTGCACCCAGTCCCATGCAGGGGGCCCCAAGTTAGGGCCCCCAATGGCAAAAAAAATACAAAAATAAAAAATTACCACCAAAAATTAACTGGGAAGGGGTCTGCATCCTCCGGTGTCCCTCTGGTGTGGGTGGGGGTGTTCCTGGGGATTGGGAAGGTCATGTGTGGACCCATTCCATGGTGTTTAACCAGGAAAATGGGTCCACAGGTCCCCTAATGCCTGGTCTGACCCAGACATTAAATAATGGTGAAAAGATGTGGCTCCTCCTCCCACCTGTACGTCATTTTAGCACAGGAGGATAAATATGGGGCTTTGGGTATAGCACAATTTTTGATGATGGACATGCCTACCTTGCATCTCATTGACAAAAGGTAGGTGTACGCATCCAAAAAATGGTACAAACGCCTATATTTTGATGATAAACATGTCTAACGTCAAACTATGAATACAGGTAGTGGATGTGAATCTCCACTGGTTCTGGAGGGGGCTTTGTGCCCAGAGTGCTTCATCCTGCTAAGGACTGAGGTAGTGGATGCCTTTCTCCACTGGTTCTGGAGGGGGCCTTGAGCCCAGAGTGCTTCATCCTGCCAAGGACAGAGGTAGTGGATGCCTTTCTCCACTGGTTCTGGAGGGGGCTTTGTGTCCAGAGTGCTTCATCCTGCCAAGGACTGAGGTAGTGTATGAGAATCTCCACTGGTTCTGGAGGGGGCTTTGTGCCCAGAGTGCTTCATCCTGCCAAGGACTGAGTTAGTGGATGCCTTTCTCCATGTGTTCTGGAGAGGGATTTGTGCCCAGAGTACTTCATCCTGCCAAGGACTGAGGTAGTGGATGTGAATCTCTATTGGTTCTGGAGGTGGCTTTGTGCCCAGAGTGCTTCATCCTGCCAAGGACTGAGGTAGTGGAAGCCTTTCTCCACTGGTTCTGGAGGGGGCTTTGTGCCCAGAATGCTTCATCCTGCCAAGGAATGAGGTAGTGGACGCCTTTCTCCAGTGGTTCTGCAGGGGGCTTTGTGCCCAGAGTGCTTCATCCTGCCAAGGACTGAGGTAGTGTATGTGAATCTCCACTGGTTCTGGAGGGGGCTTTGTGCCCAGAGTGCTTCATCCTGCCAAGGACTGAGGTAGTGGATGCCTTTCTCCACTGGTTCTGGAGGGGGCTTTGTGCCCAGAGTGCTTCATCCTGCTCGTGGAGGCCTCAGGAGCGTCGGAATCTTTAGCGCTCACTGGCCTGCGGTGCTGGTGGCGGCGGTGTCTTGTTCAGCGGTGCTGGTGACGGCTGTGTCCTGTTCAGCGGTGCTGGTGGCGGCGGTGTCCTTGGCAGCGGTGCTTGTGGCGGCGGTGTCCTTGGCAGCGGTGCTTGTGGCGGCGGTGTCCTGTTCATCAGTGCTGGTGGCGGCGGTGTCCTTGCAGCGGTGCTTGTTGCGGCAGTGTCCTTGGCAGCGGTGCTTGTGGCGGCAGTGTCCTAGGCAGCAGTGCTTGTGGCGGCGGTGTCCTTGGCAGCGGTGGTCTCATTCTCCCCCCCTATCTTTGATCCACACCACTCCAAACAGGCATTGCCCATACAGCATGCTCACAATGTACTCACCTGTTTGTCTGGAGGACCGTAGAGTAGCGTGTACTGGGGGAGGATCCCATTCACTAGTTTCTTCAACTCCTCTGTGCTGAAGGCAGGGGCACTTTCCCCAGACACACAAGCCATTGTCTCTTCCAGTCTGAGGTCACAGCAACACTTGCAGTGTAGGCCCTCTCCTGTCGAAGAACAGGTATCAAGTGATTGAACAGAGAGAAAATGGCAGTCACGTCCGCGGCGGTGCGTACCGTCACCGCTGGCGTACATCTTCATTGGCTCCTGGGACCCATAGGGTCCAATGTTAACCAATGCAGGATTGCGCCGCGGTCTTCGACCGCCTACCGCGACGGTGTACAACGCCAGCGATGTTACCTCATATCCCCTTGTCCCACATTACAGGTCAGGCAGCCACCATATCAGGGGGCCACATGACATTTTTTTTGACTGTGTCACACATATCTAGGCCTTGCTTAAACACTAATACAGCCATATTTAGATTTTTTACGTACCTCAGTGTTGGCTGACTCTCTGCTCGCTGTTCTCCTCCATAGAGCACGTCTGCTGGGGCAGGTGAGTGTAGGAAAGTACCATCTTGCCTGGTATGTTACCCCAATATTTCACTGTATATATGTTGTTTTAGTGTATGTGTCACTGGGACCCTGCCAGGCAGGGCCCCAGTGCTCATAAGTGTGACCTGTATGTGTTCCCTGTGTGATGACTAACTGTCTCACTGAGGCTCTGCTAACCAGAACCTCAGTGGTCATGCTCTCTCTGCTTTCCAAATTGTCACTAACAGGCTAGTGACCAATTTCACCAATTCACATTGGCATACTGGAACACCCTTATAATTCCCTAGTATATGGTACTGAGGTACCCAGGGTATTGGGGTTCCAGGAGATCCCTATGGGCTGCAGCATTTCTTTTGCCACCCATAGGGAGATCTGACAATTCTTACACAGGCCTGCCAGTGCAGCCTGAGTGAAATAACGTCCACATTATTTCACAGCCAATTACCACTGCACTTAAGTAACTTATAAGTCACCTATATGTCTAACCTTCACCTGGTGAAGGTTGGGTGCAAAGTTACTTAGTGTGTGGGCACCCCGGCACTAGACAAGGTGCCCCCACATTGTTCAGGGCAAATTCCCCGGACTTTGTGAGTGCGGGGACACCATTACACGTGTGCACTATACATAGTTCACTACCTATGTATAGCGTCACAATGGTAACTCCGAAAATGGCCATGTAACGTGTCTAAGATCATGGAATTGTCATCCCAATGCCATTCTGGCATTGGGGAGACAATTATATGATCCCCCGGGTCTCTAGCACAGAACCCGGGTACTGCCAAACTGCCTTTCTGGGGTCTCCACTGCAGCTGCTGCCAACCCCTCAGACAGGTTTCTGCCCTCCTGTGGTCCAGGCAGCCCTGGCCCAGGAAGGCAGAACAAAGGATTTCCTCTGAGAGAGGGTGTGACACCCTCTCCCTTTGGAAATAGGTGTGATGGCTGGGGAGGAGTAGCCTCCCACAGCCTCTGGAAATGCTTTGATGGGCACAAATGCTGCCCATCTCTGCATAAGCCAGTCTACACCGGTTTAGGGATCCCCCAGCCCTGCTCTGGCGCGAAACTGGACAAAGGAAAGGGGAGTGACCACTCCCCTGACCTGCACCTCCCAGGGGAGGTGCCCAGAGCTCCTCCAGTGTGCCCCAGACCTCTGCCATCTTGGAAACAGAGGTGTTGCTGGCACACTGCTCTGAGTGGCCAGTGCCATCAGGTGACATCAGAGACTACTTCTGATAGGTTCTTACCTTTCTTACTAGCCTATCCTCCTTCCTAGGTAGCCAAACCTCCTTTTCTGGCTATTTAGGGTCTCTGCTTTGGGGAATTCTTCAGATAACGAATGCACGAGCTCACCAGAGTACCTCTGCATCTCCCTCTTCACCTTCTGCCAAAGGATCGACTGCTGACTGGTCAGGATGCCTGCAAAACCGCAACAAAGTAGCCAGACGACTACTAGCAACCTTGTATCGCTTCATCCTGCCGGCTTTCTCGACTGTTTCCAGGTGGTGCATGCTCTGGGGGTAGCCTGCCTCCTTCTTGCACCAGGAGCTCTGAAGAAATCTCCTGTGGGTCAACGGAATCTTCCCCCTGCAACCGCAGGCAACAAAAGACTGCATCACCGGTCCTCTGGGTCCCCTCTCAGCACGACGAGCGTGGTCCCTGAAACTCAGCAACTCTGTCCAAGTGACTCCCACAGTCCAGTGTCTCTTCAGTCCAAGTTTGGTGGAGGTAAGTCCTTGCCTCCCACGCTAGACTGCATTGCTGGGTACCGCGTGATTTGCAGCTGCTCCGGCTCCTGTGCACTCTTCCAGGATTTCCTTCATGCACAGCCAAGCCTGGGTCCCTGTCACTCTAACCTGCAGTGCACAACCTTCTGAGTTGTACTCCGGCGTCGTGGGACTCCCTTTTGTGACTTTGTGTGGACTCTGGTTCACTCTTCTTCCAAGTGCCTGTTCAGGTACTTCTGCGGGTGCTGCCTGATTCTGTGAGGGCTCCCTGACTTGCTGGGCGCCCCCTCTGTCTCCTCATCCAAGTGGCGACATCCTGGTCCCTCCTGGGCCACAGCAGCATCCAAAAACCCTAACCACGACCCTTGCAGCTAGCAAGGCTCGTTTGCAGTCTTCCTTCGTGGGAACACATCTGCAAGAATCTTCACGACGTGGGACATCCATCCTCCAAAGGGGAAGTTCCTAGTCCTCTTCGTTCTTACAAAACACCAAGCTTCTTCCATCCAGTGCAGCTTCCTTGCACCCTCAGCTGGCATTTCCTGGGCTCCTGCCCACTCTCGACACTGTCGCAACTCTTGAACTTGGTCCCCTTGTCTTACAGGTACTCAGGTCCAGAAATCCACTGATGTTGCATTGCTGGTGTTGGTTTTCCTTGCAGAATCCCCCTATCACGACTTCTGTGCACTCCTGGGGTTGTAGGAGCACTTTACACCTACCTTACAGGGTCTTGGGGTGGGCTATTTTTCTAATCCTCACTGTTTTCTTACAGTCCCAGCGACCCTGTACAAGCTCACATAGGTTTGGGATCCACTCGTGGTTCGCATTCCACTTTTGGAGTATATGGTTTGTGTTGCCCCTATACCTATGTGCTCCTATTGCAATCTATTGTAACTTTACACTGCTTGCATTACTTCCTTTTGCTATTACTGCATATTTTTGGTATTGTGTACATATAGCTTGTGTATATTTGGCATCCTCATACTGAGGGTACTCACTGAGATACTTTTGGCATATTGTCATAAAAATAAATTACCTTACTTTTGGCATATTGTCATAAAAATAAAGTACCTTTATTTTTAGTATATCTGTGTATTGTGTTTTCTTATGATATTGTGCATATGACACCAGTGGTATAGTGAGGAGATGGCGGCATCCTCCGGTGTACAGACCGCTGGTGGACCTGTCGACAATGGAGGAGTGACATGTAATTATCACCTCCAGACTTGATCGTACCACAATCCTGGAACTGTGTGCCCAGTTGGAGCCAGACCAGATGTCAGCTATCCGCCATCCCACAGGAAGCCCCCCTCTAGTGCAGGTGCTGTCAGTACTCCATTTCCTGGCAAGTGGGTCTTTTCAGACAACAGTGGCCATAGCATCAGGGATGTCCCCGCCTATGTTCTCCAACGTGTTGTCCAGAGTATTTTCTGCCCTGCTGAAACACTTGCACAGCTACATCGTTTTCCCTCAGATGGAGGATTTGCCGACAGTGAAAGGTGACTTCTATGCCCTGGGACTTATCCCCAACATCATAGGTGCCATTGATGGGACACATGTGGCCTTGGTACCCCCCACGCAGGAGTGAACAGGTGTACCAAATTTGGAAGAGTTACCATTCTATGAATGTGCAGATGGTGTTTTTGGCAGACCAGTACATCTCCCACGTGAATGCCAAATTTCCTGGCTCAGTGCATGACGCTTACATTCTGCGGAATAGCAGCATCCCTTATGTTATGGGGCAAATCCAGAGTCACCGTGTGTGGCTATTCTGTGAGGACATGGACCCAATACAGTGTGACTAGGTGTCTGGGTCTGGGGATGTCCCTAAGAGTTAGTGTGTGTCTAACAGTTGTCCCTCGACATTTGCAGGTGACTCTGGTTACCCCAACCTGTCATAGCTACTGACCCCAGTGAGGAATCCCAGGACAAGGGCAGAGGAACGCTACAATGAGGCCCATGGCCGGACTAGGAGGATTATAGAGAGGACCTTCGGCCTCCTGAAGGCCAGGTTCCGGTGCCTCCATATGACAGGTGGTTCCCTATTCTACTCACCAAAGAAGGTGTGCCAGATCATCGTGGCCTGCTGAATGCTTCACAACTTGGCTTTGCAACGACAGGTGCCTTTTCTGCAGGAGGATGGTCCAGATGGAGGTGTTGTGGCAGCTGTGGAGCCTGTGGACAGTGAATATGAGGAAGCAGAAGAAGAGGACATAGATAACAGGAACACGGTGATCCAGCAATACTTCCAGTGAGACACAGGTAAGAAGACAACACTGCCTGCTACATCTGATTTAATTATTCTACCTCTCATCTGTCTGTCATTTTCACCCAGTGTATGGACACTGAGTTGTCACTTTCCCTTTCGATTTCACAGATGTGGGTCCCACTGTGTGACCTCTGCTTTGTTTCCGCATGGACTAGAGCTGTGTGACACAGGTATGTTGACATTACATTGGATATAGAATTTTGCCACTGTTAGTGCTAATACACATTTTCGAAAGCACAGACTGACTCCAGATTGTTTTGTGATTTAAGGGTGTTTATTTAAGTGCAGAATAGTGGAGGGGGTGTAAAATGGTCAGGGGTGATGGTGGAGGAATGTCCATGGCAAAGTCCAGTCTATTAGTCTCACAGGTGCATTGTCCAAAGGGGCATAGGAAGTGGAGCTGGGGCAGTTGATGGATGGACAGGGTGACAAAGTGGGACAGAAGGATGACAATCAGGGTGGTCTCATTTCTTGGCGGGGGTCTTGGCACTGTTCACTGTCTTTGTCCTGGATCTCAGGAACCACTTGCGGGGTGGTTCTCCATCTGCAGGGGGTGGGGTGGGGTGCTGGTGTCGTGGTCCTGTGGCGGTGCCTCCTGTCCACTAGGGCGGCAGAGGTGGTGGGCAGTTCATCGTCCAGGCTAGTGTCAGGGGCCCCTTGTTGTGCCACAGTGTCCCTCCTGGTGTTGACGAGTTCCTTCAGCACCCCTACAATGGTGCCCAGGGTGGAATTGATGGATTTCAGTTCCTCCCTGAACCTCAAATACTGTTCCTCCTGCAGGCGCTGGGTCTCCTGAAACTTGGCCAGTACCGTTGCCATTGTCTCCTGGGACTGGTGGTAGGCTCCCATGATGTTGGAGCGGGCCTCGTAGAGAGTAGGTTCCCTGGGCCTGTCCTCCCCCTGTCGCACAGCAGCCCTCCCAGTTCCACTGTTTCCCTGGGCCTCTGTCCCCTGAACCTTGTGCCCACTACCACTGCCCCCAGGTCCCTGGTGTTGTTGGGGTGGTGGGTTAGCCTGGGTTCCCTGTAGTGGTGGACACACTGCTGCTTGACGTGTCCTGGGTCAGAGGTATGGGCCCGCTGGGTGGGTGCTGTGCTGGTGTTTCCAGAGGGGGGAGGATCTGTTGTAGCTTGTGCCAGTGTGAGGGGAACCGACTGTTCCGAGGTCCCAGGTGGGCCAGGCTGGTCATCTAGGTCCAGTTGGACAGAGCTGCTGTCATCACTGTGGGCCTCTTCTGTGGCTGGAGTGGACATGTCTGGACCCTCCTGTCCGGTGACGTTGGGTAGGGGTCCTGCAGGCGTGTAAAAGCATGAATATTGCATCTGTGTGTGCCATGGTGTGCAATGGGTGTTGTGACTCTGTAGCCCAGTGCTTCTTTTCTTGTGTGGGACCTTGTGTGATAATGGTTTAGGGGGGTGTATGGGTATGTGCAGTGGACATGCCTTGGTGATGGGTGTCCATGCTTTGGTGTTACATGCAGGGCTTGGGTTTGGGATGTGTGGTTTGTGATATTGGGACTTATGTGAGGAGTTGGAGTGATGGGGGTGAGGGCGAGAGTGGGGGTATGTGATAGCATGCAGGTGGGTGGGGGATGAAGTAGTTAACGGTTTGACTTACCGGAGTCCATTCCTCCAGCTACTCCTGCGAGGCCCTCAGGATGCACTATAGCCAAGACCTGCTCCTCCCATGTAGTGAGTTCTGGGGGAGGAGGTGGGGGTCCGCCGCCAGTCCTCTGAACCACAATCTGGTGTCTTGAGACCATGGAACGCATCTTTCCCCGTAGGTCGTTCCACCTCTTCCGGATGTCATCCCTAGTTCTTGGGTGCTGTCCCACTGCGTTGACCCTGTCCACGATTCTTCGCCATAGCTCCATCTTCCTAGCTATGGTGGTGCACTGCACCTGTGATCGGAATAGCTGTGGCTCTAACCGGATGATTTCCTCCACCTTGACCCTGAGCTCCTCCTCAGAAAATCTGGGGTGTCTTTTCGGTGCCATGGGGTGGTGTGGGTGATGTGTGGGGTGGTGTGTGTTGTGATGTGTGGGGTGATATTTAGAGGTGTGTTGTGTGAGGTGTGTGGATGTTGTGTGAGTGATGGTGTTGAGTGCCTGTGGATGCTACTGTTCTTTCTGGTGGTGTCTCTCTCTGGCCTTCTGTCGCAATTGTTGTCATAAGGAATTGTGGGTGATGTGGGTGTTTGTTTTATAGTGTATTAGGTGTGTGAGTGTGGTGTGTGTATGTGTATCAGGTGTGTGTATTTGGAATTGTTCAATGTGGTTGTGTTTTGTAGATGTGTGTGGTCGGGCCGACCCAAAATCGCCTCTGGCAACGGCAGCAGTCTCCGGGACGGACAAGACCGAGACGTCAGCTCCGCGTTCCCATGTTGCCATCGGAACGCCCTCTGCATTGCTGACGCGTTTCCCTGTTTCCAGGGAAACACTCAAGACCTTCCGGGACACCGAGGAAGGTAAAACGAAGGTCCGCGGACAGCCAGACAAACGGGTGGAAGGAGAGAAGAAGGACGCTCAGAGTGCAGAGACGGTGGAGCGGAGCATTGAACCAATCAAGGAAGTAGCCGAAGGAGGAGCCACGAACGACGGAAGACCGGAGCTAGAAAATCCAGGTGCCAGCCTGGGAACGGGAGAATTCAAATTAAAAAACCCATTGGGGAAGGGAAACGGGAAGGTGGGGAAGGCAATAAGGGAAGGGGCACAGGTGTGACATAGATAAGAGACATACTATTCTACGGAAACTTGGGAACCCGGTGTGCACTCTAAACTCCGTCACCACTATTCTTTGCCCTGTGCACGGTTACCCCTACACACTACCCTATTCCCCTACAACCCTTTCCCCCTCGTTATAAGAAAAGCACCCCAGAAAGCAACCCATCACTTACCTTGGCAGTGTTTTGTTTTCTTTGCCGGTAATCCACTGGAGCCAGCCGCATTACTGCGCATTCGCCGACCTAGGGAAGAAGAAAGAACACAGTATTACAAGGAGCGAAGAAACCACAACCCCAAAGAACCCCAGTGCGGACTATAATTTCTTTTGATTGAACTAAAGAAAAAAAAGAGAATGAACACAAATAAAAACCCTCGTTTTGTTTTACCGCTATATCCGGTCTCAGTCTGGTTTATACTGTTCAGCCTGCCACAGTGGTGTCAGAAGTGGGATTTTTTTACCCTCAGGCTAAGAACGGTATAGACAATGAGTGAGAGCCCTACTCTGGAGGACATGATTAAACAGCTGGCCGAAGGCCAGCGCCACTTACAGTTGGTGTGGGAGGCTCACCAACGAGAGGCTAAGGAGGATAGGGAGGCCTTACAGTTGGCCCTAAAGAGCCAAGCGACCATCTTAGCAAACAACCAACTGGTGCATGAGACCGCAATGAAAAAGTTAACAGAAACAATAGCCGCCAGCAAAGTGCATCCTAATGTCCCTAGTTCAGTTCTTCAAAAATTCCAGGAGGGGGAAGACCCGGACTCTTTCTTTACCAACTTCGAAAGGGTGGCTTCCTCCGCCCAATGGCCGGAGGAACGATGGGGCCAACACATCGCCCCGTTACTCACCGGACTTATGCAGGCGGCTTATCAAGCAGCTAATCCGGGTGGTACCACGTCCTACTATGACATAAAAAAGAGCATTTTGGAACGAGTTGGCCATGATACGGAGTACTATAGAGTAAAATTCCGAAAGGTAAAATGGGGACAAAATGAGGATCCTCGAACCTTTTACTTTAGGGTGAAGGATTTAGCACTCAAGTGGTTAGGCCCGATAGGAACCAATGGAGAAGATGTCATAAAGACAGTCATTCTAGAGCAATATTTGGACTCCCTACCCACTAGTACTAAAAATTGGATACAGCAACATCCAAAGGTGGATACAGAGCTTGCCATAGATTTGGCCTGTGCTTTTCACAGATCCGCAGACGTGAGACCACCACCACCTCGTCTCAACATAAAACCCCTCGCACCGCCACCAAAACCCGTCCCGAGATATCCTTTGGAGGAACCGAGTCCCCGTAAGCAAGGGGAGGGTCACCCAATACAGGGGCCTCAGTGCTTCAACTGCGGGGAATGGGGTCATATAGCCCGCACATGCCCCAGGAAAGTAGAAGGAGTGGAACCTATGGAGATAGGTCTAACCCGACGAAGAGTCCTATGCACTGGAGGGGGGCATGCCAGATTTAAACAGACCATAAAAATAAATGGACGGTTCCTCTCTGCCCTCATAGACTCGGGTTGTAGTCAGTCCGTCATTCGCCAAAACCTGATAAGTACTGTGGATGAGAACCCCAGACAATGGGTTACCATCTGCTGTATACATGGCGATAAAGAGCAGTACCCCCTTTTGGTAGTCGAGCTCGAGTGGGGAAAACATAGAGACTTCCTTCCCATGGGAGTTATGGACCAATTGATTGAAGAGTGTATTATCGGCACAGACTATGTACATTTTCAACAACTCTTGGATTGTACTCAAACCCAGCCAGAGAACCTTGAGTGGTGGAAGGAAGCGCCTTTTTTTGGTAACCCCATTGAGTGTCCCCCACAACGCAGGAAACTTTCCCGCAGAGAGAAAAGGGATGAGAGATTTAAATTTCAGGCAACCAAAGAGAACAAATATCCTATAGGAATAGTAGCCGAGAACCATAGCGGGCCCCTCAGCTTCCGACAACAGCAGAGAGAAGACCCTACCCTCACACATGCGTGGAGAACAGCAAAATCCGAAGAGACAGATGAGGTGGGTCCCTATTTCTTAGTAAAAAAGAATCTTCTTTATAGGGTTACCACTACCAGAACAGGGGACCGCAAACACCAATTAGTAGTCCCAGAAGCTTATAAGAACCAAGTACTCTTTCTAGCACACAATCAGCCGGGGGGAGGACATTTCGGCAGAGAAAAAAACAAAGAATATCTCCTCAGGAAGTTCTACTGGCCAGGAGTTTTTGCACATATTAGGAAATATTGCTCACAATGCCCTAGGTGTCAACTTACCGAACCAGGCAGACCCAGGAAAGCACCCTTAATACCTCTTCCTAACATTGAGATTCCATTTAGCAGGGTGGGAATGGATTTAATTGGGCCCCTACTTCCTTCATCTAGAGGACATACTTATATTTTGGTTATGGTAGACTATGCTACAAGATACCCCGAAGCCCTTCCCCTAGCAAGCATGACAACCAAATCAGTGGCACAGGCTATGGTAACGGTGTTCTCTAGGATAGGGTTTCCCCAAGAGATCCTCACCGACCAGGGTACACCATTCATGTCGAACCTCATGAAACAAATATGCCGGGTACTGGGAATTACCCAAATAAAAACTTCAGTCTATCATCCCCAGACAGACGGACTGGTAGAACGCTATAACCAGACCATTAAAACCCTATTAAGAAAGGTTGTCGATGACTCGAGGAGAGATTGGGACCAAAAATTACCGTTAGTCCTCTATGCTATTAGAACCCATGAACAGGCCTCAACGGGACATAGCCTGTTTGAACTGGTTTTCGGAAGGCAACCCCGTGGTCTTTTGGAGATGGCCGTAGAAACATGGGAAGAAGAAGAGGAAGAGGGAGGAAGGCCCTTGTTAGAATATGTCCAGAAACTTAAAAGTCACTTAAAAGACCTATGGGAAGATGTAAGGCAACATCTGGAAAAAGCCCAAGAGACCCCAAAACAATATTATGATAGAGGAAGTAAACTACGTACGTTTCTTCCGAATGATCAAGTCTTGATAATGCGACCCACTTCGGAAACAAAATTATTGGCTAAACGGCAAGGACCCTATAGGGTTATTAGAGCAGTCTCACCCGTCACTTATCCTATAGAATTAAGTAGCAACCCCAAAAAAAAACAAATTTACCATGTGAACCTCCTCAAGAAATGGGAAGCAGTAGAGGAGGTTACCGAGACAGTGGGGATGGGTTGTCTTGTCTCTACCAATAAGGAGTTAGACAGAGAACTATTCCCTTATGGAAATCAGGGAAAAGAAAATATGCCCTCTGTCAACACCTCTCTGACAATGTCAGAAAGGCAGCAGCTGTTCTCCTTGGTAAAACAGTACCCACATGTTTTTTCAGAAATACCAGGGAGAACTTTCCTAATCTGTCATAAAATAAAAACAACCCCAGGACAAACTGTCAGACTACGTCCTTATCGTATTCCTGAGGCTAGGAAACATATGATAGAAGTGGAAATAAAAAAAATGATGACCCTAGGAGTAATCGAGCCCTCTAGTAGCCCGTGGAGCTCTCCCGTAGTCCTGATGTCCTCGAGAAACTGGGGAAAGCCAAATATTTGTCTACGTTAGACCTTACTAAAGGCTATTGGCAGATTCCCCTTTCCCCTGAAGATAAAGAGAAAACGGCCTTCTCGACACAATCCGGTCTTTATCACTTCACAGTGTTACCCTTTGGTCTCCACGGAGCCCCAGCTACCTTTCAGAGATTAATGGATAGACTACTGAAACCTTTTTATACGTTCGCTGTAGCCTATCTAGATGATGTCGTCATTTTAAGCGACACCTGGTCAGACCATCTCCACCATCTCAATCAAATCTTTGCCACACTAGCAGAAGCTGGATTGACGGCCAATCCTAAGAAATGTATCTTAGGAAACACGGACATACTGTACCTAGGATATAAGATAAGGAATGGTACCATACAACCACAAGTAAAGAAGGTGGAAGCCATTACCCAAGCCCCAACCCCTAAAACGAAAAAAGACCTTCGTTCCTTCCTAGGTTTAGTAGGTTACTACCGTAGGTTTATTCCAGGATATTCCACTATTGCAGCCCCCCTAACTGATCTGTTATCCAAACGGTATCCCAACAAGCTAGAACCCTTTACGGTAGATCAAAAGGCTAGTTTTGAGCGGTTGAAGTTCTCTCTTACATTGGATCCTGTCTTACAATGTCCCGATTTCACTAGACCTTTTCATCTGTACACAGATGCTTCTAACGTGGGACTTGGAGCAGTACTCGCCCAGCCTGATGAAGAGGGCAGGGATCACCCGATTGTGTTCATAAGCAGGAAACTTCTTTCCCGAGAGTGTCATTATCCTATCATTGAAAAGGAGTGCTTGGCCATTAAGTGGGCGGTGGAGAACCTACAATATTACCTTCTGGGCAGACCATTTATATTGTATACCGATCACGCTCCCCTTACCTGGCTTGCCTCCCACAAAGATTTCAACTCTAGAATCCTACGATGGTTCCTTGAACTACAGCCTTTTACCTTCCAGGTTTGCCATGTCCCTGGTTCGCAACAAGGCCCTGCGGATTACTTGTCCCGATTTCCCTGTTCTTCTCCGGTCCTCGATCAGGACCAATCTTGGGATGGGGTGTGTGGTCGGGCCGACCCAAAATCGCCTCTGGCAACGGCAGCAGTCTCCGGGACGGACGAGACCGAGACGTCAGCTCCGCGTTCCCATGTTGCCATGGGAACGCCCTCGGCATTGCTGACGCGTTTCCCTGTTTCCAGGGAAACACTCGAGACCTTCCGGGACACCGAGGAAGGCAAAACGAAGGTCCACGGACAGCCAGACGAACGGGTGGAAGGAGAGAAGAAGGACGCTCAGAGTGCAGAGATGGTGGAGCGGAGCATTGAACCAATCGAGGAAGTAGCCGAAGGAGGAGCCACGAACGACGGAAGACCGGAGCTAGAAAATCCAGGTGCCAGCCACAACCCAGGAGGGTCGTGGCTTACCAAGGTACGGTCCATTCTGGGAACGGGAGAATTCAAAATCAAAAACCCACTGGGGAAGGGAAACGGGGAGGTGGGGAAAGCAATAAGGGAAGGGGCACAGGTGTGACATAGATAAGAGACATACTATTCTACGGAAACTTGGGAACCCGGTGTGCACTCTAAGCTCCGTCACCACTATTCTTTGCCCTGTGCACGGTTACCCCTACACACTACCCTATTCCCCTACAACCCTTTCCCCCTCGTTATAAGAAAAGCACCCCAGAAAGCAACCCATCACTTACCTTGGCATTGTTTTGTTTTCTTTGCCGGTAATCCACTGGAGCCAGCTGCATTACTGCGCATTCACCGACCTAGGGAAGAAGAAAGAACACAGTATTACAAGGAGCGAAGAAACCACAACCCCAAAGAACCCCAGTGCGGACTATAATTTCTTTTGATTGAACTAAAGAAAAAAAAGAGAACAAACACAAATAAAAACCCTCGTTTTGTTTTACCGCTATATCCAGTCTCAGTCTGGTTTATACCGTTCAGCCTGCCACAATGTGTTTGCATTTTGAATGCGGATGCGTGTACCGCCAACGGAATACCGCGGTTGAAAGACTGCCGCGTTGATTTGTGGGTCATGATAGTGTGGGCGTATTCCTGTTGGTTTGAGGGTGTCGGGTTTGTTAACGCCAGTTTATCACTGACCTTTGGTCTGGCGGACTTGTGTGGGTGTCTAGATTTTGGCAGAATTTCAAGCTGTGGGTCATAATGGCAGTGGCGGTATTCCGCAGCTGCAGCAGTGTGTTGGCGGTCTTATGCACGGCGGTAAGCAGCTTTTACCGCCAATGTTGTAATGACCCCCTATATGTAATTTTTTTTTTTTTTCTTTTTTATAAAACAGCTTTATTGATTTTATTTCTGAACAAAAAGCCAACACGGCAGAACATCACTGGCCACAATACACATCCTCTGAATGAGCACTACACAGATAAAGCATTTGCACTGGACTTACAATCCCCATATATTGTGCATAAAGACTTGGGTGTGCTACCCCCTGCTCACACCTAGGGATCACACCCCAAGTCTTCCTCCCAGGATCACGTCCATCTCCCCCACACCCGCTCATATTTAGCCGGACAGCCCCGTGCTTCGTACACCAGTTTTTCTTGAGAGGTACACCAGTCCATCCCTCGACGCCACTTCGCCAGCGTAGGGGCAGACTCCGCTCTCCAGCCTGAGGCAATGTCCCTTTTGGCCACCAAACAAGCCATCCCTACAAAGTGAGCTCTGTCTTGCTGGAGCCCACTCCCTCGAGAACCCCCAGCAGGACAGGTATGGGGCGGGCTCCATCTCCTCCCACAAAACCCTGGACACCTCCGCTAACACTGCGCACCAGTAGGCAACGATCTCGGGGCATGTCCACACTAAATGAAAAAAGTCTGCAAATGGGCTCACACACCATGGGCACTCCGCCTGCTGCCTAAGGCTGGCCGCAAGTGTTGTCTTCTTACCATTAGATTCTAAATGGAATGTTGTGACTGTGGATATAGAGACACATATTAATGATCCATTCATCATTCTAGTAAATTATGTGCCCACCAAAAACAAAAAAATCTGGCAAGAGTTAGTTGATGTTAGCAACATCAGAAAAAACATAGGCCCTCATTACAACCTTGGTGGTAAATGCCGCCGTGCTGACAGCCGCCAACATACCCTGACCGCAGCGGTATACCCCTATGAGTATTATCACCCACACTGAGAAATCCGCCACTATACAGACACCCACACAAGTCTGCCAGACCACAGGTCAGTGATAAACTGGCGGTACCAAAAACCACACCGTTACGCCAACAGGAATGCACCCACAGTTTCAGGACCCATGAATCACACCAGCGATCTTTCAACCACAGTAAACCATTGGCGGTACATACCGCCACGCTCAAAATATATACACACAAACAAAACTCCAATCCATTGGACAATTGAAACCACATATACCTGACACACATGCACACACCACACCCACACACCCACAACACTATAAAACACACACCCACATTACCCACAACCCTTTCTACGAAAAAAAAGGTAGCAAACAGAGAGAGACAAGCCAGGAGCACCCACTCAATCAGAGCCACAAAACACCATCCCTCATACACCATCCACGTACCTCACACCACACACACCAACACATCACCCCACACATCCTCATATACCACTCACATCCAATGCACCCCAAAGACAACCCAGCTAAGGGTCATGGTGGAGGAAATCATCGGGGTAGAGCCACAGCTATTGCGATCACAGGTGCAGCAGACATCCATTGCAAGGAAGATGGAGCTATGGCGGAGAGTCGTCGACAGGGTCAATGCCATGGGACAGCACCCCAGAACAAGTGATGACATCAGGAAGAAGTGGAACGACCTACGGGGGAAGGTGCATTCCGTGGTTGCAAGACACCAGGTAGCAGTACAGAGGACTGGCGGTGGACCCCCACCTCCTCCCTCACAACTAACAACATGGGAGGAGCAAGTCTTGGCGATCATGCATCCTGAAGGCCTCACAGGAGTAGCAGGAGGACTGGACTCTGGTAAGTCAAATCTTTACTACTATCACCCCCACCCTACCTGCATGCCATAACAAACTCCTATCCCTACCCTTACCCCCATCACTCCACCAACTCACAAATACCCCAGTATCACAACCCACTCACCCCAATACCAAGCCCTGCAGGCAACACCTATGCATGGACACCCATCACAGACCTGCATGGACATCCATCACCAAAGCATGCCCATTATAGAGAATCACCACGCACACAAGGCAAAGCTGACAGGGCTATCACAACCCTACTGTGAAACACACCCATGCATAAGATGACACACGCAGATACAATAACACTGCATTTACATCCCCACAGGACTTCCACTCAACGTCACTGAAGGAGAGGCCACCAACATCTTGGCCCCCCACAGAAGACGCTCACAGTGATGACTGTAGCTCTGCACGCCTGGCTCAAGATTACCAACCTGGCCCATCAGGGACCCCTGGACAGTTGGGTACCCAGGCACAGTCCCAACCCACCACAGAGCCTCCCCCCTCAAAAAACAACAACACAGCACCCACCCAGCGGGCCCATCCCTCTGTCCCCAGGACATGTCAATCAGCAGTGTGTCCACCACTAGAGGGACCCCAGAGAACCCCCCAAACTCAAGACAACCAGGGACCTGGGGAAAGGGCCCCTGCCTTCACTGCAGAGGAGTTGGAGAGACTGGTGGATGGGGTCCCACCCCAGTACACTTTACTCTACGGTCCTCCAGACAAACAGGTGAGTACACTGTGAGCATGATGCGTGGGCCATGATTGTATGGAGTGCTGTGTGTGTAAGCCACATGTGGGGGGTGCTGAGGCATTCTGGCGAGAGTGCTGCATGTATGGTGGTCAATGTATGTGGGTCAGGGGATGGGAGGGATATGGTGGGCCATAAGTGTGACAGTCCGGAAGGGTAACTAATTCCCTTTTCTGCTGTCTTTTTCCTGCAGGTCAGCGCCCATCAGAAAAATAGTATTTGGCGTGCCATCGCCAAGGAGGTGCGGCCCCTGGGGGTCTTTGACAGGCAGAGCACCCACTGCTGCAAACAGTGGGAGGACCAGGGGCCTGCCTCCCAACGAGGAAGGGGTGCCTGTCGTACCCTGACCCCCCTTCCGCATCCTGGCCTATCCGGAGTTGGATGGGCGCTTGAGGGCATCACAGCAGCCACAAGGGGGTGAGTACAAATTCAGATTCATTACTGCCAAGGTTGTAATGAGGGCCATAATGTACTTGAAAAAAATAACAATACGGATAAAGACCTACAACAGCAAGTTCTTTGGTTTCAAACACGTAGGCATGGCAAGTATTGTCCAAAAAAATACAGATGTAAAGAAAATGTTATACAGAATGTCCTTTTGGATTTCCAGGACCTATCATTTCTGAAGGAAGAGTGAACAGCTTCATAGCTGCAGTCAGGCATACTCTGACACGGAAATCACAAAAAAAAATTGTATAATCTAAGAAGAGTAGCGATCTCCAAGTATATTAATGACTATAATTCTATCATTCTGAATTTGTGGAATGCTAGAATGGATATATGGTTATTTGCAGACAACCCCATTGATGCTGCTCACTGTGTTACTTTGTGTATTACAAAATCAGAGAAGACAGAAATGAAGTGATTGTGGCAGGAAAGTGCTGCGGAAAAGTCTCTAACCAAGAGGTTGTGCAGCTTCAGCTTGAAAATGCTTTCACATAGGGAGATATGGTCCTATGAGGGCTGTGACAGGGTAAGCTCAGCTAGTTTGTACATGAAGTCTAAGGGAAATGTTTGGGACACCCATTTAGGATGGACAAATCTCGTACAAAGAAAATCTGCACTCTGATAGTGTGAATGTTCAGAAAAATATATCAGACCCGTTTTCTGTATGATGGTGCCGTCAAAGCAATATTTGCAGCTTTACTTGCTCAAACCACCTATGTATGTCTAGCCCTAGTATGGTCTTCCTTCACATTGGGTAAATCTTCAATCTGTGGACAGTGGAGCTGGAAGTTGATGTACCTCCTCATAGTTGATATGACTTTTTGTTTGCACACCACTGAATGGTGAATGTGTCATTGCACCAGATACTGCCACTGTGTCCTGTACTGGTTATCTGTCCTCATATGTTGTTACAGCCATGATGTATATTCGTGTTATTGATCAGGGATTCCTATTGTGAAAGCAGAATGCATGCCTCAACCTGAGGTCATGCATCAGTGATAGTTTGCCTATTTAATTTGATCCCTTCAAATATTCCCTTTTCTCCATGGTGTCAAGGCCATTGAGAGTATAACCCTGACTGGCACACACTATTGAGGTTAGGGTTGTTGAAACCCAGATTTCATTTCTTCACGGACTTATTACCAACATATGCATGTTCTAAATACATAATGACTTGTGTTTGTTTCCTTTGAATAACATGGATAGCACTTTACCTCCTTGTCATTAGAAAATGTCTTTGTTAAATAAATGTTCAGAAGTAATGGCTACATGATGGTGGAAGACAGTCATGACAAAATGAAAGACCACAATAAATACAACAATAATCTTGTAATATATATCCATACAATTTATTAGCATGACACAAAATAACAGAACTGCCAATTAAAAATGTGGAAATGAAACAAATAAGTCTATCATGATGGATGAAAGTATGGTACTAGAACCAAAACATTTTGTAGTCCAATGTTCAAAATACAAATGTCCACAGAAAAGGTAAATTTGTCTCTGAAATAATCCAGAGTGAATGCTAGACACACATTGGAGGACTGTAGGATTGTGTCTCTGGTAGGTCGTGTTGGCAGTCTTAACATCCATTCTCGGTGGTCCAGATGACCATACCCTCTGGGGAGAAGGGCTGGGACAGATATAGGGACTGGAGTGGGAGGAACAGGCTCCTCATGTGGCAGGACCTCTCTGTCTGTGGCTGGCAATGGTACAGTAGTACAAAGACAGGGGCAGATGGAATAGGAAAAACCCTGTTCATGTGGTGGTATATGTCCCTGTCAGGGAGCTCATGCTTTCATTATGATTATGTATTTCTGATATGAGCTCCCTCTGCTCCTCCCTGATTTGCTGACCTCAGTTACTACCTGGCCCATCACATCATGGGACTGTTGTACTGCTCCCAAGACTTGGTCAATGGTGGTCTGGCTGATAAAGACTTGGTCAATGGTGGTCTGGCTGATAAAGACCCCAGTAGCCTTAGGTCGTTGACCTACATATTTCTTCCCAGGACCCCTACTCCCACTACCCTTGGTCCTTGGAGCAGTGTGCCCCATCCCACTGGTACCTGGCAGTACTGGAGACGGTGTTAGTGTGTTCTCAAGAGCAGCCAGGACTGGGGGGCACAAAACTGGTGTGATGTTCCTTTGGACATAGGAAATGGAGGTATCCATTGGCTGAGGTGGTGTTGCAGCTGGGGTGGGAGGTGTAGGTGAGGGCTGAGTGGAACCACTGGAGCTCTCTGGCCAGACTGACCAGATGGACCAGGTTACTCATGTTCATCCATACTTGCAAGAGTGGTGTCCTCACTGAAGGCTTGCTCCTGGGTTGGAGTGGAGGTGTCCTGGGTGGCAGTCACTGTTCCACTGATCCGGGGTGTTGGACCTGAGAAGGATGCATAGAACATATAATTCATATCTAGTTACTGCATTTTATGTGTCTTTAGCGACAAATGGCGCAATCTTAAAAAGTAAAATCAGACTGATAGAATGATTTGGCCTTTGTGTGATTTTCATTATTTTACACATGCAGGTTGATTTACACAGATGACAGTTCTAGTGATGACATTGTAGAGATGTCCTGAAATGCAAGAGTTATTTCAGCATTGTACATCACATGTAGTAATAATACCGCTGCGGTTATTCTGGGTTTCCCACTGGGCTGGCGGGCGACCGCCAAAAGGCCGCCCGCCAGCCCAGTGGGAAACACCCTTCCCACGAGGAAGCCGGCTCCGAATGGAGCCGGCGGAGTGGGAAGGTGCGACGGGTGCAGTTGCACCCGTCGCGAATTTCAGTGTCTGCAAAGCAGACACTGAAATTCTTTGTGGGGCCCTCTTACGGGGGGCCCTGCAGTGCCCATGCCATTGGCATTGGCACTGCAGGGGCCCCCAGGGGCCCCACAACACCCCATACCGTCATCCTGTTCCGAACAGGATGGCGGTATGGGGTGTCTGAATCCCCATGGCGGCGCAGCAAGCTGCGCCGCCATGGAGGATTCATGTGGGCAGCGGAAAACCGGCGGGAGACCGCCGGTTTTCCTCTTCTGACCGCGGCCAAACCGCCGCGGTCAGAATGCCCTGCGGGGCACCGCCAGCCTGTTGGCGGTGCTCCCGCCGACCCTGGCCCCGGCGCAGAATGACCCCCATAATGTCTTAAAAGCATATTTACAGCACGTAAAATCATAACTAAAAGCCTACAATTCATAGGAATCACTAGTTAATTTTAAAATGCTCCTTGGGCATAAGCACTCTAACAAATCGTTTTATAAATTTAGATTCTTGGCAGCAGTAAACATTCTATCACAGGCAAGGTCCCTGTACTACATACAGACCATGAAAATTATGCTCTTGCAGTAGGTCTAAGGGCTGCTATTAGCTAAAATAAATAGGTCATAAACACTATTATAATCTCAATTTTTCAGCCAATGACCGTGGTACAAGAATTGTGGTCTACAAGATGAGTAATCTCCTTTGATCTCACAATCCAAGCACATCGTGGATACCTGGCAACTGTAAACACTACCTTATCACTAGTGTCTCTTGTTAGTATACAAAGTGTCTCCCTACAATTCTGGGTGCCAGGGAGCCTGCATAGGGGAATGATCCACTTCCTCCTAGGCTTTAGGTACCTTGGACAGAAAAAGACAAAATGGGCGAAAGACTCTATTTCTATCGGGCAGAAAGGGCAGAAACTAATCGCACAGCTAACTTTATTCCATCTACAGGTTCAGCGGCAAGATTCCTAATCTAAATTTTATAAACAGATTTTTAGCATGTGCCGGGTATAGCTGTCCATATAATGTTCAAACTTGGGTGAACACTTACGATATAAAAATGTCTCCATTCTACTGCCTATTGACTTGGCTTGCCATATCTGGGTTAGTACCGCCTCCCAGTAAAGTCGCTTTATACGCAGTGCCATGCCTCTTGTTAGACCCTGTAGGCACCTCCACATCTTTTCCATTTTGATCCAATGGCACAAGTCCTTGATATGTTTAAGCCAGGGAATTGATGCCACTTTATCAATGGATAATAGCTCTAACATGGCTGCTCTATAGGGACCAAAGTCGCACCCACTATATAAAAAGCGGTTTCAGAGCAATTACGCAATGTATTTGGTTAAGAGCCAAGTCAAATAGAAGTGGAATGAGAGTAGGGGGTAGGTGGTAGGGGGTAGATGTAGCAGAGAGCATATCAACGTATTTTCAATCAGAGTTAACCTCTGTGAGTTATAATGACCCCAAAGGTGTGCACCATAATTTGCAGCTGTCACCGCTGCCGCCTTGTACACCATAAGGGCTGGGGAAATAGACCTTCCTGTTGAGTTCCTAATTTTCCTTTAAATTACCACTGACAGCTGCTGAAAGATGACATAGCTTTTCTCTGTTTGCGGAGTTCATGATAGATTATCTATTAATCTTATACCCTGGTAATCAAATTGCCTGACTTGTTCGATAGGTACACCCCCTATAGCCATTTTTCCCCGAAAGGAGTTGTGTGGGTTTAGAACCATGAACTTTGATTTCCCTGGATTGATTTCTAGCCTCCTCTTCTCACAAAACACTGCAAATAAATGTATTTCACTTTGTAGTCCCATCAGGGTTCTTGAGATGAGCAAACATTACATGTAGTAGACTTTCAACCCAACACAGTGGTGATTAGATTAAAGTACTGGACCACTCCAAGGTCTAGCAAGCTACAAGGCATTAAAAGCGATGAGGATCAACTTAAAAATGTAACTGTCATTGGTCATCATATCAACAGTGCAATGTAAATTCTGTGAGACTACTACTTTTATACATCATGCCATATCACAATGTAGGAAATCTTGGATGGCCAGGACTATGAAATATGTGTGTATTTCAATCGCTTCAATGTAGCTATGAGAAGGTGTCAACATGCTTGAGATACACAACTAACAGTTTAATCCATGGCTTGACATGATGACTGTGTAACACACATTTTGTTGAGATGTATGCACATATGAAACTTAAAGGAGGAGGAGCAACATTACAGAGCATTATAGTTTTGCAGATACAAAAACAGGGCATCATGGTAGTTTTAGTCATCTTTTCACATCATAGACAAAGCTTGATTGAAAATGAGCTGCACATATCTGTTTCAATGAATATAGTGGAGATGAACACATGTTTACAACATATACACACATGTGGACATGATGTGGGTTGATGTGAATAGCATATGGATGGAAGTCTGGACCTGTGTTTGGGAGATCAATATCATACATTAATAGTAAGCAAGGAACTAAGCAAATTCAAGGGATTATCCATGGTGAACAACATACAACCTGACCTAAGGTATTGCACATTGTTACAAAAGAGAGATAAAATCATGATGCTTGTAATTGGTATGGCACAAGATACTTTGGTGAGTCGGGGTTAGTTTAAACTGTTTTGATACGTGTTGAAGCATTCTAAATGTCTAATTCAAGAACAGAACTTAATTTGTGATTATGGAAGATTTGCTAAGTGCAGAGATTGCGGTCAAGCCTTCAGGATGTAGGATTACAAGACCTTCTCCTCCCAGGGAATTAGTTATAAATGGGGGCTGAGAGAACCATCACCAGCCCTCAGGCTCTCCAGGTGATTGAAGGCCATGGAACACACTTTCCCCTACAGGTCATTCCACCTTTTCCTAATCTCCTCTTGTGTGCACAGATTGTTAGCTAGAGCATTCAATATGTCCACTATTCTGGGTCACATTTGCCATTTCTAGGAAATGGTAGTATTTTGTACTCGTGCTCCAAACAATCGACATGGGGATTTCTCCTCCCTGCCAATATGATTTAAAAAATATATATATATATATATATATATATATATATATATATATATATTGCACCAAAAAATAAGTGTAACCAAATTAAGTCAAATTGAACAAAATATAATACAGAGGGAGAGGAAAACAAAGCAAATAAAAAAACCTGTCTACTGGCATGGCATTTTGGGTGCCTGAATGGTCTGCTGCAGTGGAGTGAAAAAGGATCATGGTCTGGAATGGAGTGTGTTTTATAGTGTGTTTTTCAGGAGTTCACAATTGTCCAATGCATAACAGGTGTGGCTTACTTGCATCCAGCCAATGGCCAGAGCTATGGTACTATTCTGCACGAGTCCTGTGATGGACTCCTACCATCATGGGCCCACCAATGAAACACCATCAGCACAACTGCATGATGTAAATAAGGTTAGCGGGATGCCACGGCAATACAGCAATTGAGGGCCTATTCCTCAGCACTGGAGACTGCTGCGTTGGTTGCACAATGCAGCTGGTGCAAAGGATTGCACTCCATCATGTTGGTCTTTGACTTAGCCCCAATATATATAAATGCCTCAGGCAATAGACCGCTGACTTGAGTGTCCTTTCGGGCCCGCAGCCAAGGCGGCTTGACGATAATACTGCCAAGATCTAAATCAGGCCCAGAGTCTTGAAGTCTTTCCCAAAAATTCAGTACCTAGCAGAATTTGATACAAAAAGTACAGATATTGTAAATAAAAATATGTTGGATAATTATTATCTAAGAAGAAGTCCAACCTTGAATAGATTCTATAATAAATTCTGCAACATTTTAGGTACGGATACAATGTGACAGAAAACGTAGGTAAGGAGAAATATGCCGTACTTGGTTGTGGTGGTTGTTTAGTTCTATATGCAAAAGGTAGTTCAATAAATCACATGAGAAGATATAGGCCCTCATTATGACCCTGGCGGTGAATAATAAAGTGGCGGTATTACCACCAACAGGCTGGCGGTAATTACCAGCAAATTATGACCATTGTGGTGACAACTCCTATAGACAGCCAATGTGCCACACCAACTACCAGGGCAGAAAAACACTCACCACGGCGATAGCCGTCAAAAGCCAGACGGAAGACAAAGTACTGCCCACCATATTTTGACCCATCAATCCGCCACATTTTCCAGGGCAGTACCAACGCCATCAAAAGCCTGGCGGAAACCCATTACAGAAAAGCAAAGACTCACCATCGGAGACACAGGGAAGAACAACGCCGCCATGGAACCAGGACTGCAAGTCTTCCTAATGCTCATCTAAGTCATGCTCCACCTGTGATGTTGCACTCTACCACGGCACCCCTTCTGTGCTCCGTGGTCAGGCCGCCGCTCAGAGTATCGGAGCGTCTGCATCCCCACGGCCCGAGTTTCTGCCTGTCATTTTTCACGGCGCGGCCGGGAAAGCACATTTCGTGCTCCAGGTCGCACCACTCTTCCAGCGTGCCTAGCTGATACACTTTCCCCTTCTTACCTGATGGGAATCCTATTCTTACTTCCTTTTTTCTTCTTCTTGTTTTCCACCTTTTCTTATTTTCTTGTTCTGGTGTCCATGTTGTCTTCTTCTTGGTGTTCCTTTTTCCCACCGTGCCTTCATTCTTTTTCCTTTTATACTGCTACTTTTTTCCTATTCTTTCCTATGTGGCTTTCCCAATCCTAGATGGTGTCGCTCTTTCTTCCTATTTGTCACTTCCTGTAGCCTAGTATATAAGCCTTTCAGTTCTGGTCTTCTTTGCGTTGCAAACAGTTCCTCTTGGTGGTGATCCTCAGTCCTGTTCCTTGTGTTTTCTCCAGTTCCTGTTGCTCTGATTGAAACTTTTCCAATTTTTTCCTTTTTCACTCGTTTTTTTCCTCTTTTTCAGGAGTTCCTGTTTTGAGGTTTTACCCACATTTTGTTTTGTTTTTCCACTGGGACTCCTGGAGGGTACAGTCTGCTTAGGCTTTTCCTGTCAAGCATCACAGTGGCTGCTAGAAATGGTCGCCCTTATCTTGGTCAGTCCAGAAACAGCAATATACCAGGCGCTCTTTCAAATTTGTCAGTCAAAGGTGAGAAGCATTGTGCAGACTGTGACACCACCTGGTACAGCAACGCCGACAAAGACGACAACGGTGAATACAGCTGCCTAGCACACAAGGGAGGGAGGGAGGAAAATGAGAGTGGCACACACGCACGACACACACCATACACACAACCAGCTGCAGACAAAAAACAATGGCACACGATATACAGCAAAATAATGCAAGGACAACAAGAATGGAGTAATGGGAATGTATTGATATAAACAGCTACTAAATAAACTAATTGTACATGAAACAGATATGTACAAATGTACACAAAGGCCCACTGCCCAGTCCAATGTTCTAAAGGGCTCACATGGCCACAGGGCACAGTACAAGGCCCAACTCAAATCCTGACTTCATCCGGATAGAACTCTGCAGGGGCATCAGTTTGTGAATGGGCAGGTACCTCAGGGGGATGGGGGGGTGGGAGGCAACTCAGCTGAATACAGGAACAAGCCCACTGGTTCTGGATGGGTCTCCATCCCCATTACTCTGTGCTGGGGAGTACAAGGCCACAGTCTCTGGAGTGGGTGTCTTTCTCACTGGTTCTGGAGGGGTCTCCATGCCCATTACTCTGTGCTGGGGAGTGCAAGGCCACATTCTCTGGAACAGGTGTCTTTCCCACTGGTTCTGGAGGGTGCTCCATGCCTATTACTCATTGCTGGGGAGTGCAAGGCCACAGTCTCTCAGGTGGGGAACATGCCCACTGCTCCTGGAGGGGGCCCCTCGTACATCAGCTCCTGGAGGGTGGCCGGCATGCCCTCCCCTGGTGGTGATGGCTGCACTGTGTCATCTGGAGGTGAGGGCTGAACTGTGGTGGCTGGGGAAGGTGCCCCTTGGGCAGCCTCTGCTAGTGGTGAGGGCTGAACTGTGGTGGCAGGTGGAGGTGCCTCCTGGACATCCTCTGCTGGTGGTGAGGGCTGAACTGTGATGGCAGGTGAAGGTGCCCCATGGCAGCCTCTGCTGGTGGTGAGGGCTGAACAGTGATGGCAGGTGGAGCTGCCTCCTGGGCAGCCTCTGCTGGTGTTGAGGGCTGAGCTGTGGTGTCAGGTGGAGGATCCTCCTGGGCAGCCTCTGCTGGTGGTGAGGGATGCACTTCCTCAGCTGGCGGTAGGGGCCCCCTGACCACTGGTGGTGGTGGTGGTGGAGGTGTCACCCTGACAGCCTCCTCTGGAATCAAGGGCTTTTTCCCCTTCATGGCATGAGGCATGGGATCCTTACCCTTCCTGGCAAGGGTTGAGGGCTTCTTTCCTTCATGGCAGGTTGTGCGTGTTCCTTAGTTGTCCAGGCAGGAGTCGGGGGCTCCTTCCCCTTCATGGCAGTACGTATGGGATCCTTAACCTTCTTGGCTGGTTGAGTGGGATCCTTCACTGACTTACCACCAAGACTAGGTGGTTCCACGACTGTCTGCGTGTACTGTTTCGCTGAGGTGCTGGGCTGCGTCATTGGTACCCTGCTCTTATGGGCAGGACGGGGAGAGGGGGAGGGAAGAGGTCAAGTTGAGCAAGGAAAACTCCTTAGGGACGGTGAGGAGGGAGGAGGGATGCGAGTGGAGGTTGAGGGAGTGGTTGTAGGATGTGCATGTCTGCTGGATTTGGGTGCAGGTGCATGAGCAGTGTGCTGATGTGATGTGGATGACTGTTGGGTACGTGAGTGTCCTTTAGGAGGGGGGGACAGAGAGGGTGGGAGAGGACACAAGGGACGTGTGCATGGATGCTGTGTAGGTGTCTGCTAGTGAGGTGTGTGTGCTGCTTGGTGTGGTGATGCTGGTGGTGGATGTTGTGCATGCTTGTCTATATGTTTACATGGGATGGGTTGGGGTTGAGGAGACTGGGACTGGGAAGTGATAGTTGGAGGGGAGACAGTATGGACAAGGACAATGGCTGCCAAAAAAGACGAGGTCAGAGCCTGAATCTATCTCTGTTGAGCAGCCAATCCACTGTGGATGCCCTCCAGGAATGTATTGCATTGCTGCATCTGCTATGCCAGCCCCTGGATGGCAGTCATAATGGTTGATTGCCCTACAGAGATGGATATCAGGAGTTTCAATAGCCTCCTCACTCAGGGCAGCAGGGCTTACTGGGGCAGGGCCTGAGGAGCCTGGGGTGAAGGAGATGCCCACCCTTCTAGGTGAGCGGGCACGGGCAACTTGCCGAGGGGCTACTGGGAGGTTGGTGCTGGTATGAAGGTTGGCAGCGTTACCTGTAGCTGGGGTGGTCAAAGAGGTGTCCACCACCACCAGGGAGCTTCCATTAGAGGAGGTATCTCAGTCTGTGTTGTCACCTCCTGCCTCCACCGTGGTGCTCCCCTCGCCCTCCGTCCCATTGTTTCCCTCGGCGTCAGTGGACTCTGCCTCCTGGGTCCTGTGGGATGCAGATACCTCTGTCGCCGGTGCCCCTGGTCCTCCGCCAGATGATGCTAATGCACACATGGACAGGATGACAGAAGAAAAAAGGGGAAGAGAGAGAAAGGAAACACTGGGTCAGTCATTGCACCAACACCACGGTTGGAACACACAGCATGGTCACACACAGGGATCCGGCTTGAGCACTCTGCATTGTACTGCCAGTGATTTGGCTAGATGCCACGGCAAGATGAGGGCCACACACGACGAACTGCACCCCTCCTGGGACCCACAGAGCCCTGATTGACATGGAACGCTAACAAGATAGGTTACCTGCATTTGCCATACACCCATTACCCTAGAGTTGACTCACGCTGGAATGTCTGGCCTGGCCTTAGGGGCACCCACTAACTCACATCCACCACCCGGATCCCATGCCACTCGCTAAATATTTTAATAATGCCCACTGTACTCACCCCCTTGTGGCTGCTGTGATTCCCTCAAGCTCCCATCCAGCTCTGGGTAGGCCACCGCCAGTATGCAGGCTATCAGCGGGGTCAGGTTCCGATGGCACCCCTTCCTCATTGGGAGGCCATCCTCAGCTGGGCCTCTGCTGTCTCAGGTCGTCCCACAGTTTCCGACAGTGGGTGCTCCGTCTACCATAGACCCCCAGGGTCCGCACGTCCTTGGCGATGGCATGCTATAATCCCTTCTTTTGATGGGTGCTGACCTGCAGAGGTAATACAAATAGGAGAACACCATTAACCATACAACCAGGCCTGTCACACATATGGCCCACCAATCCTGCTTCCGTCACCATTGGCACACACATCGGCTGGCGCACACCATGTACACCACCACAAGACATCCCCCCTTAGGACATGATGCTTGCACACACATCTCCATGCATCCTTCCCACATGCATCGTATCCAAAGTGTACTCACCTGTTGGTCTGGAGGCCCATACAGCAGTCCGTACTAGGGCAGGAACCCATCCACCAATCGCTTCAACTCCTCCGAAGTGAAGGCAGGGGCTCTTACCCCGTTCACACGTGCCATGTTGCCCAACATCGACGGAGTTACCTCACTTCCACCTGTCCCTACATAGAGGCAGGCGGTCGCCATTTTATGGTGGTGGACAAAAGTCATATCAGCCTTAACTGCACCACAGCCTAGATTAGTACATACCTCGCCATTCCCACTTTCCCATCACATAAATGCACTATGTACACTGAAGTTGTGGTTCCATTGTTCAAATTGTGGCAGCCTACTCACTCTTGTTTCCCTTAGATACCTACCACTGTGGATGACTAGGAGGAGGAATCATAGCCCCGTGAACAGACCCCTTGTGGACTTGGATACACTGAAAGACAGGCACATTATACTCACCTATAGACTGGAAAGGGCCACAATACCTGAGCTTTATGCTTAGTTGGAGCCAGACCTGATATTTTCTATCTGTCATCCCACTGGGATCCCCCCTCTTGCGCAGGTGCTATTAGTGCTCCATTTCCTGGCAACAGGTTATTTCCAAGTGACAGTGGGTTAGGCAGCAGGAATGTCACAGCCAATGTTCTCAATCGTGCTGACAAGAGTTTTGTCTGTCCTGGTAAAACACATGTGCAGCTACATTTCTTTCCCCCAGGTGGAAGATTTAGCCACAGTGAAGGCCGGATTCTATGCAATAGGGCATATCCCCAGTATTATTGGAGCAACTGATGGAACATATATTGTGTTTGTCCCCTCCCGCCAGAATGAACAGGTGTTCAGGAATCGTAAGAGTTTCCACTCACTGAATGTGCAAATGGTGTGCCTGGTGGACCAGTACATCTCCCACCTCAATGTTAAGTATTCTGGGATGGTGCATGACGCTTTTCCCAAATGTGATGGCCCAACTACAGAGGCACAGGGTGGGGCTAATAGCTGAGCCCTGGTCCCCACCCACTGTATGCTAGTGTTTGCCTTCAGGTGTCATACCTATAGAATTGTGTGAGGCTAAAAGTTGTCCCTCAGTACTTGCAGGTGACTCTGGCTACCAAAACTTATTGTGGCTGCTGACCCCTGTGAGGAATGCCAGGACAGGGGCAGAGGAATGTTATAATGAGGCACATGGGAAAACCAGAAGGATCATTGAGAGGATGTTCGGCCTCCTAAAGACCAGGTTTGGGTGCCTCCATCTGACAGGTGGATCCCTGTTGTACTCACCCGAAAGGTCTGCCAGATAGTTGTGGCTTGCTGCATGTTGCACAACCTGGCCCTCAGACGTCATGTACACTTTCTGCAGGAGGAAGAGACTGGAGATGCCCCTGTGGCAGTAGTAGACCCTGAGGACAGTGAGGATTAAGAGGCTGAGGATGAAGATGAGGACAACAGAACATCAGTTATCCATCAATACTTCCAATGATACACAGGTGAGACAGTGCAACTGACCATTCCTCTGACTATTGATGTATTCTGTGTGCTGTAGCATGATGGCATTAACTTCCTTTGCATCTCAACTTATTGTCACCTTAGGCTTGTCATTTTATAGATGTTGGTGATATCACAATTGGATACTGATGTGCTGACTACAGACAGATACAGGTCCTTATTTCTATGCTCTCACAGTGTTCAGATCAATTGCACTAGATGTGACTGTTTCCATAAATGCACATTTTCAAAACATAAAGGCCCGTATTTATACTTTTTGACGCTAAACTGCGCTAACGCAGTTTAGCGTGAAAAATGTTTGCGCCGGCTAACGCCATTCTGAAGCGCCATGCGGGCGCCGTATTTATTGAATGGCGTTAGCCGGCGCAAGCAGACCTGGTGTGCGTGGAAAAAAAACACGTACACCAGGCAGCGCCGGCATAGGGAAAAATGGCGTTAGGGCGTCTTAAAAATGGCGCAAGTCAGGTTGACGCTAAAAAATCGTCTTAACCCGATTTGCGCCATTTTAAACGACGCCCAGACGCCATTTACATGACTCCTTTCTTAGTAAAGACAGGAGTCATGCCCCCTTGCCCAATGGCCATGCCCAGGGGACTTCTGTCCCCTGGGCATGGTCATTGGGCATTGTGGCATGTAGGGGGGCTCAAATCAGGCCCCCCTATGCCAAAAAAAATAATAAAAAAATAAAAAATTATACTTACCTGAACTTACCTGAATGTCCCTGGGGTGGGTCCCTCCATCCTTGGGTGTCCTCCTGGGGTGGGCAAGGGTGGCAGGGGGGGTCCCTGGGGGCATGGGAGGGCAGCTGTGGGCTCATTTTGAGCCCACAGGTCCCTTAACGCCTGCCCTGACCCAGGCGTTAAAAAGTGGCGCAAATGCGGGGTTTTCTGCCCCGCCAACTCCCGGGCGTGATTTTTGCCCGGGAGTATAAATACGACGCATTTGCGGCGCAGTCATTTTTTGGGACGGGAACGCCTACCTTGCATCTCATTAACGCAAGGAAGGCGTTCACGCTAAAAAATGACGCTCTTTACTCATACTTTGGCGCTAGACGCGTCTAGCGCCAAAGTATAAATATGGCGTTAGTTTTGCACCGAATTTGCGTCGAAAAAAAAGACGCTAATTCGGCGCAAACGGAGTATAAATATGCCCCAAAATACTGGTATTCAAGTTGTGTTCAAGAATGTTTATTGTAGTGTTATGACATTGATGGAAAAGTGCAATGGAATGGGATGATGATGGAGGAAAGTCCAGGGTATTGTTCCATTCTGTTTGTAGCACAGGTCCTGTGTCCATGGGGCCATAGTAAGGGGAGCAACTGCAGCTCAAAGTGGACAAGATGACAGGGTGGGACACAAGGGGGATAATCAGGAGAGTCTCATTTCCTGGCAGTGGTCTTGGCAAGTTTTAATGTTTGAAGTGGGGATTCACCATCTGCAGCGGAGATGGAGCGCTGGTCAATGGACTGGCTAGTGGTAGGGGCCCCTTGCTGTGCTGCTTCCTCCCTCATGATGTTGGCCATGTCTGCCAGCACCCCTGCTATGGAGATCACAGTGGTGTTAATGGCTTGCTAGTCCTCCCTGATCCCCTGATACTGTCCCTCCTGCAGCCGCCTGTGTCCTGGGAATGTTGGTAGGTTCCCAGGATCTCGGTGAGTGCCTCCTGGAGAGTCGGTTCCCTGGGCTTGTCCTCCCACTGGTGTACAGTGGTCCCCCCAGTGTCCCTGTTGGTCTGTGCTCCTGTCCCATGCATTGGTATGGCATACAATGCTTGGCATTGGGGCTAGTCAGATGTGTAGGTGCACTGTGTGGCATGGGCTGGAGTGATGTGAGTGAGGGTGAGGGGGTGAGATGGTATGCAGGAATGGGCTGTGATAAGTGGTAAATGTTGACTTACCAGTGTCCAGTCCTCCGGCTACTCCAGTTAGTCCCTCAGGAAGCAGTATTGCCATGCTGTGGGCTGTCGGGGAGGAGGTGGGGATCCACCGCCAGTCATCTGTATGGCGAGCTGGTGCCTTGCTGACACGTAACATACTTTCCCTGTAGGTCGTTCCACCTCTTCCTGACGTTGTCCCTTGTTCTTGGGTGCTGTCCCACAGCGTTCACCCTGTCCACAATTCTCCGCCATAGCTCCATCTTCCTTGCAATGGATATCTGCTGTACCTGTGCTCCAAACAGCTATGGCTCCACCCTGAAGATTTCCTCCACCATGACCCTTAACTCCTCATCAGTGAAACGGGGTGCTTTTGTTGGGCATGGGCGTTGTGTAGTGTGTGTTAGTGAGAGTGTGTTGAGTAATATGGTGGTGTGTGTGATGTGGGGTGCGTGAGGAATGTATGGGTGAATGTGGTGTGCGTGTCTTGTTGTCTCTGTGCTGGTCATGTCAGTCTCCTGTTAGTAATTGTTGTTAGTAAAGGGTTGTGAGTACTGTGAGTGTGTTTTATAGTGCTGTGGGTGGGTAGGTAATTGTGGTGTGTGTATGAATATCAGGAGTGTGTTTTTAGTATTGGCCAATGTAGTGTTGTTTTGTATGTGGGTATCCATTCTGACCGCGCCGGTATGTACCGCCAATGGTTTACCACCGTTGAATGTTTGCCATGGTGATTCGTGGGTCATAATGTGGTGGGAGTTGTTTTGTTGGCGTAATGGTATGGGTGTTGGTACTGCCACTTTAGCACTGACCTTTGGTCTGGCCAATTTGTGTATGTGGCAGTATTCTGCCGCTTTGGTGTGTGTGTGTTATAGTATGGTGAACGGATATCCACCACTGCGGCGATATGTTGGCGGTTGTCACCGCGGTGGTAAGCAGCATTTACCGTCAATGTCATAATGAGGGCCATAGTTTTGCCTACTTAGCACTTCTGCAACTGTTCAAGTCTTGGTGTTCTGAAATGGAGTTACTCAGACAGTATGATTGCTACAAAGATTCTTTCAATGGAGTGAAAGACAGCATTCTGCGTTCAGTCCTTCCCAACTACCTGAAAATATTAAATGAAATTAAACAAAGGAAACAACTGCTGCTGAGGTAGCGAGGGACAGTTCACAATGCAGCCAAAGTTCAGCACCTCTAAGCCAAGAAACACTTGGACAACTGATAAGTGAAATTGAAGCTGCAATAGCCATGAATGGGGAGGAGACTGCAGTGGAACAAGCAAGACAAAAAAGATTTGATTTGTAACAGTTAGTTTGATAACTGAATGATGTACTGAAAGAAATATATATAGAGGTTAAAGAGAAAATAGAACATGGATAGCTTTGTGAAAAAAAAAGATTAGCTGTGCTCACTATTAAAGGAGTTCCTATGCATCGACTACTTATGCTACCTGTAGAACGTGACCACACACTTGAGCACCAAAAGCTGTCTGGATAAGCTTGCCACAAAGAGTCAAGAGTACTAAAAAAGATGAAACGTTTAATCATCAATGAGGTGAGAATGGTCTCAAACAATGCTTTCCTTTGTCCACTTAAGAATGCAACAAGCTTTGAAGACAGAGAACGATTTACTATTAGAGGGAAACATGTAATTGTATTTGGTGATCTTCTACAGCTTACCACTGTGAAAGGATAGCTTGTGTTAATGACACTTCTACATGAAGAAACTCTTTGGCAGGTATTAGAAATGTAAACATTTGTTTAAAATTCCAATACAAGGAGTTCTTTGAGAGCATATGTCAAGCTTCTAACAAGGAATACAGAAATGTTTTCTAGGATTTTAGAGTAGGAGTTCTCAGAAATGAGGTAAGTCATTGCTCAGAAAGTCAACTTACAAATAACTTGTTTTCTGTAAAGAAGTAAGTAGCAGAGGTAATGCTCAATGTTATTGAAGGAGAGAAATCTCTTGTGGTTCAGTGGTGGTTTGGGACTGTGTCAGGGGAACCGACTGTCCCGAGGTCCCTGATGGGTTGGGCTGGTCATCTTGATCCAGGTGTGCAGAGCTGCTATCATCACTGTGGGCCACTTCTGTGGGGGGACTGGATATGTCTGGCCCCTCCTGTCCGGTGACATTGGGTATGGGTCCTGTTGGGGTGTAAATGCATAGTTTTAGTATCTGTGTGTGTGATCTTGTGCATTGGGTGAGGTACCCTCTACTCCTGTGCTTGCATAATTGTGTTTGCCCTTTTGTGATAGTTGTTTTGGGGTCTGTGTGGGAATCTTTACTGGAAATGCTTTGGTGACGGTGGTCCATGCATAGGTGTTGCATGCAGGGCCTTGGTATTGAGATGTGTGGGTTGTGATAGTGGGACATATGTGAGATGATGGAGTGATGGGAGTGAGGGTAAGGGTGGGGGTGTGTGATGGCATGTAGGTAGGGTGTGGGGGATATAGCAATAGAGATTTGCCTTACCAGAGTCCAGTCCTCCTGCTACTCCTGCTAGGCCCTCAGGATGCAGTATTGCCAAGACTTGCTCCTCCCATGTTGTTAGTTGTGGGGGAGAAGGTGGGGGTCCATTGCCAGTCCTCTGTACAGCAATCTGGTGTCTTGAAACCACGGAACACACCTTACCCCGTAGGTCTTTCCACCTCTTCCTTATGTCATCCCGGGTTCTTGGATGCTGTCCCATTGCGTTGACCCTGTCGATGATTCTTCGCCATAGCTCCATCTTCTTCGCAATGGAGGTGTGCTGCACCTGTGATCAGAAAAGCTGTGGTTCTACCTGGATGATTTCCTCCACCATGACCCTGAGCTCCTTCTCTGAAAACCTGGGGTGTCTTTGAGGTGCCATGATGTGGTGTGGGTGATTTGTGAGGTGCTGTCTGTTGTGATTTGTGGGGGGATGTGTTGGTGTGTGTTGTTTGAGGTGTGTGGATGTTGTATAAGTGATTGTGTGTGTCTGTGGATGCTGGTTTTGTCTTTGCTAATCTCTCTCTCTGCCCTTCTTCAAAATGTTACGTTGTAAGGGTTTGTGGGTAATGTGAGTGTGTGTTTTATAGTGTTGTGAGTGTGTGGGTGTGGTGTGTGTATGTGTATCAGGAGTATGTATTTTGAATTGTCCAATGTGGTTGTGTTTTGTAAGTGTGTGTGTATTTTGAGCGCAGCGGTGTGTACCTCCAATGGATTACCGCGGTTGAAAGACCACCCCGTTGATTCGTGGGTTGTGATAGTGTGGGCGTATTCTTGTTGGCGTGACGGTGTCGGTTTTGGTATCACCAGTTTATCACTGACCTTTGGTGTAGCGGACTTGTGTGGGTGTCTGTATTGTGGCGGATTCCGAGATGTGGGTCATAATACCTCTAGCGGAATTCCACCGCCGCAACGGTATGTTGGTGGTCTTCAGCACAGCGGAAAGTGGGATTTACCGCCAGGGTTGTAATGAGGGCCTTTCTCCCTTAGGAGGTAAGTAAAATATACACACAATCCAAAAATGAGGTAAGTAAACAGTTAGAAAAGTAGTGCAAACACTGTAGAATACAATAGGATACACCAGGCCTAGGGGCAACTCAAACCATATACTGAGAAAGTGAAATGCAAACCACTTAGGGACCCCAGGCCTAGTGTAGTGTGCAGAGAGTAAACTAAAACTTCGTACTTGTATAGCGCACTACTCACCCGTTTGGGTCTCAAGGCGCTGTAGGCATACTGCTGTGGAACCCCTCCTGGCTTTTTCCCTGTGAGGTGCCCACTCCTGGGCAACCTCCAAGGTGAAGCCAGGCATCCCAGCGCTGTTGGGGCCGTTGTGGAGATTAAGCAAGCTACTGCCCAGAGTTACAGAGTGGGACCCATGAATTAGATTAGGCTCCGATGCGAGAATTATCAGGTCTGAGGAAATTGAGCCTAAGACGCGCTGAGGCAGGAAATGAACCCTTGTCACTGGGAGTGTAAGAAAACACTAAGGGTGTCCAAGATACCCCACCCCAAGACCCTCAAAAGTAGGAGTAAAGTTACCCTACTTCCTCAGAAACACACTAAAGTCGTGATAGGTGATTCTGCAAAGACCACAACAGACTGCAAAGCACTGAAAACAGATTCCTGGACCTGAGGACCTGCAAAGGAAGGCGACCAAGTCCAAGAGTCACAGAAGTGTCCAGGGGGTGCAGGAGCCCACTAAACCCCGGATGAAGGTGCAAAATGGCTGCCTCTGGGTGGAAGAAGCTGTAGATTCTGCAACAACAGAAGATGCCAGGAACTTCTCCTTTGCACAGAATATGTCCCACGGCGTGCTAGAGGATGCAGAGTTATTTCCACGCAGAAAGACTGCAAACAAGCCTTGCTAGCTGCAAAGGTCGCGGTTGAAGAAAATGGGTGCTGCCCAGGCCTAGGAAGGACCAGGAGGTCGCCCCTTGGAGGAGGAGACAGAGGGGGCACAGAGAGCCCATGCAAAAGCAGGCAGCACCCGCAGAAGCACTTGAACAGGGGTTCAAAAAATCTAAGCATGGTGGTCATCTCAAGACTACAAAGGTGGGTCCCACGAAGCCGGTGGTCAACTCAGCGAGTTGAGCAATGCAGGAGAGAGTGCTGGGGACCTGGGCTATGCTGTGCATGAAGGATTCCTTACAAAAGTGCACAGACGCCCTAGCAGCTGCAGTTCATGCAGTACACAGGATTACTGTCTGGCGTGGGGAGGTAAGGACTTACTCACCAAATTTGGACAGAAGGACCTCCAGACTGTCGGGGTCACTTGGATCCAGCTCCTGTGTTCCATGGACCCCGCTCATCAAGATGAGAGGGGACCCAGAGGACTGATGATACAGAGGTTTGGGGGCATATTTATACTGCGTTTGCGCTGAATTTGCGTCGTTTTTTTAGACGCAAATTCGACGCAAAACTATCTCCATATTTATACTTTGGCGTTAGACGCGTCTAGCGCCAAAGTTCATGGAGTTAGCGTCATTTCTTTGCGTGAACACCTTCCTTGCGTTAATGATATGCAAGGTAGGCGTTCCCGTCTTAAAAAATGACTCCGATGCATATGCGTCGTATTTATACTCCTGGGCAAAAATGACGCCCGGGAGTGGGCGGGTCTAAAAAACCTGCATTAGCACCGGATTTTAACGCCTGGGTCAGGGCAGGCGTTAAGGGACCTGTGGGCTCAGAATGAGCCCAGAGGTGCCCTCCCCTGCCCCCAGGGACACCCCCTGCCACCCTTGCCCACCCCAGGAGGACACCCAAGGATGGAGGGACATTAAGGTAAGTTCAGGTAAGTATTTTTTTAAATTTTTTTTGTGGCATAGGGGGGCCTGATTTGTGCCCCCCTACATGCCACTATGCCCAATGACCATGCCCAGGGGACAGAAGTCCCCTGGGCATGGCCATTGGGCAAGGGGGCATGACTCCTGTCTTTGCTAAGACAGGAGTCATTTCAATGGGGGTTGGGAGTCGTAAAAAAATGGCGCAAATCGGGTTGAGGTGATTTTTTTGCCTCAGCCTGACTTCCACCATTTGTGGACGCCCATACACCATTTGCCCCCTACGCCGGCGCTGGCCTGGTGTACGTCGTTTTTTTCCACGCACACCAGACAGCGCCGGCGGCTAACGCCGGCTAAAGTCATTCAATAAATACGGCGCCCGCATGGCGCTTCAGAATGGCGTTAGCCGTCGCTAATTTTTTGGGCGCAAAACTGCGTTGGCGCAGTTTTGCGTCAAAAAGTATAAATATGGCACTTGGTGCCTGCGTTAGCAGGGGGAAGATTCCGTCGACCCACAGGAGATTTCTTCTTGGCTTCCAGTGTAGGATGAAGGCAGACAGACCTCAGAGAATGCACCACCAGGAAATAGTAGGGAAAGCCGGCAGGATGAGGTGCTACAATGTTGCTGGTAGTCATCTTGCTACTTTATTGCAGTTTTACAGGCATCCTGGAGCAGTCAGTGGTCAATCCTTGGCAGAAGTCGAAGAGGGAGATGCAGAGGATCTCTGGTGAGCTCTTGCATTCATTATCTGAAGTGAAACCCACAGGAGAGACCCTAAATAGCCCTCAGAGGAGGATTGGCCACCTAACCAGGTAAGCACCTATCAGGAGGGGTCTCTGACATCACCTGCTGGCACTGGCCACTCAGAGGCCTCCATTGTGCCCTCACATCTCTCCATTCAAGATGGCAGAGGTCTGGGACACACTGGAGGAGATCTGGGCACCACCCCTGGGGTGGTGATGGACAGGGGAGTGGTCACTCCCCTTTCCTTTGTCCAGTTGCGTGCCAGAGCAGGGGCTGGGGGATCCCTGAACCGGTGTATACTGGTTTATGCAACGACGGTACTATCTGTGCCCTTCAAAGCATTCCCAGAGGCCAGGAGAGGCTACTCCTCTCAGGCACTTAACACCTATTTCCAAAGGGAGAGGGTGTAATACCCTCTCTCAGAGGAAATCCTTTGTTCTGCCTTCCTTGGGCTGGGCAGCCTGTCTGTGGGTTGGCAGAAGCGGTAGCTGCAGTGAAACCCCAAAGAGCTAGTTTGACAGTACCCAGGGTCCATGCTGGAGCCCTGGGGATGCATGGGATTGGCACCCCAATACCAGATTTGGCATGGAGGGACAATTCCATGATCTTAGACATGTTACATAGCCATATTCGGAGTTTCCATTGTGACGCTACATATAGGTATTGACCTACATGTAGTGCACACGTGTAATGGTGTCCCCACACTCACAAAGTCTGGGGAAATTGCCCTGAACAATGTTGGGGCACCTTGGCTAGTGCCAGGTTGCCCTCACACTTAGTAACTTTGCACCTAACCTTCACCAAGTGAGGGTTAGACATATAGGTGACTTATAAGTTACTTAAGTGCAGTGTAAAATGGCTGTGAAGTTACGTGGACATTATTTCACTCAGGCTGCAGTGGCATTCCTGTGTAAGAATTGTCTGAGCTCCCTATGGGTTCCCAAAGAAATGCTGCAGCCCATAGGGATCTCCTGGAACCCCAATAGCCTGGGTACCTAGGTACCATTTACTAGTGAATTATAAGGGTGTTCCAGTGTGCAAATCAGAATTGGTGAAAATGGTCACTAGCCTGCAGTGACAGTTTTAAAAGCAGAGAGAGCATACACACAGAGGTTTTAGTTAGCAGAGCCTCAGTGACACAGTTAGGCACCACACAGGGGCCACATTTAGGCCACAAACTATGAGCACTGGGGTCCTGGCTAGCAGTATCCCAGTGAGACAGGCAAAAACAAACTGACACACAAGTAAAAAAGGGGGGTAACATGCCAGGCAAGATGGTACTTTCCTACATGCTCCACTTTTAATGAACAATTACTACAACTGGAGAAAGAAGACATTTTTGAACTGACAATTAACAAAAAAACTGCAATCAAAATTATATTTGTTGGGTAAGTCTGTTTCCAAAACTGCAGAATTAGAAAAGTGTTTATGTGTTTGCAAAAACTGCAAGGTCATTTTGTGGTGTATATTCAATGTTGAGGAACATTTAGTTAATGGTGCCATAGACAAAGTAATTAATTTCCTTTTGTTCCCAAATAGGAGTGAGGTTGAATATTTAGCAATAAAATGTGATTAACGTAAAGGTGTAAAATAAGTAGCAAGGCCTGTTGCACGTTTTTTGCTTTTTTAAATATTTGTATGTTCGGAGAAAGCAATTTCCAGTGTCTCTATCACGTTCTGTAACAATACATAAATCTCAAGGATTAAGTGAGATGCAGCAGCAATTAACATAGGTTGTACAGTGTTTAAGGAAGTTAAGTGATATGAAGCGTTATCACAAGTTTGATCTTTGTCTGGTTTGTTTCTTATAGACTTTGATGACAGTAAAGTAAATGCTGATTCAAGTTGCGTCAAAGAGTACAATCATTTAAGAAGTGTTTATGCTTCTCATTTAGAACAGTATCCGGTGTATGACAAACAAATCCACTTGGAAAGGTCATGGTGATGTTCATGAGAAAAAATACAAGAAAGACAACAAGGAAGTTTTGAAGAAAAATACTAAGGCCCATATTTATACTTTTTGACGCTAAACTGCGCTAACGCAGTTTAGCGTCAAAAAATTTAGCGCCGTCTAACGCCATTCTGAAGCGCCATGCGGGCGCCGTATTTATGGAATGGCGTTAGCCGGCGCTAGCAGACCGGCGCTGCCTGGTGTGCGTGGAAAAAAACCACGTAGACCAGGCAGCGCCGGCGTAGGGGGAAAATGGCGTTAGGGCGTCTTAAAATGGGGCAAGTCAGGTTGAGGCAAAAAAATCGCCTCAACCCGATTTGCGCCATTATTTTTGACGCCCAGACGCCATTTAAATGACTCCTGTCTTAGTAAAGACAGGAGTCATGCCCCCTTGCCCAATGGCCATGCCCAGGGGACTTATGTCCCCTGGGCATGGTCATTGGGCATAGTGGCATGTAGGGGGGCACAAAGAAGGCCCCCCTATGCCACCCAAAATAAATTTAAAAATATAAAAAATTATACTTACCTGAACTTACCTGAATGTCCCTGGGGTGGGTCCCTCCATCCTTGGGTGTCCTCCTGGGGTGGGCAGGGGTGGCAGGGGGGGTCCCTGGGGGCAGGGGAGGGCACCTGTGGGCTCATTTTGAGCCCACAGGCCCCTTAACGCCTACCCTGACCCAGGCGTTAAATAGTGGCGCAAATGCGGGGTTTTTTGACCCGCCACCTCCCGGGCGTGATTTTTGCCCGGGAGTATAAATACGACGCATTTGCGTCGCCGTCATTTTTTTAGACGGGAACGCCTTCCTTGCATCTCATTAACGCAAGGAAGGCGTTCACGCAAAAAAATGACGCTATTTGCCCATACTTTGGCGCTAGACGCGTCTAACGCCAAAGTATAAATATGGCGTTAGTTTTGCGCCGAATTTGCGTCGAAAAAAACGACGCTAATTCGGCGCAAACGGAGTATAAATACGGGCCTAAGAATTTAGATGATATTGTTGTCAAAGTCCTCTGGAGCTCACTGCTATGCAAATGTTGTTCACAATGATCTGTTGTCTTTAGCTCATCTGGTTCACGTACTTGAACAGAAAAAAGACGAATGCGTGTGCTCTGTACTCTTTACTTTGTTAGGACGCTCTTGTGTACTGATAGAACTAAAATATAGTCTGCATCTCTTGTTAGAGATGTTGTAGCTATATGCAGTGGACCTGTATACTTCACTCAAAACACCCAAGAAGATGAACAAGAATTCTTGATTGTAGTATTTTGTATCTTAGAAGAAGAGATGAGCCCAAGTGATGGCATATTTGGACTGAGTTACTCATGGCAGCATGAGGGTGAAAATCAAATAGAACTCAGAAATATGTATCTGCTGAACTCTACCAGACTGTAAAACTGTTAATTTCAACAGGTTGTTAAAAGAAGCATTACAGAACAATACATTCACAAACTGTCAATCAGATCTTCTATCAATTCTGAGTATAGAAAGAAGTGGCAAAAATATAGTACTAATGCTACAGTGACACACAGCAGATGGAAGTAAATCAGACATGCAAATTACTCATTTTAAAGCTGGAAAAATCTCTGTTCTGGAAAAATGTATACCTCTATAAGTATAATGTTCCATTAAGAACTGATCATTACATCTGGACATATAACATCTGATTATAAAATACAACTGGATGTACTGAGTGTAATGACAGCACACTTGCTTTCAAGCAATGATTACCTTACAAACTACCAAATTCCTACCTTCTGTTTCTTGAACTGAAGTTCTAAGGAAGGGTTCTACTGAACAAAATCAATTAAAAAGATTGTGTCACATCTAATACACTTATTTATGATATTAAAAGGCCTACCAGGGGTGATGTCTACATAAGGGGTTCTATATACTGATATGTACTTAATCGTGGTGGAAAAGAACACAGATGCCACACAATTGGAAGCATAAAACATCACAAACTAAAGACAAGGACAAACATTTTTTATGAGTTGTTATATTTCATGAGAAGTTAGCATTACTTCTAGTTAATATATTTGTTTTTAAAAAGTTAAATTGGATGGACATAGGAAGAAAGCATCAATCAAACTGCTATTGCTGTAAGAGTTACAATGTTATAGAAATTATTAGTAATGGAACACGGAAATAATCTGCATCAAGTTGATGGATTACTAGCTTATTTTGTCATCATATGGCCTACCAGGGGAGATGTTTTTATTAGGCTTTACATATGCCACTATCCTTCATATGCGTAATAATTGCATAATAATGCTCTTAATATAAAAAGTAGTTGCATCAAGCACATGTTTCATTACAATAGTTCAATCAGTATAGCTAAAACAATTGGTGTGATGCATAATGTTGTTAATTTACTGTAATTTACTATGAAGTTATGGCTTGTTTTTCTACAATCTATATGATTGTTTTTCCCCACTGTTCAATGATGAGTCTCTGCACAACACATTGTTTATGGTGAAAAAGTAGAGAAGCTAAGAACAGTAAATAAGTGAAAATGAAATGCTTCAATTATAAGTACAACTGCTTTACAGTGGTACATTTTGTGTGCTTTATTAACATCACCTTTTTCATTGCAATGTAAAATGTTTTTGAACAAATTCATATTATGAAATTTTAATTTCTATTCATGGTTTCTCTCTTTTTATACAGATGAATGGACCATTTACTACACTAATGTAGGTATGTAGTTAGGTCCTTCTCCGTTCATAGTAGCTCTATAAGTATAACCAAGCAGACATTGGTGTTTACAGTGACACATCACCCCAAAATGATGAAAACACTAGTATATCCAGATGGACACGTATGCATCTACTAACATACCCAACCAGACAGTGATACAAACAATAACACACCCAGACATACACTGAATGCTACACTGACACAGACAGGCACACTGATACATACACTAACATATCTAAGCACACACTCATACATATACTAAGGCAATCAGGCACACACTTATCATGCATTAACATACCCAGGCACACACTGCTAATACACTAACATAAGCAGGCACACACTCATGCATAAACTAACATATCCAAGCATCTGCTATGGAGTAAAAACAATCAGAATATTTGCTTTTGTGGGAAGTGATGTATCGCTGTATTGCTGAAGTTTTTTTGCTGGGAGGAAGGGAGGAGCTTTGATCCTCACGCTCCACTCCGCTCCAGTGCTCCAGCGTCCCGGCTATGCTGTGTCCCTCATCAGCATCCTGCCTCCCTTCTGCTGTCCCACACGGCCGCTACTAGCCCAATACCAGTTGCCTGCACCTGTTACCTGCAGTTTTACACTGTCTAATCTCCTGCACATCAATCAACAGAGTGGAGTAGGTAGTGGGTAGTAGAGGCACAAGGGGCCAGATGTAGCAAAGTGTTTGCGCCTCTCAAACGGCGAAAATCGACGCTTGCGAGGCGCAAAAGCCACTTTGCCATTCAGAAATGCATTTTGCGAGTCGGCTCCGACTCGCAAAATGCATTTCCGACTCGCAAATAGGAAGGGGTGTTCCCTTCCTATTTGCGACTCGCAGCGGGATGCAATTCCATTTGCGACCGCGAACGCGGTCGCAAATGGAGTCGCAGTTACCATCCACTTCAAGTGGATGGTAACCCACTCGCAAATTGGAAGGGGTCCCCATGGGACCCCTTCCAGTTTGTGACTGGACCCAAAAATATTTTTTCAGGGCAAGGAGTGGTCCAAGGGACCACTCCCTGCCCTGAAAAAATACCGAAACTAAAGGTTTTTTTTTTTTTTTTAAGTGCAGCTCGTTTTCCTTTAAGGAAAACGGGCTACACTTAAAAAAAAAACTGCTTTATTTAAAAAGCAGTCACGAACATGGAGGTCTGCTGACGTCAGCAGGCCTCCATGTTAGCGAGTGCCTATACTCGCAATGGGGCCGCAATTTGCGACCCACCTCATGAATATTGATGAGGTGGGTCATTGCGACCCCATTGCGAGTCGCAGTCGGTGTCTGAGACACCGTACTGCATAGCAATTTGCAACTTGCAAATTGCGAGTCGCAGGGACTCGCAATTTGCAAGTCGCAAATTGCCAAGTTGCTACATCTGGCCCAAGGTGTGTTGGGCCGGGTGTCAGGCTGGGTGTGGCTTGGTGAAAGGAAGAGTGGAGGAGAAAGTGAGGAGAAAGTGAGCAGGTGGAGGTGGGGGATAATGGCAGCAAGCATTAGGCTACAGGCAGTTCACAATGTGTGGAAGCGTCTGGCATTTGGCCAGTGTGGCTTGCACGGGTGAGGATGCTTTGCTCTTCTCTGTCCATGGGCATCCCCCACAGCCTTTCCTCTTCTACAGTTTTATGCCCTGGACGGTCATGGCACCCTGCTCCAATTAACTGACACAATAATCTAACAAACCAATGACTATAGTCATTCTTGCTGCAATAACCCAACCAACTAAGGTCTACAACTTAAACGTGTGGCCATTTCAGCATTTGCTACGTCAGTAAGTGCCTAAATACTCTGCATACTTGTGCTTCCCCCTGGGCAATAGAATCATAGTGCTGTGGACTTTCAGATTGGGCTATGTTGGGCCACAGATTGGCCAGTTTACACAACAAAGGAAGTCTGACAGTGGTGCATCCACATATTTTCATCTGCAAATTTGCATAACATGTAGTGCAAGCCACACTACTGAATCAAGCAATTGTTAGCATTTAGCGTACATTGCGTACTTGTGTCCCCTTAGATTCATCAGTCTTGAAGGATTTTATGGTTTGGGGGAGTAGCGGTCCAAGTGTCTTTTAAAAGCTGCAACGCCCCAAAAAGCCATCAAACAGAGGAAGGATGCAAGTGAGTGACAATTTAATAGTAACATGGAGCATCTGTGCCTGAGAGTCCTGGATGGTCGCATGGAACCTGATATACCAGGGCATCCGACTCATCACTCAGCAACTTTTCATTAAATCATTGACTATACATGAGTGTCACTTTCTCTATTTCATGCTGTGTCTTGTTATGAGTTAGGTAACCAGCTGGAAAGTGACCATCAACCACAGATAATTCAATTAAATTGGCATGTTTGTTTGTACAATCAAGTCCACCTGGAAATTGGACAGTCTCCATGACTAACTATAGGAAGTTGCAGTGGTCTATTGAAGCTATTGAAAAAGTGCAATACACACCCAGACTCTAATGGGAAAAGGTAAGAACTCTCAAGCCACTGGTCCTGTGGGATCAATTCCCAAAGCAACTTCTGGAGAATCAGGGTCTGTAAGATGGCAACTGCCTTGGCTGTGACACACGCACAGCCTAGAATTAAAAGTACATGGAGAGAGATCCTCCCAAAAGTAAGATTATTATTTAAAAAGAGCAGCATGGGACTCAGCTAAATCTGAGGCTGATTTTTTGTTGTAAAATTAATTCAGCTATAAGATGGAATGACGCCAGGGAATTTTGGTGGTTGGTGAATCGAGCAGCTATGCCAAGGATGATGCAGTCAACTTTGAATATTTCAGAAGCTTACTGGTCAGTCTACATATGTGAACTGTATGGCAGTGCACAAGTTGCAAACAGTCCATCAAGAGCAGTCACCTTAAATGTGGATGGGGAAGCTTCATTAACCCCCAGGGTGCCTGGGGCGAGCTAGTCTCCAGCTCGTCCTGCACCCGGCCCACGGGGGGAGCGCTAAGGCTCCCCCCATGGGCCTGACACCCACAGCCCCCAGTCAAGGATGGAAGGGGAATCCCTTCCCCTTCCACCCCGACCCCACCTCGGCAATCTGATGATGTCAGCCCCCTCACAGTGCACCGACGTCATCAGAAGCTGCCGAGGACGCGCTGGAAGCCATTTGCTTCCAGCACGAGTGGAGAGAGGACATCCTTTTGGTAAGTCCTTCTCCTGGGGGGGGGGTTTGAGGGGGGAAAACAGACACGGGGAAATGAAAGTGTTTTTCCTTTCCCCTGTGCCTGTTTTCAGTGGATTCCTGCGCCACTATCGCTGGCGGGGCCCGAGATAGTGGACCAGGAATCCCCACTAGGCACCAGGGATTTTGTTTTGATTTTATTTTGGGGAGCGACCCCTTAGGCAAGGGTCGCTTCCCTGGGGGACTATTACAAATTCCATTTTGGCCCCCCCCTGGGGGGAGATTGGACGTTTTTTCGGCCGATCTGCCCCCGGGGGGGGGGTCGAAAACCACTAGACCACCAGGGATTATGTAATTCATACGTTTTTGGGCAGCGACCCCTTAGGCAAGGGTCACTGCCCTGGGGGAAATCATTTTTTTATATGTTTCACCCCCCGCGGCTAGATCACCCATGTTTTTGGTGGATCTCGCCCCCGGGGGGGGGGGGGTCGAAACCCACTAGGTGCCAGGGATTGTGTGGTATGTGTGTGTGTTTTGTGTGTTTGGGGGCACCCCTTGGGCAAGCGTCACCCCCCCAAAAGGGGGAAAATTAGTATTGGCCATTTCTGCCCCCCATGGGGGCAGATGGGACTATTTTTTTAGGCAGAAACCACCAATACGCCAGGGATTTTTTTTTTGTTCCCCTTTTTTGGTTTTGTGCTGGGGGTGCCCCCTTTTGCCCTCTTTGGCAAGGGTCGTCACCTAAAGGGGGCACAGAGCTGTTGACCATTTTTTTTGGCGCTTGGCTGGCGGTGTGTGTGGGGTGATGCTTGGCTGGTGGTGTGCATGGGGTGGCGCTTGGCTGACGGTGTGCGTGGGGTGGTGCTTGGCTGGTGGTGTGCGTGGGGTAGCGCTTGGCTAGCGGTGTGCGTGGGGTGGCGCTTGGCTGGCAGTGTGCGTGGGGTGGTGCTTGGCTTACGGTGTGTGTGGGGTGGCGTTTGGCTGGCGGTGTGCTTGGGGTGGCGCTTGGCTGTCGGTGTGCTTGGGGTGGCGCTTGGATGGCGTTGTGCGTGGGGTGGCACTTGGCTGGCGGTGTGCGTGGGATGGTGCTTGGATCGTGGTGTGTGTGGGGTGGCGCTCGGCTGACAGTGTGCTTGGGGTGGCACTTGGCTGGCGGTGTGCGTGGCGTGGTGTTTGGATGGCGTGCCAGCCAAACGTCAGTCCACACACTCCCATCAGCCAGTGTGACTGCTGTCGGCGTGAATGGTCTTGTGCATGTCATGTATGAAAGGTGTGTGAATGGACTGTAAAACGGTTAGTGCCTTGATGCAGCTTTATATCTCACGAGCTGTGAGTCATTGGTTCAGTGTTTGGGCCTTTCAGTTATTAACAGTGCATTTCACTTTTGTGAAATCTCTTGTTCATAAAATTTGATCTACTGAACAATCACTCACCCTTGTGCCAGCTCCGCTGTAATCAGGTGTCGCATCACACTTGTGACACGCTAGGTGTCTCAGGTGGGACCCCAATGATGAAGCATGCCACCAACTTGGTTGGTGGGTGAGGGGTCTTTTTCACATAACCTAAGTGCATTTCTTTTCACAACTTTAATGTTTGGCACATCACAGACGTACGTGGACACATCAAAATTATATATTGCAAAACTACCTATGTTTTGGGGGGAGGGGGCACCTATTTTTTTGGTGCGGCCTTCATCTAGGGAAACCTACCAAACCCAGAATTTTTTTAAAACTAGGCACACCAAGGAGTCCAGGGAGGTGTGGCTTGCATGGATCCCTCAACATTTTATTACCCAGACTTCTTTGCAAACCTCAAAATTTGCTTAAAAAAGCATATTTTCCTGACTTTTCTTAGTAGTATCAACGCTCCAGCACAAGCTTCCTACTCCCCAGCATTCCCCTCAGTCTCCCAAGTAAAATCTCACCTCACTTGTCTGGGTTCCCAAAGCAGAGTCAGCCTAAAGATGTATAAAAGAAGAATATGTGCTTGTCAACTTGCTGTGCTATCCCCTCAATCTCTACAAGTTTTTGGCCTTTTTCGGTTGTAGGCACCTGGTCCACCCACACAAGAGAGGTATCATTTTTATCGGGAGACTTGGGGGAATGCTGTGTGGAAGGAATTTTGTGGCTCCTCTCAGATTCCAGAACTTTCTGTCGCCAAAATATGGGGAAAAATGTTTTTTTTTGCCAAATTTAGAGGTTTGCAAAGGTTTCTGGGTAACAGAACCTGGAGAGAGCCCCACAAGTCACCCCATCTTGGAATCCCCTAGGTCTCTAGTTTAAAAAAATGCACAGGTTTGGTAGGTTTCTCTAGGTGCCGGCTGAGCTACAGCCCAAAATCCACAGGTAGGCACTTTTAAAAAAACATCTCTATTTTATTTGGAAAAATGTGATGTGTCCACGTTGTGTTTTGGGGCATTTCCTGTCGCGGGCACTAGGCCTACCCACACAAGTGAGGTATCATTTTTATCGGGAGACTTGGGGGAACGCTAAGTGGAAGGAAATTTGTGGTTCCTCTCAGATTCCAGAACTTTCTATCACCGAAAAGTGAGGAAAAACTGTTTGTTAGCCAAATTTAGAGGTTTGCAAAGGATTCTGGGTAACAGAACCTGGTGAGAGCCCCACAAGTCACCCCATCGTGGATTCCCCTAGGTCTCTAGTTTTCAAAAATGCACAGGATTGGTAGGTTTCCCCAGATGCCGGCTGAGCTACAGCCCAAAATCCACAGGTAGGCACTTTGCAAAAAACACCTGTTTTCTGTGGAAAAATGTGATGTGTCCATGTTGTGTTTTGGGGCATTTCCTGTCGCGGGCACTAGGCCTACCCACACAAGTGAGGTATCATTTTTATCGGGAGACTTGGGGGAATGCCTTGTGGAAGGAAATTTGTGGCTCCTCTCAAATTCCAGAACTTTCTATCACTGAAATGTGAGGAAAAAGTGTTTTTCAGCCAAATTTAGAGGTTTGCAAAGGATTCTGGGTAACAGAACCTGGAGAGAGCCCCACAAGTCACCCCGTCTTGGAATCCCCTAGGTCTCTAGTTTTCAAAAATGCACAGGTTTGGTGGGTTTCCGTAGGTGCCGGCTGAGCTAGAGGCCAAAATCCACAGGTAGGCACTTTGCAAAAAACACCTTTGTTTTCTTTGGAAAAATGTGATGTGTCCACATTGTGTTTTGGGGCATTTCCTGTTGCAGACACTAGGCCTACCCACACAAGTGAAGTATCATTTTTATCGGGAGACTTGGGGGAACACTGGGTTGTGGCTCCTCCCAGATTCCAGAACTTTCTATCACTGAAATGTGAGGAAAAAGTGTTTTTTTGCCAAATGTAGAGGTTTGCAAAGGATTCTGGGTAACAGAACCTGGAGCGAGCCCCACAAGTCACCCCATCTTGGATTCTCCTAGGTCTCTAGTTTTCAAAAATGCACAGGTTTGGTAGTTTTCCCCAGGTGCCGGCTGAACTAGAGGCCAAAATCCACAGGTAGTCACTTTGCAAAAAACACCTCTGTTTTCTGTGGAAAAATGTGATGTGTCCACGTTGTGTTTTGGGGCCTTTCCTGTCGCAGGCACTAGGGCTTCCCACACAAGGGAGGTACCATTTTTATTGGGAGACTTGGGGGAACATAGAACAGCAAAACAAGTGTTGTTGCCCCTTGTCTTTCTCTACATTTTTACCTTTCAAATATAAGAGAGTATGTAAAAAATTTGGGAAAAGCCCTGTAATTCACATGCTAGTATGGGCACCCCGGAATTCTGAGATGTGCAAATAACCACTGCTCCTCAACACCTTATCCTGTGCCCATTTTGAAAATACAAAGGTTTTCTTGATACCTATTTTTCACTCTTTACATTTCAGCAAATTAATTGCTCTATACCCGGTATAAAATGAAAACCCACTGCAAGGTGCAGCTCATTTATTGGCTCTCGGTACTTAGGGTTCTTGATGAACCTACAAGCCCTATATATCCCCGCAACAAGAAGAATCCAGCAGACGTTACGGTATATTGCTTTAAAAAATCTGACATAGCATAAAAAAGTTACAGAGTAAAACTTGGAGAAATTTGCAGTTTGTTTCACCTCAATTTCAATATTTTTTTTTTTTCAGTTGCTATTTTTTGTAGGTAGGAAACCCTTGTAGGATCTACACAAATTACCCATTGCTGAATTCAGAATTTTGTCTACTTTTCAGAAATATTTGGGTTTCTGGGATCCAGCATTGGTTTCACACCCAATTCTGTAACTGACTGGAAGGAGGCTGAAAGCACAAAAAATAGTAAAAATGGGGTATGTCCCAGTAAAATGTTAAAGTTGTGTTGAAAAATTGGGTTTTCTGATTCAAGTATGCCTGTTCCTAAAAGCTGGGAAGCTGGTTATTTTAGCATTGCAAACCCTTTGTTGGAGCCATTTTCAGGGAAAAAAACACAAGCCTTCTGCAGCCCTTTTTTCCAATGTATTTGAAAAAAACACATTTTTCACTGTATTTTGGCTAATTTCTTGGCCTCCTTCAGGGGAACCCACAAAGTCTGGGTACCTCTAGAATCCCTAGGATGTTGGTAAAAAGGACACAAATTTGGCATGGGTAGCTTATGTAGACAAAAATTAAGAGGGCCTAAGTGTCCCCTGCCCCAAATAGCCAAAAAAAAGGCCTGGTACCTGAGGGGGAAAAGGCCTGGCAGCTAAGGGGTTAAAAGCTGTTTCAATAGGAGAAATGAAGAAAATATTTACCAGGAGTTGCCAAGATAGGGCATCTGACCCCAATGGTTTTCTACAGGCGATATTTAAACAAAACCCACATTATTGGGCAAGGAAACTAGTCTCTTTATGTTATCATGTTCTTATTAACCAGGAAAATGCTCATAGCTGTTGTAGGTCTTCTCTGGTTCCAATTTATAAAGCTGGAGATTCTGCTGCACCTTCCAATTATAGGTTGATTACTTCAATGAATGGTGAAGCAAAATACTTTCAAAATGTCGGCTTTCTGACCTGAAAGTTCAGGCTGATAGGCGTTCACTGGTGTCATTGAACCAGACAGGGTTTATTAAGGGAATTAGTACAACTACCAATTTTCAGATGCTGGCCTTATTAATCGTGCAGGCTAGTTCTTTAAATCTCCATCTATGCTATGTGGACTTTTGCTCAGCTTTTGATGTGGTGCAGCGTAATATTGTGTGGACCACCTGACAACCACCAATGAGTCACATTCTCAGCTACCCCATGAGCACCTAAACTTTCACATTCAGACCAACCCCAACTCCTCCCTCCATGGTACTCTCATCTACAGGCTGCCCAGATCCCAACCCCAATTCTGCAAAGACATTGCCCACCTTGTCTGCCCCAAGTGCTCACCTCCTCCGACTTCATCCTACAAGGTGACCTCAGCTTCCACCTTGATACACACAAGACCCCAACACCACAAACCTCCTGGACAACCTCACAACACTCAGCCTCAAACAACTCATGAATGTTCCCACCTACAGAGCCAGACACATTCTCGACCCCGTCTTCTCATCAGGGAACAAAATCACCATCTCTCACACGTCTGAATACATTGAACCGACTGCAAGTTTGTCCACTTGACCTTCACAAAGGACACTACACTGCACACTACTATGGCCCCCACCACCTCAGCAGACACTGGAGCAAAGTTACAGAAGCACAACACAGCAACGCTCTCAACCCCTCCCCCACCTGACACAGCAGACGCTAATAAGCCACACACAATCTACACTGCTGGTTATCAGAATGACCCAACAATGTAGCCCCCCTTAGGAAACCTCCATCAAACCGACATAACAAAACACCTAAATGGTTTACAGAAGACGTACAAGAATCCAAAACACTCCTGTAGACAACTGGAATGAAAACAGCAAATCAACTGAAGAGTGCACAGCCTACAAGAATGCAGTCACCATGCACCACTAGAACGTCAGAGCCACCAAAAAAGCCACCATTCGAGAACTCCTCACCACCAGTGCTCACAACAGCAAAGAGCTCTTCACCATCATTAAACCCCGGGACAGACATTGCCACCTTTTTTCACGAGAAAATCCAAGATATTGACGAGGTTTCTGGAACCAAAACCTGCTCGTACTATCCACAAACACCACCACGGACTAAGTACCACACCAGATCCTGAACTCTTGGACCCCCACCACCAAAAAGGATACCCAAAGACTCATGAACTCCATCCACTAGGGAACACCCTCAGATCCATGCCCTCACCTTATCTTCCACCTGGCCAGTGCCACCATACCACCTTACCATCAGACTGGATTCACGCAGAGATCAACCAGCTGCTCAAGAAACCCACCACTTATCCTAAAGACCTGAAAAACTGCAGACCCATCTCTCTGCTCCCTTTCCCAACCAAAGTAATGGAAAAGGCCGTCAACCAGCAACTCACTGAATTCCTCGAGACACACCAAATCCTAGCCCCATCCCAATCCTGATTCAGAAGCAACCACAGCACTGAAACAGCACTCCTAGCAACCACCGACGGCATATGCATCACACTAGACCACGGAGGCACGGCTGCACTCATCCTCCTCAACCTCTCCACTGCATTTGACACCTTCTCCCACTCCACCCTCTGCGCCGACTCTTGGTGGCCTATCGCTCTTGGAAATGCCCCTGCTCCACGGACTGTGCAGGCAATCTGGGTATTATCCTGGACTCCTGTTTATCTATGGCCCCCAAAGTCAACGCCATCTCATTGTCATGCTTCCACTCCCTCTGATTCCTATGAAAGATTTTTAAGTGGATCCCCTCCGACACAAGACGGAGAGTCACACACTCACTCGTCACTAGCAAACTGGACTGTGGCAATGCACTTTATGCCAGCATCACCTGGAAACTACAATCAAGACTACAAAGAATCCAGAATGCAGCAGCAAGACTCATCAGGGCATCCCCTGACACAGGCACAGCTCCTCCTACCTCAGGTACCTACACTGGCTTCCAGTCAATAAGCACTTCACATACAAATGCCTGATCCACACCTACAAGGAACTACACAACATAGGACCAGTATAACTCAATCACAGTCTCACCTTCTACATACCAAACAGACATCTCAGTTCTTCCTAGCTCACCATGGCAGCATTTCCCAAGATCAGGAAAAGCACAGCAGGTAGAAGATCCATCTTCTACCTCGCAGCTCGGACATGGAACACACTACCTGTCAAGCTCAGGCAAACCACATTACTGAAGCAGTTCAGGAAGGACCTCAAGACCTGGCTCTTTGATTGAGCAGCACCCCCAAAACAGCACCTTTAGACCATATTGGTGATTAGCTGCACTTTACAAATCACTGATTGATTAATTGATTGATTGTGGACCAAACAGGCTGGGAAAAGTCACAACAATATCTGAAGAAATTCAAATGAGAAATGGCCTAAAGCAAGGCTGTGTATAGGCCCTGCTTTAATTTAATTTCTATCTTGCGGAAATGTCGGATGCTCAGAATAGCATCAACTCCTGCTCGCCGACACTAGTAGCCTTTAATGCATTACATATTCTAGAGGTGTATTTAATGAACAGTGTTGTGCAATACAAAGAAAAAATTATACATTATTTGATGTTTTTTCAACATTACAGTCCTCTTTAAAAGGCCTATCCCTTCAGCCACTATTGCAAGTAATGGCTGCTAAACATGCTCCCCCTCTCACTTGTGGAGTTGAGGTCTTGAGAGGAAGAGCAAATAAAATAGTACAATATGTTAGACTTTTCATCCTTGGCATGGTCTCCCTTAACTTTTCACCTCTGTTTCCCAGGTTGTTGATGTGTGCTGGACTCTGTTTTTGCTGTCTTTGTTACTCTGGGCACTTTACCACTGCTAACCAGTGCTAAAGTGCAAGTGCTCCTTTACAAAATGTGTATGTAATTAGTTCATCCATGATTGGCATATTAGACTTACTAGTAAGTCCCTAGTAGAGTGAACTGGTGGTGCCCAGGGCCTATAAACCAAATGCTACTAGTGGGCCTGCAGCACTGGTTGTGCCTCCCACATAAGTAGCTCTGTAATCATGTCTCAGACCTGCCACTGCAGTATCTGTGTGTGCAGTTTTAACTGTAAATTCGACTTGGCAAGGGTACCCACTTGCCAGGCCTAAACATTCCCTTTTCTTACATGTATGACACCCCTAATGTAGACCCTAGGTAGCCCCAAGGGCAGGGTGCAGTTTATGTTTAAGGTAGGACATATTGTAATGTGTTTTGTATGTCCTGACAGTGAAATATTGCTAAATTTGTTTTTCACTGTAGCAAGGCCTGTCCCTATCACAGGTTAACATGGGGGCTACCTTTAAATATTATTAAAGTGTAGATTCCCATTTGGAGTTTGGGGTCTCTGAGCTCACAATTTAAAAATACATATTTTAGTAAAGTTGATTTTAAGATTGTGTGTTTGAAAATGCCACTTTTAGAAAGTGAGGATTTTCTTGCTTATACCATTTCAGTGATGCTGCCTGTTTGTGGATTCCCAGTCTGGGTCAGTTTGACAGTTGGGCTGGTTGCACCTCTCACTAGACAGTGAAACAAAGGGAGCTGGGGTGTAGTCTGCATTTCCTGATAAGCCATCTGTGCAAGGAGGGAGGGGAGGAGTGGTCACTAGCACCTGAACAGGCTGTGCCTGCCCTCACACAATGCAGTCTCCAACCCTCTGGTGTGTGTCTGGGCCTGGCCTGGGCAAGGCAGGATTTCACATTCAAGTGAGACTTTGCTTTGAAGTAGGCCTACTTCAAAGGAGAAAATGGGTATAACAAGGGCACCCAAAACCACAGACTTTAGAACACTTCTGGAAACCAAGAGGAACCTCTGCCTGGAGAAGAGCTGAAGAGCTGAGAACGAAGAGCTGCCCTGCCTGTGACTGTGTGGAGCTATCCTGTAATTGCTGCTTCTGCCTGTGCTAGAGGACAAAGACTGGACTTTGTGTGTCTTCCATCTTGTGAAGAACTCTCCAAGGGCTTGATTTAGAGCCTGCCTCGTGTTGTTTGAAGTCTCAGGGACAGCAAAGACTTCTCTCTGCCAGCACCTTGAGTCTCTGGAGAGACTCCTACTCTGCAAAGTGGTGCCCATCCAGTTCCTGGGACCCTGAAAAGAGAAGCTGGCAGCCCAAGAGTGAGAAATCCACGCACCGACCGTCCTGCGGGGGAAAGATCGACGTGACTCCGATCTGTTGCTGAAAAATCGACGCACCGCCGGCTTCGCGGTTGAAAATCGATGCTCGCCAGCAACTCAAATGGAAAATCGACACCTGGAGCTGGAGAAATTACATGCAGCATCGCTGACAGAGAATGATGAGATTGCAACCCGCGCTGCGTGGTTTTTGTATAATCGTGCCGCTGAATTTCTGACACATACACCGCTGGCCATTAAAAAATGATGCAAGGCCTGCCCGGACCCAAGAGTGCTGACAGGATCGATGCATCACTCTCCTGCGGAGAGAAGAAATGACGCGTGCTGACCCGACTGAAGGAGAATGATGCAAGGTCTCACTCGGGAGTGAAATCGACGCATCGCAAGCCCTTTTTGACGCACACTCTCCCGCGTGGGGTTATTTTTGGTGCACCCAAGGTACATTTTCATGCTAACAGTTTTAGTATGTGTTTAAAATTGCATGAATACTATTTTTGCATTTTTAGTGATGACTTGTGTATTGTGGTTTTTAGTCATTTTGGTCTTGTTTTGTTTAGATAAATATTCTCTATTTTTCTAAACCTGTGTTGTGTCATTTTGTACTGTTTTCATTGAGTTACTGTGTGCGTTGGTACAAATACTTTACACCTAGCACTCTGAAGTTAAGCCTACTGCTTGTGCCAAGCTACCAAGGAGGTAAGGAGGGGTCAGCTGAGGGTGATTCTCTTTTACCCTCACTAGAGTGAGGGTCCTTGCTTGGACAGGGGGTAACCTAGCTGACAACCAAAGACCTCATTTCTAACACAATACAATGCAATTGTAGGTAGTCATAGATGTCTGTTTAATCTCCCATGTCAGGCCTCGCCAGCTCAAATTTGCTTACAGTTTGGCCTTAGAAGGCAGTTGATAAGTACCCTAGGTGCTTATTTGAAATTTTGTTACAAGCTAAGAAATGACTAAAGATCTACATTAGGATCTATCCTGTGGGAAGCGATAGAGGACCCGAAGAATAACATGGCTCATCACTATTTCAATCTGGCCTTTAAAACCTTAAGGCTGAGGAGCTTTGGGACCAAACTATCTCACAACCTGCATTTAACAGAGCCATCAATGTTTCAGGGAAAGAAATGTCATCCTGAATGGACAAACCGGTGTTGGTAAAAAAAGATCCCATGCGTGGTTGGTAATAGGAACTTATGGCCCCCCTAAAGTTAAAAAATACTTCAAATGTTTGTATGGCTTAAAGGCAAAATTAAAGTTGCTGCTCTTTCGTTTTGGAGACTTGCAAACGAGTCTTCACGCCATCTCTGCAACTACCCCAAGGAAGACATATGTCATATTGTTTGCACCTGTCCTGCCTAATGTCAGAGCAGAAACGGTTATTGGGACAGTTCTTTATAAGAAACTTAGGGCATCATTACGAGTTTGACGGTTTCATGACCGCCATGTTGGCAGAGGTGGAAGTACCACCAACAGGCTGGCGGAGAAGACCGTCAAATTATGACAATGACGGCCTTCGCAACAGAATACAGCCCGTCCACTGCTGGCACCGCCAGTATGGTCATGCCTGCCCTCACACAATCAGTCTCCAACCCCCTAGTGTGTGTCTAGGGCCAGGCCTTGCCAAGGCAGAATTCTGGGAACATCAGAGACTTTTCTTTCAAGTTTGTCTAATTCAAAGGCAGACTACTTAATGATACCCAAAAACCCAGACCTTAGATTTCTTCAAGATCACTTCTGGAACCAAAAGGAATCTCTTCCAAGGAGAAGAGCTGAGGAGAAGTGCTGCCCCTGCCTATGACTGTGCTTTGTTGAGCTATCCTGCAGTTGTTGCTTCTGCCTGTGAAAGAGGACAAAGACTAGACTTTGTTGTGTATTCCTGCTTGAGTGGAATCTCCAGGGGCTTGGACTGAGCTTGCCTTCTGTTTTGAAGTCTCAGGTCCATCAAATACTTCCTCTGCCAGCACCTTGACTCTCTGCTAAGACTCTTGCCCTGCAAAGTGGTACCCTATCCAGTCCCTGGGTCCTTGAAAGGTAAAATTAGGACTGAAATCTACGCACAGAACACCGTGCGGGCAAATGTTCGACACACCGCCTGCAACACAGCTGAAAAATGACAAGCCACTAGCTTCACGGCGAGAGTAGACGCTCCACCTGCATCGCGGCTGGGAGATCAATGCATCGTGGCAGGAGAAACAATGCAACACCTGCTTGTGGTTGCTAACATTGCAAACCCCAACACAGCACAGTTTTCTAACACCGGTGACCGGATTTCTCATGCATCATCACTGGACGTCAAAGTCATTGTGAACCTGCACGGATCTGAGGTACCCCGACCGGAAATCGACACATAGCTCTCTTGAGAGGGAGAAAAATGATGCATCGTCTACATGACTGGAGAAGAAACGAAGCACAGCCTCACTTGCGAGCAAGGAATTGACGTATCGCTGACTTTTCCAACACACGCTCAACAGTGCTGCTTTATTTTTTACGCAAAACAGGTACTTTGTGTAAAATCAACTTTCCCATTGTTTTCTATGGAGTAAGACTTTTATTTCTAAAATAATTTATATCTTGATTTGTGTATGCTGGATTTTTGTTGTTTTGGTCTTGTTTGATTTAGATAAATATTGCCTATTTTTCTAAACTGGTGTGGTATCCATTTTGTAATATTTTCACTGTATTACTGTGTGTGCTGGTACAAATACTTTACACATTGCTTCTGGGATAAGCCTTTCTGCTCGTGCCAAGCTACCAAGGGTGTGAGTGGGGTTTGACCAGGTGTGTTTTCCCTTTGCCCTGACTAGAGTGAGGGTCCTTGCTTGGACAGGGAGTAACCTGACTGCCAACCAAAGACCCCATTTCTCACAATGGTGATCAGCAGTGAAAATTGGACTTGTATTTGTATTTGATATGCAGTGATCAAGTGTATACTACTGTTTTCAGTGAAGACTATTACACAACCACATACTGTTTTTTTCTCTTATGTTCTCTGTTGTCCTCCTGGAGGTATTGTGACTTTTTGGACTCTGGTTTTTGGTTGCACCTGTGAGGCCTTTGCAGAATGTAAGTCCACTTCTGGCACCTGGAGACCTATACAATGAGGAAGCTAAACGTTTTCTGCAAGGAGAGGGGGCTGATTGTGAAGAAAGGTTCCCAAAGGTGGGATCTAGAGACAGCCCTGTTTCAGTATGAGATGAAACACTAGGAAGCAACCATACCAGATGATTCTGAGGAGTGTTATTCTGAGGAGGAGGGCAGTGGCCCTGAAAGGGAACCAGAGAGAGATGGATGGTTCCTAGCTCAGGAGCAGTGGATGAGAGAGTTGGATGAAGAGCGAAAGAGAGCTGAGGCTGAGAAAGCCTTAGCCAAGGAAAGGGAATAGTTTGTAGCTCATGAACTGAGCTGTGAAGAGCTGAAACTGGAAGCCATGAGGGCAGAGTCCAGTTCAGATTTTGGCAGCAAAAATCTTATGCTCAGTACTGATGAAGAAGTGCACATGCCCAGAGACTTTGCACCCAAGTTGAAGGAGGGGGCTAAAATACATCAGGAGGTTCGGGGTTATGAGTGGTACACAGGGACCCTGAGATGAATTGGGGAACTGGCATGGGGAGTCAGATTCCTTGTGGTAGGTGGGACACTCTACTAGTTCTAGGTGAGAGTGACAGGGAGCGGGATTCTCCTAGGTAGAGCTACTGGGTGTGGAGAGTGGAGACACCCTAGATGAGTATGGGTTGAGTGTTAGAGACAATTATGTGCTCTTTCACCAGTTACTGGAGGATGTTGTAGGGTACTTTTTCAAGGCTGAAGCACTAAATGGTTCGGTGAAGGGTAGTTTGGCTAACATATGTGAGGGGCTATGTGATGTGATTCCTGGAGAGCATGTGTCCAGTCCTTGTTTTCCAGAACTATGCCAACACCATGTGTAGTGTGAATTCTCTGACCCCAGGGAACTTGAGCTGGAGCCACACCCCTGGGTGAGTGCTAGAGAGTCTAAAGAGGAATTTGGGGATGCTCCTGAGGGAAGTGGTCTAGGTATTTCCCAACCAGGTAAGGTGGGAAAGGCTTGCAGTGTTGCAGGTAGGTCCCAGTGTAGTGGGCTGGGTGAGGAATCCAATATCTTGTCTCAGAGCAGAGGGAAATGGGGTAGGCTGAGTCCCAGGGTGCCTGAGATCCAGTCCCAGAACCTGGAGGGTTCCATGAGTGAACACCAGGAAAGGAGTCTAGCCTGTACTGTAGGGCCATCCGCTGGCTGAGGGAGACCCCATAGTGTCAGAAGAGCTTGGTATGGGGGACGGCTGGACCAGCATCCCACCAGTTTTGGTGTCTGGCAGTACCACTCTAGTGAGGGGGGCAGAAGCCCAAACAGAGGGTTGAGAGGGGATTGTGAGCCCCAGTGGAGAACCTGGAGGGTCAAGGGTCAGCACTGAGGTCAGATCCCCCCAGGAATGACCTTGGTGATACTATTTCTGGGTTTGGGGGGATCCAGGCTCTGTCAGACTCTCATGCATCCTTTAGGGAAGGTGTCTCTCTTGTGGGGGGTAGGTATGCTACCCAGGTAGTCCTGGCTTGCCAGGCAGTGGTCCAGCCTGAGGGCGGTGACTCTGGGTTGGATGGTCAGGTTCATGAGGTAGGATCTGACCTAATGGGGGGTAGGTGTGCCCCCCCGGAAGTCCTGGATTGGCAGACAGAGGTCCATTCTGAGGGTGCGGACCCTAGGCTGGAGGGTCAGGTGCAGGGGGTAAACCCTGACCTAATTGGGGGGGGCAGTTTGTCCAGTCCCCCCCGGTGTGACTTCTGAGGGTACTCTCCATGGTGGGGTGGGTACAGAACCCTGGGAGTAGGGGCAGGGGAGGGAGAAACTCAAGCCTGACCCCAATTCAATCTAAAGGTACAGACCCTGGGGTGAAGGGCCACGTTCAGGGTGTCCCCCTGATCTGGAGGGAGGAGCAACTTCTAGCAGTGCACCTACCATTTTGGATTCTGGGGAGGGTCACTCCTAGTGGGTGGGGTGCAGGATCCCAAAAGGAAGGGGAGGGAAGTCTCGCCCCTGGCCCTGGTCCAACCTGAACATACAGACCCCAGGTTGGAAGACCAGTTGCAGGTTAACATCCATGAACTGATAAGAGAAATGTGCAGGTCTGCTTCCTAAGCACCCTGAAAATTCTGGATTCTGGGGGGCTCACTCCCAGTAGGGGGATGCAGGACCCCAGAAGGAAGGACAGGGGGAGTGAAGCTTCGCCCCTGTCACTGGTCAACCTGAAGGTACAGACCTCAGGTTGGAAGACAGGTTAACATCCCTGTACTGGTGGGAGAATTGTGCAGCCTGACAATTCTTTACTCTGGGGGATCCACTCCTAACAGGGAGGGTACAGAGCTCCAGAGGGGAGGACCAGTGTCAGGCTGTCATCTCTGACCTGGTGGAAGGGAAAGTGGTCAAAGGGTGCCAGGCACCTGGGGCTACTGTCCCCCACTCTCAACAGTCACAATGGTTGGAGAGCCCTGAAAGGCCTGGGGCTTGGCTCTCATCCCTGACAGCTGTCAGTGGCCACTGTAGCTTGCTGTTCTGGTGGACAGAGGTGCCCCTGGGGGGACAGGAGTCATACCCCGGGGGTGAAGTGGGCCACACCACTGTGTTGGGCATGGTGGTACTGTCTGCCCACTGGGATATATCTGTGAGCAACGAAAGGTTAGGTGCTGCACAGATGGTATGTGGAGGGAAGGAGAGGGGTTCCCTATGGGTTAGCTTACTGTGTCCTGAGAGTATGGACAGAGGGATCCAATTGGAGTCAGGAAGGTGTAAAACTGGAACATGCCCCTGCTGTTGTGGGTCTGGTTCCACGTTCTATCGCCCCCATCAGGGAAGTCCATCAAGGTATTGATTGGTCTCCCCTGGCATTAGGCTGGTGGGGATGTGTGTTGGGCCTGGCCTTTTAGCAGGGTCACCCACAATCTTTTTGCCTCCTTCTTCCTATTATTTCTGACCTGTTTTGTTGGCTCTGGGCACCTTACCACTGCTAACCAGTGCTAAGGTGCATATGCTCTCTGTGTAAATTGTATTGTTGATTGCTTTATACATGATTTACTAGTAAGTCCTTAGTAAAGTGCACTAAAGGTGCCCAGGACCTCTAAAATCAAATGCTACTAGTGGGCCTGCAGCACGGGTTGTGCCACCCACATGAGTAGCCCCATAAACATGTCTCAGACCTGCCCTTGCATTGTCTGTGTGTGCAGTCTTGCACTGCCAGTACCCACTTGCCAGGCCTAAACCTTCCCTTTTCATACATGTAAGGCACCCCCAAGGTAGGCCCTCGGTAGCCCCATGGGCAGGGTGCAGTGTATGTTAAATTTGGGACATGTGCCGATGTGTTTTACATGTTCCAACAGTGAAATACTGCTAAGTTCGGTTTTCACTGTTGCAAGACCTATCTCTCTCTGAGGTTAACACGGAGGCTGCCTTTAAATATTCCAGATTCCCTTGGAGAGCAGATAGAAATTTAGACTGTGGTGTCCCCGAATTCACAATGTAAAAATACATCTTTTGGTAAGGTTGGTTTTTAGATTGTCAGTTTGAAAATGCCATTTTTAGAAAGTGAGCATTTTCTTGCATAAACCATTCTGTGCCTCTGTCTGCTTGTGTATTCCACATCTGGGTCAGACTGACAGTTGGGCTGTTGTGAATTCCCTCTAAACAGTGACACAAAGGGAGCTGGGGTGTAGCCTGCATATCCTGATGAGACATCAGGGCTAGAGTGGAGGGATGAGTGGTCACTTACACCTGGATAGGTCGTGCCTGCCCTCACACAATCATTCTCCTACCCCCTGGTGTGTCTCTAGGGCCAAGCCTAGGCAAGGCAAAATCTTGAGAACTACAGAGACTTTCCTTTGATGTTTCCCTACTTCAAAGGCAGAAAGGGCTATAAGTAGTGGACCCAAAACCCCAGACTTTATATTTCTTCAAGATCACTTCTGGGACCTAGACGAACCTCTGCCAAGGAGAAGAGCTGAAGAGCTGAGAAATGCTGCCTTTGCCTGTTACTAAGTTTTGTTGGGCTATCCTGCAGTTGCTGCCTGTGAAAGGGGACAAAGACTAGACTTTGTTGTGTATTCCTACTTGAGAAGAATTGCCAATGGTTTGGACTGAGCTTGCCTCCTGTTTTGAAGTCTCATGGCCATCAAAGACTTCCTCTGCCAGCACCTGGACTCTCTGCCGAGACGCCTGTGCTTCCAAGTGGTGCCCTATCCTGTCCCTGGGCCCTTGAAAGGTGAAGTTGGCAGAAAAAGGACTGAAATCCACACACAGAACACCATTCAGGCAAATTTTCGATGCACCACTTGCAACGCGGCTGAAAATGATGCGCCACTCGCTTCGCGGCAAGAAGAGACCCTACACCTGCATCGACGTTGGGAGTTCGATACATCACGGCTGGAGAAACAATGCAACACCCACTTGCAGCTGCTGATAACAATGCCAACCCCCATGCAGGTCAGTGTGCGACTGGATTTCTCACGCATCATCGTTGGGTGTCAAAGTCATCGTGAACCTGCGAGGATCCGAGGTGCTCTGTCCAAAAATTGACACATTGCTCTCTTGCAAGGGAGAAAAACTATGTATTGCCTACCCGACCTTAGAAGAACCGACACACGGCTTCACTTGCGAGTAAGCAATTAAGGACATTACTCACTTTTCCGATGCACACTCGCCCCTGCTGCTTTCTATTTTATGCAAACCAGGTACTTGGTTTAAAATCAACGTTTCCATTGTATTCTATGGAGTAAGACTTTTAGGCCATCATTATGACTTTAGCGGTCTCTGAGCGAGACCAAAGCCACTGGCGCCAGAAGACCACCAATTCTGGCGGTCTTTCACCCGCCATATAATGGTTACTGCCAGATTTCTGACACAGTTTCGGCGTATATCCATCAGTAGCCATGCTGGCGGGTGGTGGTGAACTGGTGTTGCTACCACCTGCAACGCCCCACCAGAAGGACGCCACCAGCCATTTTATGACCATTTAGACGGCCTGGTGGTGTCCTGCTGGCAGAGTGATGTAGGCGGTGGCAGCGCGCCGTCCCGTTCCTTACCGGAAGACCACCTCACCGGTCAAGTTAAGTCAGGCGTTTGATAGGGGAGGTGGGTGGGAGGGTGGGGGGGGTTGCTTTCTTCCCTTCACTGCCAGGCCTATTCCCCCTCCTGTGCCGAGCCTTTTTTTGGCTACTTGGGGCAGTTCGCACTTAGGCCCTCATAACCTTTTGTTCACAGAAGCTACCCATGCCAAATTTGCATCCTTTTTTTCCAACATCCTAGGGATTCTAGGGGTACCCAGACTTCCCCTGAAGGAGACCAAGAAATTAGCCAAAATACAGTGACATTTTTTTTTTTTTCAAAATGGGGAAAAAAGGGCTGCAGAAAGCAGCTCGTGGTTTTTCTCATGAAAATGGCATCAACAAAGGGTTTGCGGTGGCAAGATCACCATCTTCCCAGCTTACGGGAACAGGCAGACTTGAATTGGAAAGCCCAATTTTTCAATACAATTTTGACATTTTACTGGGACATACCCAATTTGTACTATTTTTCGTGCTTTCAGCATCCTTCCAGTTAGTGACCAAAATGTGTGAGAAACCAATGCTGGATCCCAGAAAGCTAAAGATTTCTGAAAAGTGGACAAAATTCTGAATTCAGTAAGGGGTCATTTGTGTACATCCTACAAGTGTTTCCTACAGAAAATAACAGCTGAAATAAAAAATATTGAAATTGAGGTGAAAAAAACAGCCATTTATCTCCACGTTTTACTCTGTAACTTTTTCCTGTGATGTCAGATTTTTTAAAGCAATATACTGTTACGTCAGCTGGACTCATCTGGTTGCGGGGATATATAGGGCTTGTAGGTTCATCAAGAACTCTAGGTACCCAGAGCCAATAAATGAGCTGCACCTTGCAATGGGTTTTTATTCTATACCGGGTATACAGCAATTCATTTGCTGAAATATAAAAAGTGAAAAATAGGTATCAAGAAAACCTTTGTATTTCCAAAATGGCCATAAGATAAGGTGTTGAGAAGCAGTGGTTATATGCACATCTCTGAATTCCGGGGTGCCCATAATAGCATGTGAATTACAGGGCATTTCTCAAATAGACGACTTTTTTACACACTGCTTACATTTGGAAGGAAACAATTTAGAGAAAGACAAGGGAAGTAACACTTGTTTTGCTATTCTGTGTTCCCCCAAGTCTCCCGATAAAAATGGTGCCTCACTTGTGTGGGTAGGCCTATGTCCACGAAAGGAAATGACCCAAAACACAATGTGGACACATCAAATTTTTTCACAGAAAACAGAGGTGTTTTTTGCAAAGTGCCTATCTGTGGATTTTGGCCTCTAGCTCAGCCGGCCCCAGGGGGGGCAGAAATGTCCTAAAATAAATTTGCCCCCCAAGCCCCCCGGGGAGCGACCCTTGCCTACGGGGTCGCTCCCCATGCGTGACATTGCTGCAAAAAAAAGATCCCTGGTGCCTAGTTGTTTCTGCCCCTAAAATCTGCCGATTTGCCCCCAAGGGGGGCAGAAATGGTCTAAATACAATTTGCCCCCCAGGGGAGCGACCCTTGTCTAATGGGTCACTCCCCATCTCTAAAAAAACAATTTTTTTTTGCCTGGCGCCTAGAGATTTCTGCCCCCCCTGGGGGCAGATCGGCCTAATAACAATAGGCCGATCTGCCCCCAGGGGGTGCAGACATGGCCTAAAATAAATTTGCTCCTCCATCCCCCGGGAAGCAACCCTTGCCTACGGGGTCGCTCCCTTTGCGTGACGTTGGCACCAAAAAAAAAGATCCCTGGTGCCTAGTGGTTTCTGCCCCCCTTGGGGGCAGATTGACCCAAAATCCGCCAATCTGCCCCAAAGGAGGGCAAAAATGGTCTAAATAAAATGTTCCCCCCAGAGGAGCGACCCTTGCCCAATGGGTCGCTCCCCATCTCTAAAAAAACAAACAAACAAAAAAAAAAAACACAAAAAAAAGATCCCCGGTGCCTAGTGGTTTCTGCCTCCCTTGGGGGCAGATTGACCTAAAATCGGCCGATCTGCCCCCAAAGGGGGCAGAAATGGCCTAAATACAATTTGCCTCTCCAGGGGAGCGACCCTTGCCTAAGGGGTCGCTCCCCATCTGTAAAACAATAACAACAAAAAATCCCCGGTGCCTAGTGGTTTATGCCTAATTAAAATAGGCTAATCTGCCCCCCAGGGGGGCAGAAATGGCCTAAAATAAATTTCCCCCCAGGGGAACGACCCTTGCCTAAGGGGCCGCTCCCCTTGCGTGAAATTCACGTAAAAAAACAAAACTCCCTGGTGTCTAGTGGTTTCTGTCCCCCTTGGGGGCAGATTGGCCTTATAAAAGGGGGGCAGAAAAGGCTTTTTTTAAAAATGCCCCCCCTGGGAGCGACCCTTGCCCAAGGGGTCGCTCCCTCATGCCAATTCATTAAAAAAAAAAGTCCCTGGTGTCTAGTGGGTGTTTTAGCAGCCGGATTGCTTGCAATCCGCCTGCTAAAACACTGAGAGAGACTTCAAAATTACTTTCCTTCCCTTTGAAGTCTCTCGGCCTCCTCCACATGATCGGAAGAGAAATGCTTTTGCATTTCTCTTCCAATCGCGCTGGAAGCTGAGCTTCCAGCGCAATGGGAGGAGGCCTTGTGACAATCAGGGCGTGATCGCGCGCTGCCGTCACAGGGTTTGGAAGGGGAAGGGCTTCCCCTTCCATCCCTGACTTTGGGGGGTGGGGGGGAACCCCACAGAGGGAGTGCTAGCGCTCCCTCTGGGCTCTGTGCCCAGGACGTAATGGTTACGTCCTGGGCACACGAGCACTGTGCCTCAGGACGTAACCATTACGTCCTGGGCACAGAAGGGGTTATAGAAGCACCTGGCCCAGGTGGTGAAAGACCTAAAAGAGCAGGACTATCGGCAGGCAGATAAATGGGGCAAGAAATCCGACTGGGATAGAGAGAGACACCAGGTATGCCCTTTGTGGGGCCAGCTAGAGAAACATGTACGATCAGTGAGTCGCTGCCGATTATATATGGAGGGAGACAAGGCAGGTCAACTGTTGGCACTCCTGGTAAAATCTGAATCTATGATACTGCCGGTTCTGACACTCAAAACTAGAGAGGGTGTTTTGCCATGAAACAACAAGAGTTTAACATGGCATTTGAGGTCCACTTAGGTATACACAGTACCACTTGACTTGACTTTGGATGGATTTCCTAAATATTTGGCTCGGCTAACACTCCCAACACTATGTGATGAGGATAGAAAAACATTGAGGACCCCATTGGCCAAACAAGAACTCAAGGGAGCTAGTGAAACCATGTAAAACTACTATATCCCCTGGGGGTGATGGGTTACCAGTAGAAATTTGTAAAGCCTTCCTGGAAGTTATGGTGGATAAGCTGTTCCTGGTATACAAAGAAGCTTTTGAGAAAGGGGTATTACATACCACAATGAGAGGTGCCCTATCAGTACTAATTCAAAAGCTGGGTAGAGATCCAACTTTAGCAGGCTTATATCTTCCACTCTCAATATTGAGCGTGAACCAAAAGTTTCTCAACCATGTCTTGGCAGCAAGACTTAAGCCACCCTCCCACATGTGGTACATGAGGACCAGTTGGCCTTTATTCCTCATCGGAACACACTGTGCAGTATCAGAAGACTGATGCATGTGCTGTACTCACCCAGATTAACAGAAGACCCAATCGCCTTTCTAGATATACAACAGGCATTTGATCTGGTGAGTTGGGAGTATACGTGGCAGGTGTTGGAGAAGATGGGTCTGGGATTCACTTACATAAAATGGGTGAGACTGTTGTATGAACTCCCAGTGGCGAAGGTCCGAAGAGCCACTGGTGTCAAATAAAATCTTACTTCAGCAGGGCACTCGGCAGGGATGCCCATTGTTGTTCTGGCTGTTTGCCCTCGTGATAGAGACTTAGACCTGCCAACTACGGAGGACCCTAGAGGGATGAGGTATAAAAGAGGGACACACGGACTGCGTTGTTTCACTGTACACGGAAGACACAATGGTGTATCTCCGCCAGCATGACCTGTCAACACTGATACTTTTAAATGTTGTGCAAGAGTTTGAGGAGTATATAGACCTCCGAGTTAAAATGAATAAATCAGCACTGTTCCCTATAGGAACACTCGGTGAGTTGACATTTGATTGTCAGAGGCAGATATTAAATGGGAAACAGATACAATGAGCTATCTGGGTATTCAAGTTGCACGCTGGGACACAGCTACATATGATTTCAATTTAGGATTGGTGATTGGATCCTTACATCCAACTATATCATTTCGTAATATACTACACCTGTCATTAAGAGGTAAAATAGCTCTGATTAAAATGGTGGTATTGCCCCACTGTTTCTATATTTTACAATGTCCTATGTACAAAATTCCACACTGAATTTTTAAAGAAATGGATAAACTTTTGTTGCCCTTACTGTGCTGTTGAAAACACTGTATAAGAGACCTTGATACCCTAAAAAGGGAATGGGTTAAAGGGGGTTGAAAGTCTCAGATTTGGATCTGTACTACTTGGCAGCCCGCCTACAGCATGCTGTTCACTGGCTAGACGGGGAAGACAAGTGGGAAAGAGCCCTTCTGGCAGGCATCCACGACGATCATTAGTTGGGTGAACTGTTGATGAGAGAGAGACATGTCCCAGAGTCACTACTCTGTTTAATAAAATTTAATGTGGCTTGTGGGACCAGACAACATGACAGACAACATGACAGGTGATACAGAGTTTCCCTTACATTCCAGATTTAGATATATGAATAATACACCCTTTTGCACATATAGATCAAAACATGGCAGTTGACCAATGGCAGGAAGGAGGCTGTATAATGTTCTCGGACCTCTACCTAGAGAACCGTTTTATTACTGTACAAGAAGCCTTTGATGCATTCAGTCTGGGATAGGTACTATTTTTGCAGTATGCAAAAATAACTGCCACTGCTCAGCAGCTATGGCCATCATTCCCGGAAGCGGCAACCCCTACACAGACACTGGTCATTCTGCTGGCATTCACCGAAGGCTGTAGGCTGATAACACACTCATACAGAGCCCTTTGGGAGGATAGGCAGGTGGACCCTCTCTGAGTTGAAAAGTCGTGGAAGCGCCCCAGTGGGGACGCTTGGGGATCCACCCTGTATGAGAGTGAGGTCCTCCCCAAGTGTTTGGCGGTCCGCTCCTCCGACTGCCAAACTCATAATGAGGACCTAAGTCTGGGGAAAATTTCAAACACAAGTTATTACCTCACATCCCCTCAACATGGCAATTTCTTAATTGAACAAGAATTAATTACATTGTGTGGGATGGAATCCTGATTGATCTATGTTCTAGACCATCTTTGCTTCAAGAAGGTGTGCTAACTGGGTGTCAAGGTGCTTTTCTACCATGTTAAACACCAGCAGATATAGGGGGTCATTCCTACTTTGGCGGGCGGCGGAGGCCGCCCGCCAAAGTACCCCCGCCAGAACACCGCTGCGCGGTCAGAAGACCGCCGCGGTGATTCTGGTTTTCCCGCTGGGCTGGCGGGCGACCGCGGGAAAGCGCCTTCAACGAGGAAGCCGGCTCCGACTGGAGCCGGCGGAGTTGAAGTCGTGCGACGGGTGCAGTAGCACCCATCGCGATTTTCAGTGTCTGCATAGCAGACACTGAAAATCATGGTGGGGCCCCCAGGGGCCCCACGACAACCCATACCGCCATCCTGTTCCTGGCGGCCAAAACCGCCAGGAACAGGATGGCAGTATGGGGGTCGGAATCCCCATGGCGGCGCAGCAAGCTGCGGCGCCATGGAGGATTCCCCTGGGCAGCGGAAAACCGGCGGTACATCGCCGGTTTTCCGTTTCTGACCGCGGCTGTACCGCCACGGTCAGAATTGCCCTGGATGCACCGCCAGGCTGTTGGCGGTGCATCCGCGGTCCCCTACCCTGGCGGTCTCGGACCGACAGGGTAGGAATGACCCCCATAGAGTTTATTAAAGTGTTTTCTGCCCACAATGAAAAAATATAGCTGCCTTTGACACAAGTATTACTAAAAATAATTAACAAAATGACATTTTGCAAATACTCTAGAATCAGGATTTATTGCATATGATCCATTACAAATTAGTACATTAAGAGAGAATATCTCATTGACTTTCTTCCCGGAACCATGCAGAAACTCCTATTTCCTGCTGGACTCATTAAATGGCCTGAGGTTTTGCACAGATGTCTCAGCTTTTCTTCAAGTGTGGGTCGGTTGTTTTTGTTTTATCGCCTGAAAGGTCAACTAAGAAGAAGAATATTTGCTTCATTGGATTTTCAAGCTGTTTTTTGTGTAAGATCTTGGCTTTAGAATTAGACATGACCTTGCTGTAAAAGTTGCAAAACAGCATAAAATGCTTCATGTCCTTTGCCTAAAACCATGAAGTTTCTTCTATTGTTAATGGCATTTAGAAGCAAGAAGCCACCCTTTGCCAATGGGAAGAGTCTTCTTGCTCTCTGGTTCGCTAGTGCGATAAGATATTGTTAGGCATTTCTAGATGGATCAAACAAATCGGGGGTATAAATTTCCTAAGATGTCTATTTTCTGATTTAGCTTTAAGTGGAAGAACTGGTAATTAACAAGGGCCTGCATACTATTTCACATCAGAAAATACATACTTGAAGACATAGACAGGCCCACTCTTGTGGCATGCTTTTCCCATTGAGCGCTTTTACATACATAGAAAATTGTTCCTTCTGAGCTTGATTAACTAGATTTCTACCTTGCGGACTCAGTTTTTCTATCTTGTATTACATAAGGGCTAAATGCCAACTGGTCTCAACCAAAGAATAACCAATATCCGATTCCAGGCAGTCTGTAGGAAAGCTATTGATCAATGATTTCTTCCTTAGAAGCCGACAAAATGTTTGAACTTGGCCATTCCCTACAGAGATTTGGCTTCAAACATTTGCCTGGATGACTTTATTGATAAAATTAGAAAAGAGGTGGTTGTGTTTTGTGCATCATCCTTAAGATCGCGTTTCAGATATTTTATTTTCCTATTGTTGTTTGTGTACGGATTTGACGTTTTAATGTTCTCTCTATTGTTACCTCTAAGTACTTGAATGATGCAGCATCTGTCAATCTTGCTTGATTTATGAAGAATTAGTACTTCTTGTCGCACTTGGTTCTGAAGTCATTATCTAGGTTTTCCCTGTATTATTTTTTAAGTTGCTTTATTTACAACAGTTTCCCATCGCTATAAGTTGGGCTTGAAAACCTTTAGGGTCGTTTGCTATCAGAATGGAATCATCAGCATGGAGGAGGGCCGAGATCTTGAAACCATTTATTGTCGGTATGTCATCAGGGTCTTTCCTGACTACTTTTGGATACAGATCATTTGTGTAGAGAGAGAGAGAAAAAGACTGGGGCCAAGAGTCAACTTTGCTTAACCCCTCTGTGTTTATATTTTTTACTGATGTACCCTTATTGATTAAGTCTCACCTGAGAAGACATTCTGGTGTACAGCTGTTGAGTTAGTGAAAAAGTCTGGTATAAATATCCATAATGATCAATTTTTCCCTCAGACGATTTCTTGGATACAGACCAAATGCTGATTAAAGTCTAGGAAGACCACATAAAGGGGAATTTTTAATGCTGCACTCAATTTGTGGATTATGTGCAAAATATAAAAACTGATCAATCATCTATAGACCTTCTCTGGCACCTCCTTGTATTGGTTAAAGGATGTTTTTGTTAGTGACCCACTCATCTAGAGCCTTCACAATCAGTTTGGAAAATATTTTACAATCTATATCTATTAGACTTATTGGTCTGTTGGACTTTGAGTCATTTTTGTGTCCCTTCATGTATAGTGTCCAATAATACTATTTAGCCATGAATTCAAGCAGCTATTGGTCACTGCATTCTCCTTAAAAACTGTTGCAAGTAAGTCCACCCACCAGTCTATGTTGACAATAAACTCCTGTGGAGTTATCATGTTGGGTCCAGGTGGCTTTCCTTTATGGAGTTTTTGCCTGACTTCCTTCACTTTATCTTTCCAGAAAACCTCTAGGAAATTGCCATTTAGTACTCCAGTCATGACTCTCTTGTTAGTGATCAGGAGCATTATATTGTGTGTAAGGCCATCTGTGGAATTGTTGATTACCCAGACTTCTTCTTTGATGTGTGATGCAAGGATGTTTTTCCTTACTCCAAGCCCTCTCCCAATCCATCACCAGAAGTCATATATATACTTCTCTAAGGCAGCTTTTCCTAACTTCTGCCTCTTTTTGTTTAGTAACTTGATTTTATTCTTCTTTATTATGGATTTTCAACTTGATCTTATGGCCTTTATTACCTGTCTGGAGGATTCACATGAAGGACAATTTGTAGATATGATTTCATTGCTCTACATTCTTCATTGAACGACCCTTGTTAGAAGATTTCTTTTGCTGCATGCATGTTCTTGAGACAATTAAGGCTAATGATTTCATTATTAGATCATAGAGTTGTAATATGGCTATGTCGACTGAGCTCTTCAGTCAACATTCTTCCATCTTGTACTCTAAATTCAGATTCCATTTTATGGAATAATTTGGCCCCTAAAATCCCAGGTGTTGTTTAACTGTTGGATTTCTTTTGGGTCTAAAGATATATTGTTTTTAGATCCAAAAGTAGAGGATTATGGTAACTTTTCAGTTTCCATTGTACCTTAATGTTTTCAATCCTAGTCCACTTGGTGATTTTATTCAAGATGCGGTCCATTACAGATTGTGCTATATGGGCATTGTACATGGGCATGTTACTTTCTCATTTTTTTTAGGAATTATGGGTTACAATGAGGGTTTCCTCTGGAACACAATTAGGCCAGTTGATTGCCTTTGATATCTTTTCTGGAAATTCATGTCTAATTGATGGGATACCACATGCTCCTTTTAGTTCTGTTAGTGATTCATCCTCATTCCTCCATTCTTCCATTTTGCAATTGTTATCACCACAGATTAGAGTATAAACTTTACACTGGCAGGGCAGATAGAGTGGTTCCTTAATATATTTTAAAAGGGCTATGAAGCCAGCCATCCTTTTCTATCGTGCATAGATGTTTATTATTCTTAGGGATAAATTATCTGAGAGTTGAATGTCAACAACTTGAAAGTTTTTATGGATATCCTCCTATACTTTGATTGAAATTCATTTGTCGTTCCAACATGATACCTGCAGTCCCCTACTATTTCTTGTTTTCTTCAATTTATTACATCACAAGCTATTAGGTAGTTTATAAAGTCACTATACCCATTTATTGAGAAATACTGCCACATTCCAAGAAACAATTAAACTATTTGGTTCCAACCCACTACGTTCAGGGTCCCAATTAATGTGGCTTGAGATTAGTCAGTTTGATTTTGCATGGTTTATTAAGCCAGAAGAATTTGGTGCCATAGGTATGTCATCCTGAGCTGTGTTGTCCACCATTTGATGGCTGCTTAGGATTGCTACTTCACATTGTCTGCCAACTTACTGCAGGTGGTGTTTTTGCAGATTTCCAATTTATTGTATTTTCATCATTCTTGATTATATGTTCTCTCATGCTGCTGGCTAGGTACGACCTGTCTTACCTCTCAGAAGGAGTAAACTCATGATAGTCAACATCTTTCAGTTTTGCAAATGCAAGTTCATGTTTTCCCTTCTTTGGGTTTGTTTCAAGCATACTTCTGGTAACTAAGAAGGGATTTGCTAGTGGCATAGAACCCACATATATTCAATTAAAAGTGTGCTTCCTGTGCTGACTAGGATGCAACTGCTGTTGCTATCCGACCTGGATTCAATGGCATTTTACAGTATGCAGATTATTCATCTTTACAGTATTTTCACCTAATTTAAGAATTTAAGAATTAACAATATATATTTTTTGTTTTTCAGTGACTTTCTTCCTACTTTCTTGAGTGCTAATGGCAGGTTACAGATGACATAGGTCCTCATTACAACATTGGCGGTAAAAGCCGCTTACCGCTGTGCAGAAGACCGCCAACACACTGCCGCGCCTGCGGAAATCCGCCACAGCTATTATGACCCACAGCACGGAATACACCAAAATTCAGACACACACACAAGTCCGCCACACCAAAGGTCAGTGATAAACTGGCGAAAACAAAACCTCCACCGTCACGCCAACAGAAATACACCCACACTATCACGACACACGAATCCACGCGGCGGTCTTTCAACCGTGGTATTCCATTGGTGGTACACACCGCCACGCTCAATATACACACACACATACAAAACACAGCCACATAGGACAATTAAAAATACACACACCTGACCCACATACACATACCACTCCCACACACCCAATACAATATAAAACACACACCCACATCACCCACAAACCCCTACGACCACAATTGAGAAAGAAAACATGGAGAGAGACACCACCATCAACAATACTAGCATCCACAGGCACACCAGACCATCACCCCCATAACTTCCACGCACCTCACACAACACTACATATCAGCACACTTATCACCACACACACCACCCCACACATCACCCACACCACCCAATGGCACGGCAAAGACACCCCAGGTTCTCGGAGGATGAGCTCAGGGTCATGGTGGAGGAAATGGTCCGGGTAGAGCCACAGCTATTCGGATCACAGGTGCAGCACACCTCCATTGCAAGGAAGATGGAGCTATGGCGAAGAATAGTAGACAGGGTCAACACAGTGGGACAGCACCCAAGAAATCGGGATGACATTAGGAAGAGGTGGATCGACCTACTGGGGAAGGTGCGTTCCATGGTCTCAAGATACCACCTTGCGGTTTAGCGGACTGGCGGCAGACCCCCACCTCCTCCCCCACAACTAACAACATGGGAGGAGCAGGTCTTGGCAATTCTGCATCCTGAGGGCCTCGCAGGAGTAGCAGGAGGAATGGACTCTGGTAAGTCAAATCTTAACTATTACATCCCCTACCCTACCTGCATGCCATCACATACCCCCACCCGCACCCTCACCCCCATTACTCCAACTCCTCACAAATGTCCCAACATCACAAACCACACATCCCAACACCAAGCCCTGCATGCAACACCAAAGCATGGACACCCATCAATCACCAAAGCATGACTACTGCACAAACCCATGCACCCCCCTAAACCATCATCACACAAGGTCCCACACAGGAATGCAATCACTGGGGTACACAGTCACCCACCCATTGCACACCATGGCACACACAGATGTAATAAACATCCTTTTATACCCCTGGAGGACCCCTACCCAACATGACCGGACAGGAGGGTCCACACATGTCCACACCACCAACAGAAGAGGCCCACAGTGATGACAGCAGCACTGTCCAACTGGATCTAGATGACGAGCCCGGCCCATCGGGGACCTCGGACAGTTGGTTCCCATCACACAGTCACAGGCCACTACAGAGCTTTCCCACTCTGGAAACACCAGCACAGCACCCACCCAGCGGGCCCATACCTCTGTCCCCAGGATACGTCAATCAGCAGTGTGTCCACCACTACAGGGAACCCAGGCTAACCCACCACCCCAACAACAACAGGGACCTGGGGGCAGTGGCAGTGGGCACACGGTCCAGGGGACGGAGGCCCAGGAACACAGGGGAACTGGGAGGGCTGCTGTGTGACAGGGGGAGGACAGGCCAAGGGAACCCACTCTCCACGAGGCCCTCTCCAACATCATGGGAGCCTACCACCACTCCCAGGAGACGATGGCAACGGTACTAGCCAAGTTTCAGGAGACCCAGCACCTGCAGGAGGAACAGTATTTGGGCATCAGGGAGGAACTCAGAGCCATCAGTTCCACCCTGGGCACCATTGTAGGGGTGCTGAAGGAAGTACTCAACACCAGGAGGGACACTGTGGCACAGCAAGGGGTCCCTGACACTAGCATGGACAATGAACTGCCCACCACCTCCGCCGGCGCTAGTGGACAGGAGGCACCGCCACAGGACCACCACACCAGCACCCCACCCCCTGCAGAGAGAGAACCACCCCGCAAACGGACCCTGAGATCCAGGACAAAGACAGAGAACGATGCCAAGACCCCCGCCAAGAAATGAGACCACACTGAATGTCATCCTTCTGTCCCACTTTGTCACCCTGTCCATCCTTAAATTGCCCCAGCTCCACTTCCTATGCCCATTTGGGCAATGCACCTGTGAGACTAATAGACTGGACTCTGCCATGGACATTCCGCTACCATCACCCCTCACCATTTTGCAACCCCCTCCAATATTGAGCACTTAAATAAACACTCTTGAAGCACAAAACAATCTCGAGTCAGTCTGTGATTTCGAAATAGTGTATTAGCAATTACAGTGACAAAATGCTCTTTCAAGTTTAATGTCAATATACCTATGTCACACAGCTCTAGTCCATGAGGAATCTAAGCAGATGTCTCACAGTGGGACCCACATCTGTGAAATCGTAAGGGAAAGTGACAACTCAGTGACCATATACTGGGTGAAAACGACACACAGTAGAGAGGTGGTAGTGTTAAAGTACATATAGTAGGCAGGTTTGTATTCTTACCTGTGTCTCACTGGAAATATTGCTGGATCACTGAGTCCCTGTTGTGCATGTCTTCTTCCCCTGCTTCCTCGTCTTCACTGTCCACAGGCTCCACAGCTGCAACAACACTGCCATCTGGACCATCCTCCCGCAGAAAAGGCAAAGCCAAGTTATGAAGCATACAGCAGGCCACAATGATCTGGCACACCTTCTTTGGTGAGTAGAATAGGTATCCACCTGTCATATGGAGGCACGTGAACCTGGCCTTCAGGAGGCCGAAGGTCCGCTCGATCACCCTCCTAGTTCGCCCATGGGCCTCATTGTAGCGTTCCTCTGCCCTTGTCCTGGGATTCCTCACTGGGGTCAGTAGCCATGACAGGTTGGGGTAACCAGAGTCACCTGCAAATGGCGAGGGACAACTGTTAGACACACACTAACCTGTAGGAAAACCCCAGACCCAGACAACCATTCCCACTGTCTTGCTTCCAGGTGCTCACCTAATAGCCACACACGGCGCCTCTGGAGTTGACCCATCACATAAGAGATGCTGCTATTCTGCAGGATGTAGGCGTCATGCACTGAGCCAGGGAACTTGGCATTAACATGGGAGATGTACTGGTCTGCCAAACATACCATCCGCACATTTATTGAATGATAACTCTTCCGGTTTCTGTACACCTGTTCACTCCTGCGGGGGGAACCAAAGCCACATGTGTCCCATCAATGGCACCTATGATGTTGGGGATATGTCCCAGGGCATAGAAATCACCTTTCACTGTAGGCAAATCCTCAACCTGAGGGAAAAAGATGTAGCTCCTCATGTGTTTCAGTAGGGCAGACAACACTCTGGACAACACGTTGGAAAACATAGGCTGGGACATCCCTGATGCTATGACCACTGTTGTTTGAAATGACCCACTTGCAAGGAAATGGAGCACTGACAGCACCTGCACTTGAGGGGGGATTCCTGTGGGATGGCGGACAGCTGACATCAGGTCTGGCTCCAACTGGGTACACAGTTCCTGGATTGTGGCACGGTCAAGCCTGTATGTGATGATCACATGTCTTTCCTCCATTGTCGACAGGTCCACCAGTGGTCTGTACACCGGAGGATGCCGCCATCTCCTCACATGTCCCAGCGGACGGTGCCTATGAAGGACAACAGCGAGCACAGAGTCAACCTACTCAGAGGTACGCACCCACAGCTTACACAGAACACGAATCATAATCCGAAAAGTGGCCTGTATGTGTGTTGAGTCTAGGCCTAGGTATGTGTGACGCAGTTAAAAATGAAGCCATGTGGGCCCCTGAAATGACAGCTGCCTGACCTCTAAAGTGGGACAATGGGATGAGAGGTAACTGCGCTGGTGTTGTACACCATCGCGGTATGCAGTCGAAGAATGCGGCGCAATGCTAAATTGGTTAACATTGGACCCTATGGGTCCCAGGAGCCAATGATGATGTACACCGGCGGTGACGGTACGCACCGCCACGGACGTGACCGCTATTTTCTATCTGTTCAATCACTCGATACCTGATCTTCGACAGGAGAGGACCTACACTGCAAGTGCTGCTGTGACCTCGGTCTGGAAGAGACAATGGCTCGAGTGTCTGGGGAAAGGTCCCCTGCCTTCACGTCAGATGAGTTGGAGAAACTCGTGGACGGGGTCCGCCCGCAGTACACGCTACTCTACGGTCCTCCAGACAAATAGGTAAGTACACTGGGAGCATTCTGTATGGGCTATGACTGTGTGGAGTGGGGTGGATGTAAGAGGGGGGGAGAGTGCGGCGTGCATGAAATGACGGTGAGTGCATGTGCCACATGGCAAGGGTAGGGATGGGGGCCAATGACTGTGATGGTGCAGTTGGTAAGATGTTTCTCTTCCCCCTGTACAATTCATGTAGTTCAGCGCCCACCAGAAAAAAGATATTTGGCGTGCCATCACCAGGGACGTCCGGACCCTGGGGGTCTACCAAAGATGGAGCACCAACTGCCGGAAAAGATGGGAGGACATTCGGCACTGGCGCAAGAAGATGGCAGATGCTCAGCTGGGGATGGCCTCCCAACGTGGGAGGGGCGCCTGTCGCACCATGACCCCCCTGATGTTCAGGATCCTGGCGGTGGCGTACCCGGAGTTGGATGTGCGCTTGAGGGCATCACAGCAGCCACAAGGGGGTGAGTACACTGTCATCCTGCTGATTTTGCGTGCAGTGGAGGGGTCTTGGTGGGGGAGGTGGGCTGTGGGTTTCCCTAGGCCAGGGCGAGTTTAGTAGGCAAGGTCCTTCCGTAAGGCAGGCCATGTGGCACTCCACCCCACCTCTGTAGAGTGCCAAGTACACCTAGTCATGCCCCTGTGTCATCCATGTGTGCAGATGTCGTCCATAGCCTAGTAGGCCATTTCCCAGGGATTGAACAGTGGAGGCCAAAAGAGACGTAGTGCAGGGGGCTTCTGTGTCTGTTGTGTCCGCCAACGGTAATGGTAATGCATGCACTGAACATGTCTTTCTTCTTTCGTCCCCCCCTTTTTGTGGTCTCCCTGTTCTTGTGTGCATTAGCATCATCAGGCGGAGGAGCAGTGGCACCGGAGCACTAGGGAGCTGCATCCCACATGGCCATGGAGGGCGAAACTACAGACTGGAAGTTCACCAGTGGGACGGAGGGCGAGGGGAGCTCCACGGCGGGGACAGGAGCTGAAACCAGAGACACAGACTCATCCACTAATGGGAGTACCCTTGTGGTGGTGGCAACATCTGTGCCCCCGCATCTACAGGTACAGCCGCCAGCCCCCCTATCAGCACCGCCCTCCCAGCAGCCCATCAGCCTTTGCCCGCTCACCCAGGAGGGTGGGTATCACCTTCGCCCCAGGCACCTCAGCCCCTGCCCCTGTCACCCCTGCTGCCCTCAGTGAAGAGGCCATTGACCTCCTCAGGTCCCTCACTGTTGGGCAGTCTACCTTTTTGAATGCCATCCAGGGTGTCGAAAGGCAGTTGCAACAAACAAATGCATCACTAGAGGGCATTCATTCTGGTCAGGCGGCCCTTCAGCGAGCTTTTCAGACTCTGGCCTCAGCACTGATGGCAGCCACTGTCCTTGTCTCTAGCCTCCCCCCTCCAACTTCCTCCACCCAGATCCATTCCCCTATACCCCAGCCTATCCCAAGCACACCGTCACACCAGCATGCACACACCTCAACACACACGGGAAGCTCTGGCAAACATAAGCACCACACATCCCACAGGCACTCACGCAAGCATCACACACATGCAGACACACCAACATCCACTGCCTCCACTGTGTCCCCCTCCCCCTCCTCCTCGTCTCCCTCCTCCCTCCCAGTCTCGTCTACACTCACACCTGCATGCACTACATCTACTGCCACTACTGCCATCACCAGCACATCCACCACCACACCCCGCTCACGTGCAGTCACCACCCCCACTACCATTCACACGTCCCCTGTGTCCTCTCCCAGTGTGTCTGTGACGCCACCTCCCAAGATACACAAACGTAGGCACACACCCACCCAACAGCCATCCACCTCACGACAGCCTCCAGCGCATGCACCTTCACCCAAAGTCACCAAACGAACACCTCCTACAACCACAACCTCTTCCTCCACTCCCAAACCCCCTCTAGCTACCCGTCCCAGTGTCTCCCAAAAACTTTTCCTGTCCAACCTTGACCTCTTTCCCACACCTCCCCCATCCCGTCTGTCTCCTAGGGCCCGACTCTCCAGGTCCCAACCTAGCACCTCAGCCACAACATCTCCGGGACCAGTGGTGCCTGTAGTCACCGGAATCTGGAGTGCACCGGCCACCAGGGCAGCCAGTGTGGCACGGAGCCACAGCACGGACAGTGCCCCACCTGTCAAGCATCAGAAATTGGCCAGTGCCCGGCGGGAGAGGGGGAAGACTCCATCCACCAAAGCCGCTCCCAGGGGTCCCGGTGGGAGTGTGGAGTCAGCTGCGACACCTTCCAAGGTGGGGAAGGGCCACAAGAAACCAGGAAAGTCTGGGAAGAGCAGCACAGCGGAGGAGACCACCATCATCCCCGCTGCCCAGGAGGCCACCGCCATCATCCCTGCTGCCCAGGAGGCCACAGCCATCATCCAACATCATCCCCGATGCCCAGGAGGCCACCACCATCATCCCAGCTGCCCAGGAGGCCACCACCATCATGCCCGCTGCCCAGGAGGCCACTGCCATCATCCCTGCTGGGACAGAGAGGACCGCCAGCACAGCACAACCCCCGCTGGGACAGAGAAGACCATCAGCACAAGTCCTGCTGGGACAGAGAGGACCGCCAGCAGCTGAGTCACTGCAAAGGAGCCCGCCGCCTCAAGCACCGCTGAACAGGGCACCACTGCCTCAAGCACCGCTGAACAGGGCACCACCGCCACAAGCACCGCTGGCCCATGAGGGCCAAGGGCGCTGACGCTACTGAGTCCGTCACGAGCAGGATGAAGCACTCTGGGCACAGAGCCCCCTCCAGAACCAGTGGTGAAATACATCCACTACCTCTGTCCTTAGCAGGATGAAGCACTCTGGGCACAAGGCCCCCTCCAGAACCAGTGGAGAAAGGCATCCACTACCTCTGTCCTTAGCAGGATGAAGCACTCTGGGCACCATGCCCCCTCCAGAACCAGTGGAGAAAGGCATCCACTACCTCTGTCCTTAGCAGTATGAAGCACTCTGGGCACCATGCCCCCTCCAGAACCAGTGAAGAGATACATCCACTACATCTGTCCTTAGCAGGATGAAGCACTCTGGGCAGAAAGCCCCCTCCAGAACCAGTGGAGAAAGGCATCCACCACCTCTGTCCTTAGCAGGATGAAGCACTCTGGGCACCATGTCCCCTCCAGAACCAGTGGAGAGATACATCCACTACCTCTGTCCTTAGCAGGATGAAGCCCTCTGGGCACAAGGCCCCCTCCAGAACCAGTGGAGAAAGGCATCCACTTGAGAGACTGTTGCTTTGCACTCCCCAGGATGGAACAGTGGTCAACCCACCCACTGTAGAGACTTGAGAGACTGTGGCTTTGCACTCCCCAGGAAGGAACAGTGGGCAAACCACCCACTGTAGAAACTTGAGAGACTGTGGCTTTGCACTCCCCAGGATGGAACAGTGGTCAAACCACCCACTGTAGAGACTTGAGAGACTGTGGCTTTGCACTCCTCAGGATTGAACAGTGGGCATGTGGCCCCCTTGTGGATTTGGCATTGTGCACTCAACCGGCTGAGGTGCCCCTCCTTTCCCTCCCCCTGAGGTGCCTGTTTTCTTGCTCTCTGATGCCCCGGCAGTGTTCTCTCCGTCATGGTCGGGGATCTTGTGTGGGCCTCGCCCATACCGTGTGGGCCCAGTTTTCCACAGACTTCATTGGAGCACTACCTGGACCACTAAGCTTGGTGGATATTTTGTTTATGGTGTATATATATATATATATATATTTTTGCGTACTTGATTTCAATATATTACAATGGTTACACTCATTTCCTTTTGTCTTTGCATTCTTCCTGGGGGGTTGGGGGTGTAACTATAATGTATAAATATCTATTAGTGTGTGTGTTGTAGTAGGTGAGGGTGGGGGTGGGGGTGTGGGTGTTGCGTGTGTGTGTCCCTGTTTTTTCCCTCCCCCCTCCTCTGTGTCGTAGGTGCAGTACTCACCGTGGTCTTCGCCGCCGGCGTTCATGCTCCTGGTAGAGGAGCAAGAAGATGAGGGCTGGCAGGATGTGCAGCTCTGGTTCCATGGCATCCGGATTCCTCTTGGGGTGTGTAGAGGTGAGCGTTTTCCCTCCGAAGTCTTGTTTCTGCCGTGTTTTTGTCCACGGTGAATCCACCCCGGAAAAGGTGGTGGATTGGTAGGTTGTGATACTCTGGGCGGTACTTTGTCTTCTGCCTGTTTGTTGGCAGTGACCGCCAAGCTGTTTGTCTGTACCGTCGTGGCGGGCGGAGTGTTAAAGTGGCTGTCTTCGTTGGTGGTTTCCGCCACGGTCGTAATTCCAATTTTTTTACCACTGGCCTGTTGGCGGTCTTACCGCCGCTTTAACACCGTCCGCCAGAGCTATAATGACCACCATAGTTCCTTGGATCTTTCATCCAATTTGACACCACAAGTTCTATATTTCCATACCTTTTATCTCGTAGTAAAAGTACATCTTTTGTGTCAATGGTGGTCTTAATACCTGGCTATTCTGGTTTCCCAGCTTCATCCTTCAAGAAGTATTCTTTTCTTTCCTTGGTCTCTGGAGATTACTCAATTAAAGATCCTTCTTTTTGTGCAGTGATTCTGTCATGGTCAGTTCTTATTTAATGTCCCTATTTATTTCAGACCCTTTGAGGACTTTTCTGTATATACGACTTGTTTGCTGGCAAACAAGGTGTAGAATTGTTATGTATCCTTTTACATGTACAATATTCACTCCTTCATACTAAATGAACTTCTCTGAGCTCTTTAATTTCCTTTCTCAATTCTGTCATTTCTATTTGGAGCTCGATTATCAGTAGCACAATATCTGTGCAGTTGTATTTATCTCTGCTGTTTGGCTGCATTGTATGACATCTCTATTGCACCAATGATCAAAGTCAGGGCATTCATTTTCCACTTCTTTCCCAGAGTTCAGTTGTGGGGCCATTTATGTGGCTCTATCTAAAGTGCAGCCTACTTCATGGTCTGTCTGCTGTGCTGAGAAATATAGCTTAGTGTACACTGTTTGTACAGTCTGATATGTCCTGGAAAGTTGGCATGATGTATTTATATTAATGGTAGTACTGCTGCAACGCCTCTATTTGTTTGCAGCTGTGCCACTGGAACTCACAAGGGGGTTATTTCAGGAATTAGCTAGTACACTTGAGATCTTTGTTAGACCTGGCATCCTTGGTGTGGTTTCTCCTAACTATTTGCCTTCTGACTTCCTGTTGCTGACCTTGCTTTTGATGTCTTTAGGGCTCTGGAACGTTTACCACTGCTAACCTGTGCTAAAGTTCAGATGCCCTCTCCTTAACTCACAATAACAATGGCTTTTCCACAATTAGCATATTTAATTTACTCAGTAAAGTGCACTACATGTGCTCAGGGCCTGTAAAATAAATTATACTGGTGGACCTGCAGCACTGATTGTGCCATCTCGTTCAATAGTCCTTGAAACATGACTCAGGCCTGCCATTGCAGAGCCTGTGTCTGCAGTTATAAACTATCATGTCAATCTGGTAAGTTAACCCTCTTGCCAGGCCATACCCTTCCTCTTTAATACGTATAGGTCACCCCTAATGTAGGCCCTGGACAGCCCCAAGGCAGGGTGCAGTGTATTTAAAAAGTTGGAAGTGTACGTTTAAGATTTACATGTCCAGGTAGTGAAAATCTCTTATTTATTTAATTGTTTTTACTACTGCAAGACCTGTCTCTCCCATAGGTGAACATTGGGATAACAATAGTACATGTTATACATATAATTTCCAATTCAGATGAGGTTGCCCCCCTCAAGTTTGATGTCTCTGGAATCACAATTGAAAATCACAGCTAATGCTGATATCAGGTTTTAAATTGCAATTCTAAAAATACCATGTTTATAAAGTTGACATTTTCTTACCATAAATAAGCTAGAGCCTCTGCCTGTCTCTGAAGACACATCTGGGGTGGGTGACAGCAGGGTTTTGTGTCTTCCCTCTAGACAGCTACACAAAAAGGGAGCTTAGGTGTGCCTGATGGGCCATTAAAATCCTGGTGGGCCATCCTGGGCAGGATGGGAGGGAGGAGCAGACACATATACCTGAATGTGGAATGCCTGTTCCCACACAAAGAGCTGCATAACCCCCTGTACAGTGTCTGGAGTCAGGCAGGAAAGGCAGGAATTCTCTGCTCTTTGAAGGCCTATCTTTGAAGTCTTCCCCACTTCAAAGTCACAACTGGGTATAAAAACTGGACTTCAGACTCACCAAATCAGTACAATTCTGGACCTGTGGGCATTCCGCCAGGAACAAGACTGGTGTGCTGCTGAAGGGACTCTACACTCTACTGGATCCTACTGGACTTTGCTGGACTCCTGCTCTGCCGTGCCTACCGTGCTGCCTCCTTCCCTTTTTGCCTGGGATTGAGAAGAACTAGACCTGAACTCTAAATCCCCAGAGCCAAAGTGACTTTAAGGGCTTGCTGTCTTGTCTCTTGTTCTGAAGTCTCAGGGATATCAAAAACTTAACTTCATCGTTCAAAAGGGACCTGGTCTTTGCTTGTTGCAAGTCGTGCCCTAACAAGTGGTGCCAATCCAACCTGGGACCTTGGAAATGGGTATAAAGTGCTGCAACTGTAAAATCAATGCATCGCCATCAATGCACCGGTTAGAAATGACACATCTTCCATCGACGCCAATGCATCAATGATCCTGTTAAGGACAAACACATTGCATCACCAGATGCGCAGCTCGACTACAGCATATCACCTACATTGCTAAGGAACCACTATTGACATATCTGGGATTCCTTGACTTGGATCCAGTGCATCATCTACATCCAGCAGGATTGATGCCAACACATCGCCTCATCTGCTTCACACATTGGGCCCCGTTAATGGAGCAACAAGGTACTTTTTGAGCAGGGTAGGTTTGGTCCCTGCATCTAACGCATGCTCCATTGTGATTGGCCTGACTTTCTAGATTTCACCCAGTCTAGCGCAAGCAGATAGCCCCAGTTGGCTCTTTATGCTTTTAAGCACAATATTTAAAGATATTCTTTAAAAATGAATAGCTCGACTTGTACTTATTGGATTTTTGTCATTTTGATCATCTTATTTTGCTCATTAATTTAAACTGTATATTTCTAACCAGGTTAGGTATCATTTTGAGTAGTGTTTTCACTGTTTTACTGTTTTTCGTTTTGTACAAATACTTTACACGCTGCCTCTTAAGTTAAGCCTGCCTGCTCAGTGTCAAACTCACAGAGGGTGAGCACTGGTTAATATACGGTGTGTATCTGACTTACCCTGAATAGGATTGTGGTTCATGCTTGAACAGGGTGCATACCTCTGCCAACCAGAAACCCAATTTCTAACAATCTTGTTTTGAGGGACCTCGCTGTGGTAGGTGGTGCTCCGGAATCTACGCTTAGTGGTTGAAAAGAGTAGAGTAGAGGCACCAGATCTCAGACTTTACTTTTTGGCAGCCCAACTGCAATGGGGTGTTCAGTGGAGGTCCGCACTGTGGGAACGGGGTGGGCCATCGAGAATAGGACTATCTTCTAAAGATTTCCTGGCTAGCATCTTACTATAACCTATACCTGCATCCATGGTACAAGATGGGAACGTGCTGGTTAAGATTGAATGGTATGTCTGCACTAGGGAACTACACAGGACACATGCTAGAACATTGTACAAAAGCTAACTGCCATTGCAGGTTACTCAGTGCTGGCAGAGACCCGGAGGGTGGATGGAAATCTACCATTGGGTGGAGGTGGAACTCATCATTTTGGGTGATTAAATGGTCAGGTGAGGTTTGACCCTTTTTGGAGGTACAGCAGATGTATGACCTTCCAATGGGGCACTTTTTACTCCGTGGTGCTCTGTTGTGCAGGGTCTGGGAGTGGTGGGTCTGCGGCACTGCAGAGGCAGAGGCCTATGATATGTATTCCTAGTTACAGGCCGAAGTAGAGGGTCACGTTAATGTACGGAGCTTTGTTGAAAGGAGTGCAACTGGACCTGACAGGCCTGCAACAGTGATGGGGGGAGGACTTAGGGTCACTACTGTCCTACAAGACTTTTAGGAGTGTGTTAGAACTTACCACCAAAGTGTCCAGAATACTTATTCAGTTCTGCTACCTACAAAAGGCATACCCCCTCCCCTCCAACATCTACATGCTATGTTCCCCAATGTGGGACCAGCCTGCCCTCGATGCCAGACCAATGAAGCTTGATTCTTTCACATGGTGTGGTCTTGCCCACAGTTGGCCCCATACTAGTTCACTGTCCTCCAGGTTATCTGTTGAGTCATAGATAGATGTTTTAAGCCTACTCCCCAACTGTACTTTCTGGGTCTTCACAGCCATAGCACACTCCGAAAGGTAACAGATAGATTTACAGATTTGGCTCTTATCCTCTAATCCTTGCTCACAGGCAGCTGACAATGAGCTGGAAATCATCCATAGGCCCTGATGTATGTAGGTGGGGGATGGAACTGGTAAATGGGTAGAATGTGAGACATTCAGAAGGAAGATATTAGGGGTGTGTGCAAGGTGGCTATTCTGCCTGCTTAGGATGCTGTTTTGGTAGCCTGACCCAGGCTGGGTCTTGGGCTGCCGATCTTGAATTGGGAGACACTCCCAGCGGGTTCCTCTCCAGATAGTGTGATACTGGGATCGACTTAGGCTCCAACAGCATCCCCTTGAATTTGTGAGAATATGTTGATATGCCTGATTTTGACCCACCATATGTGAATGGATGTGGTGATGGGGACATGGAACATCTGACTATTTCAGTGGGAACGTTTATGAACTATATGCCCATTGTTTGGGGCTGTGTAATGGAACTCCCCTGTTGCCCCCATTCATTGTGAAATGGTGATAAGTACTTTGCCACCAAAACCTCTTGTATTGGTTAATTTACTACTGTCTGCAATTCAGACCGGCCACACATACTGGACTATGTTATGTAGATTAGACCGTTTAGCCAGATCTCTTTTGTGTGTAACGTCCACAAAGCTATCTTTTCCTACTGACATCCCATTAAAGGTTTCAAACTCTTCAAAGAGAAGATGGAGGAACATCCTGAATAACTCTCCAAGCTCATCCAACTACTGGTAGAAATATTATATATTTGCAAGTCCAGGGCTTTGATCTTTGTTTTATGCTTCTTTGTTTTTGAGGAGAAGTTGTCAGGGGAACCGGGCACATGATGTTCTCAAATGCCTCCTTAGTCACCTTCTGAATTCTATCGGCCTAGAAAGTGGGAGTTAGAAAATTAGGTAGTGAGGTGGCAACAAGAACTTAACAGATATTTGGCAAGCCTGTGAGTGCCCCTGATCACCAGCAAATGAGGTCTGGCAGCAGTAATGGTGTGGTCTAAGCATGAAACAACTTCTGCTTTCAGTTGAAATTGCCTCCAGTGTCAGCACCAGGGCTTGAGCTGCTTCTTCTTCTTCCACTCTATGCTGTCCACGAGCCGAGAGCCAAGTTATTGCTAGTTCGGCAAGGACCTTCTTTCTTTATAAACCATGCCTGAACTTGGGGCATTGCATATCTACGGTTTCATTTTCACAAGCGTGTCGCTACTTTTTTGCTTCTTTGCTCTGAGATGGACTGAGCAGCCAGAGCTTAAAAAAAGAACCCTGAATCATTCTGCTGATCAACACATTCAAACTCAAGTCAAGGAATTTTCTTCTTGAGGTTCATAGGTACTCAGAGATACAGATGTGAAATTAGTGTCTCAGTGCCACTCTGCTATATCAAAAGGGGAACCATGCAGTGTTGAACTTGTTCAGGAGGTGGCAGGTAGTGTGCATCAGCACTCATTTTCGTGCCTTAAGCAACTCATAAATGTTGCTGATCTTTCATGAGAAGTATGCCAGTTTATTACTTAACGTTTATTAAAAGCTAACTCTGTTACTAGACTAGTCGGGTGACAAACGTTATTCACAAGTTTAAATAACTCCTTCGGATAATTGGATGAGTTATGTATCTGTTTTATCTGTTTTAAATAGGTTTTCGTAGCTCCTGGCAATCGAGTCTTTTAACTCTTTAGGCACTTTCTAAAGGCATTTTTGTGTACTGGAAAATAACCTTTCCTCTACTTAGGTTCATGTTGTCTACAATTATGTCTGTCATCTCTTGGTTTTGAGGTAAATCATCTCTCTGTTCAGATGTTTGCTTTGTTTACCTCCTGTGTTTGTTTCCAGTGCCACTTGTCTCTGAAAAGAGGGACTGTTTAATAAATTGCTTCCACTAACAGAGTAGATGACTCAGTTTCCTTTTGGGTAGTATGTAATTCGCCACAAAGGATACAGTTCTGTTCCATACTAGCCTTCTTATGTGTTATGTTATGAGACCTTATAAAGCACAAACTCTCATTCCCAAAGGAGTATCTAAGCCTCCACCGCCCCTCCTCCAATTCCTTTTCATACTCCATATTTTCGTGGCTTTTACCAGATTTTAATTGTGGAAAATAACAATTGAGCAATTAATCAATTAATGGTCAGACCATGTAATCAAACAACCATTTCCCACCATTCTTGAAAGACTGCTGAAGAGTAGGTCAAGAGTGTGACCATGAATATGTGCAGATTCTTTTACCACCTCTTTTAGACGCAGTTTCTCTAGTTCATTGGAGAGTTCTAAATAATTTGAAGCAGTTATTTTCCTAAGTTAATTTAGATCGTTCAGTGTGATTACATTTTCATGACAATGGGATACAATGTTGTAGAGTTCTACAAGAGTTTCTCTAAAACCTCGCTAATATTCCAGCAGTATAAAAATTAAAATCAGTGCTTGAGATGACCTAGAAGGAGTTTTCACACTGCAGACAAATATTTCAGATGCATAATCAGTACAGGGCAAAGGCTAAGGTAGGTCATAGTCCAGTTGATTCTTTTTTAAGGAATGGAAATCTGTAATCCATATCACCCAACATGGCACAATAGGCAATCAGCAATTTCAGAAACAGTCTTCTGATACGGACTGATAAAGTAATATTTGAGTGATAATATATTGTCAACTATTACATATTCATCTCTAACTTTTTATCCCACCCCATGCACTTGCCAAAAGGATACATTCCTAGGAGCAGGCGTGCCAATGGCAAAGTAATGTACCAGCATGTGGAGTTAAATCAGTGGTAGTTGATGGTGTCCTGAGATGTACCCCTATCTCCGACTAGAGATCGGAGGACCTAGGAATGGAGTGTAACCTGGAGCTTCAAACGTTCACTTCACAGCGCTTGTAAAGACTTTGACACTAGAACAGCCCCACTACTACATAATAACACGTTTTAGAGATATCTCCAAGCAGTTCTGAAGAGTGTCCTGCCCTGCTTCTCAATGGAACACAATTTATGTGATTGGAAACAATGGAGCTCATATCCATTGGGATCTATTCAGAGCACATATGCACCACTATTACACCATTAAATACAAAGGTGTATATTACCACATTACACTGGAGCAGGGAACACTAACTTGAGGTACAATAACACTGGTATTGGAACCCACTGTCACTGGGACACAAAGCCACTGAAGCACTCGGTACAGGATGTAGGAATGAGTAAGACTAAGCTAGACACAAGGGACACACACGCTTGGACAGGAATACCTGCAGGCTGCCATGGGGACAAGTTCACACTGAAGCGGGGATTGAACGACTAGTCACTGACAAAGGGTCAACTTGACTCTAAGGCAGGGGCAGGGTGACATTGAGACAAAAACACAACTACAACTAGTAATTAACAAACTGACACCAGGACAGGCAAACACTGACACGGTTGATAAAGAATAATGATAGGAGTTTATTAGATAAAGAGTGATTGTTTACTGGTTTTGTATTATCTGTAAACAACATTTAAGTGGTATTTGTAATGCATGTTCTTTTTCTTGAGAACACCACGCCTTCTTCCATTCAGTATCGTGTGGTAATAGAGTAATAGACCGTCACAGCTTTCTAAACGTTGCTCTGTCTAGCAAAATACGTTTTCATAGTAGTCAATAATAAGAGTGTATTTTATAAAGTTCTTTCTGCCCAAATCGCCAATTTTTTGACATTTTGAAGCAAATAGCAATACTTTAAAAGAAAATCCATTGTCATTTTGATTTCGCATGGGTACATAAGTACAACACAGTACACATGCTTTCTTTTTGCGTTTCAATTACTCCCTATAGCCTTGGCAACAGGGCAGTCCTGAATGACAGACACTGTACACAAGCCAGACATCTTGGAAATATTGACATAAAAGAACAACCTGATCTGCTTTTCATCACAACACATCTCTATTTTTATGGAAGGGAACCCAGGGAGTGGAATTGTCGGTTCTTTGAAGGAGCGGGAAGAAGGGACAGCTCCTAGCACTATTGAGATCAAGGTACTTGAGGAGTATTGATGTTTTAGAGCTTGTTATCCGCAGGCATAGATATCTTTCTGTGAAGTGAAAACGGGAGCTGAAAGTTCACTCTCTAATAGGGGTCAGATACTCGCTTTATAAATACAAACAGGAAGATTAGACACTCTAAATAGAAAATAGGAGAACAACTAAGGCTGATTTCCTCACAGGTCTCATAAAAAAAGTGTATCAGTAAATATATCAGAACATATTCACTACGTATGTGAACACTAACCTTTTTAGATCTGAAGCGAAGAGAAGATTCAAGTTTGTTACATTTTAGCGGTGATGGCTGCCGACTGGGTATGCGTACTAGTGACATGAGTAACTCATACTGCGAACTCGTTATCTCATAAATGCCTGTGACATTGGCTGTTCAGACCAAATCATGAAGTGTACCGCTGCAAAGCCACTTAACCATTTGGTAACCAATTTAGTCATGCCATGCAACTAAAAATTGGGTGGCTGCCATTAATGAGTTATTTTAGGAGCACACATCACCAATCTGCTTATTTCATGTTGTCTCATTTAAGGGGCACTACTATGTGTAAAATTTAGGGCCCAGATTTAAGAAGCTCTAGCGCCACATTAGTGTCATTGATTTATGATGCGCCATATTTACAAGGTGGTGCAATGCATCTAAAAGATTTCTTTGCATAATTTTTTGCGGCTGCTTATAACCCCTGCTCAAAGTAGGCGTTGAAAGGGGGCACACCATTGGTTAGAATAGGTCCCTATGCACTGTTCAGTGTTAGCCCTAAAACTTCGACACTAATCCTGAACAGTACATCAATAGTGTAAAACCTTTTGATGCTATGGCCCCCTTCCCTGAGCCATTATGTGCTTTATTTTAAATATGGCACACACATGGTTGTGGTAGGAGGGCACTAAGGGGCGTAAGAAAAGTGGTGTTGCACTGGATGTAGCGCCACTTTTTAAAATTTGTCCCGAAGTGCCTTAGTGACTCTGCACTCCTCCAAAGATGAAAGAAGTTATTCATAATAAAGTGAAAGTTGTTTCGAAGAGGTCACTAGCAGGCTAATAGGTTATTGGGTTCCAGGGCCCATAGTACTTAAGAGTTCTGAAGACCAAGAAAAAAGGGGTATCTCCATTCATTTTTCCATATAAACTTTACATGCAGATAAAGCCTAAACAGCTAAACGGTTTACACCACATTTGGTAGAAAGCTAGATCTAGGTCAACAAAGAATGCTTTTTGTTTTTTATTGTAAATCTGTTCACTAGTTTTAAGCAATTAGTGCTGAAAACCTTTGTCGATCCAGGGAGGGGAGGCTCCGCGGACACTGACGGATCTCAAATTGAGATTTGATTGGCTGCCACAAGCTCAACCACAAAGTACTGGCAGCCATGTTTCGACTCAAGACTTGGTCCAGAGTCCTAAAAAAATGCAAAAAAAGACACAAGCGGGCATTGTAGGAATACCTTAACACCCTAGGTCTGCTGGTAGTTTTAATTTTGCAGCAAACACACGGAGGATCCGCAAATCTGCAGCAATTTGTTTTAAAAAGAATAAACACATTCTCCCACTCTTGTTTGTTTTTAAACCACTGGAGTGGTCCAGGTCCTGGGGACGCGTATTTATATTTGGGGGGAGGGTGCCTATGGTTTTCCTCCCCTGGCTGATTTGAGCCCCTGGGACTCCTTTTCCTGGAACTGGCGGTGTAGTAAAGGGGAGGGGCCATGTGGGACTCATCATCTGGATGTTTTTGGTCCCGGGATCCCAACCCCCCGGTGCCTGACAATGTAGTGAAGGGAGAAGAGCCCCTCCCCAGGCCATTTTAGGCCCCAAGGACTCCAATCCCAGGGGCGTAGCTACATTGTGAAGGGGCATGTGGCCCCCTTTCTCTGGGCTAATTTCATCCCCAGGGACTCCATCTTCCAGAGCCCTTCAGGTAGCTAAAGGAGTGGAGGATCAGCAACCCTCCTCCCTGGGCTGATTTTGCACTGGGGAGTCCATGCCCCAGGTCCCAGCAACATAGTTATGGGGATAGAGGGCATGCAGCTCCCCCTCTCCGGGCCACGTTTGGCCATGGGGGACCCCATCCCTGAGGCCCGGCCATGTATGCAAAGGGGAGGAGGGCCACAAAGCCCTTCCCCTGCAGACCCCCATACAGACCCCCAGTGAAAGCATGGTGGGTGCCCTGGGTGGGCACTAGGATACCCACTGTTTGTTGGCCAGGCCTTAGGGGGATTGGGTCCCCGGAGCCAATTTTGACAGGGAAGGAGAGTTGCATGCGCCCTCCCTCTTCACATATGCTGCCATGCCCCAGGGGGCAGCAGTTCCCTTTATTTCCTTACATGGAATTTCTATTTTGTATTTATCTTATGTACCAACAGGGCATTACTTATCCAGTGCCTGTTGGATACAACCTCAAGTTCCTTTCTCTCATATCTACTTCCAGATTTCCTGTAACAATAAGGCATTCTTGTTCCTGTGCCTGCATGGTACAGCGTCAAGTATGTTGCTCTGAGTCCAAGTTCCAGTTCCCATGTACCAGCAGGGCATTATTTGTTCCAGTGCCTGTTGTGTACAGTCTGTCCTTGATTCCTGTTCTTTATTTCTGAAGCCCTGTCATTAACTCCTTGTCCTGTTGTCCCCTTTGTCTGATTACTATCCTGTCTGTCCTGTATTCTGGTTATTCTTTCACTCTGTTTTTCGGTTTCATTCCTAATTCAGTCCTCTGTCTGTTGCAGTACCAATCCCTTCACAGTGTGACCTCTGGCTTGGTCTCTGTTTCAATCAGGCAAGGGAAAGATATCAGTTGTTGCACTCAGGTCCTTTTTAGTCTTCTCTGTCTCAGTGTTGTTGTCAGTCTTGGCCCACCTTACAGTGTGTACAACAGTTCCTGTTTAGCAGGCCTTACTATGACTTTGGTGTATGAATGTTGTTAAAAGTAATCTCCTGGTGTCAGCCCAAAGGGCTTTCTCTATGCTACCAAGAGACCTCTTGTTCATTTACCAATAAACCCCTTCCTTTGATCATACTTTGTTCTTGTCTGTACCCTGTGCTGTGTTATTTAGTGGCCTCAGTTACATCTTGAGTAGCCTGGTATTACCTTGCTGTATCGCCTTGCTAACTATTACCTCTGGAATCCCTCAGCTCTACCTTCGTTCCCTGAGATGGGGAGGCAACTTGATAACTCGCTTGACTACTGTTTACTTGTCAAAGATGATCTTGCAATGGCTGTGCCCGAGTATAGTTATCAATAGTGGAATAGGAGCAGTGGCTCCTGTGTCCAATATATGAGGAGCCTACTGCACCCCAAATATGACTGCTTTTTACTACCCAGCAAGGAAGCATTTTCCTTACTTACATTAGGCCTCAATGCCCCTTTCAGTTTTTATCAGCTTTTACTCTGGCAATGAAGGCCAAGCACATTGTAAATAACTAGTGCACGTTGTCAGGCACGCAGCACCACTTAGGTGGCTTGCCAGTTATGGTCCCTTTAAAGTAGAGCATGTAGCCTTTAATGACCACTCATTATAAGTTCTCTCATTCCTCACTATGGACTCATCTGTGATTTCCTCACTGTCTGTGTTAGTGTTCCTTTGCCGCAGCACGTCGTTTCTTTTCTCCTTCTTTCCTCGTCCTCATTTGGCTTTGCGTCCTCGTCCCCAAGAGATGTGACAGATTTGTCATCTGGCATCAGGGTCACGTGCTTTCTTCTGGATGCCTTCACTGGAACCTTGGAGCAACTACAGGACCTACAAAGAAGAAAAGAAAAAATGTTTAAGCAGCAAAACCTTTTGGAGGGTAACAGATGAATGTACATATAACTAAAATACTTATCTCATGGAGTTCTGTGAAAGAACTGGTGATTTCACTGTTTGATGCCGGCAAATGAGAATACAATATAATCAGACTGTTTAAGTTTATTTGAACTTACTGGTCATGTAGATGAACCTTGAAGAACTGAGTGATATATGTGTGTGTGTGTGTTTGTGTGTGTATACAATATGGTGAATGTTTTAATTTTAAGTTAGTTAGTAGATGCCCTATTTTCGTTCCCTTAATTATTCTAGCTCCTGAAACAGAGAGTATAGGTAGGTGTGGGAACTTAAGGGCCTCTTCATATACAAATACAAGCTTATATATTATGTATTGTTTCAGTAATATCTAATCTGCCTTTTTGTTTTGAATCGGTGCACATAATATCCAGAGTATTAGGAACCCACATTTTTCACAAAAGATAAGAAGAGACACTAGGTATGTGAAATAGGGAGCCCCTGTGTTATTTGATTTACACCCAGGAGGAATATGTCAAGTGCTAAGTAGTGTTGTTATTTGTTTTAGAAGTTGATATACTTACCAGATGTCATCAGCTGTTGGACTTGGTTGAGCTCCATCCCTTTGTCCCGTTGGTTCAGACGTGATCATTCTTTTGTCCGTTTGGGATGTAGAGAAGTAGGAAACTTTGTTGTGTCCATTTCACTCCCGCCGCCTATGCAGTGACATCCCTGCCAGAGTTATTAAGAGTTTCCTGCTAGGTCAGCGGGCGGAAACCTGAGTTTCCACCTGCTGGCCTAGCGGGAAACAGGCTACAGCATTGTCTCTGGCTCTTAATCGAGCCAGCAGCAATACTGTTACCTGCAGGGTGCATCAGCACCCTTTACACACAGTGAACATTGTGATGGTGCTTGCCGGGGGTGCTGCACTTCCCATGCCAAGTGCATGGGAAGTGCTCCCGTTCCACACCAGCCTTTACATGGTGGAGAGACCACCATGGAGAGGCTGGCGGAGAACAAAGTCTTAATCCGCAGGGCAGCATTGCTTGCAGCACTCTCCTTGAGAATTAGGACCACCACTTACCACCAGACCGCTGGGATCCCTGCTCGTGGTGGAGCTGGTGGTCCCCTGGCAGTCCGACTGCCAGCGTTGTAATATGGCACTTGGACTGCTGCATAGGCAAATCTGGTGGTCTAGTGGTTTCGTAATGAGGCCCTAAGTATTTCATTGTGAATCACACCTGTTCATTCACAGGGTAGGGAACATAATACTTAAGTGTGGCACATGAGTGATTTTAGAAATTGCATGCTCCCTCAGAAACTTGACCCAAGACAATATTGTCACTGGTCAGGCTGTAAATGGCACACAGAAAAATGTAAAGTATAGGTTATACACTTTATTTCATAACTTTTAACCTTTATCAGCTACTAACTATCTTCAAAGAAATATTTTTATATTTAATAGCAATCCTTTCTAATGGTGAAGACTGATTTTTATTAAATATTTTGGAAATTTAACTTTTGACTTGACCCTATCTGAAGAGTCATCCTCTCACATTTTTTTGCTTTCACCTTCAAATATTCTCAATTTGGTTTTGTTGCCCTTTGACTATGTGCACTTCACTAAGGCTAGCCAGTGCTAAAACGTGTGAGCTATCTCCTTTACACATGGAAAATTGACTTACACCTAATTGGTACAATTAATTTACTTTTAAGTCCATAGTAAAGTGGTACTACATATACCCAGAAGATATCAATTAAATGGTACTACTTCCCTGCAGCACTTATTGTGCCACCCGTTTAATTAGTCTTTTTAAACATGTCTCAGGCCTGAAATTGTATTCTGAGTGCAGTTTTAGACTGCTATTTTGACCTGGCAAAAAACCCTTTGTTAAGCCTAAATCTTCCTTTTTTAATACATATAGGTCACCCTAAGGGTTGGCCCTAATCCATCCACAGATCAGGGTGTATTGTATTTAAAAAGATGGACTTGTACTTTTAAGTTGTACATGTCCTGGTAGTGAAAGCTTCTAAGTAAATTTTTAAGTACTGTAAGCCTACCTCTCTCTTATGATTACAAGGGCCATGCAATTTGATTGCCAAGGAACACATGCTCAGCAATTCTTTCACAGAGCTGCACCAACACTTAGTTGATAGTGACCCCTGGGAACCTGCTAAGGAGGCAGACTGCTTGTAGGAAAGTACCATCTTGCCTTGCATGTTACCCCCATTTTTACATGTATGTACGTTTGTTTTTGCCTATCTCACTGGGATCCTGCTAGCCAGGACCCCAGTGCTCATAGTTTGAGGCCCAAATGTGTGTACCTGTGTAGTGACTAACTGTGTCAATGAGGCTCTGCTAACCAGAACCTCAGAGTTTATGCTCTCTCTCCCTTTAAAAATGTCACTATAGGCTAGTGACAATTTTTATCAATTCTAATTGGCACACTGGAACACCCTTATAATTCCCTAGTATATGGTACCTAGGAAACCAGGGTATTGGGGTTCCATGAGATCCCTATGGGCTGCAGCATTTCTTTTGCCACCCATAGGGAGCTCAGACAAATCTTGAACAGGACTGCCACTGCAGCCTGAGTGAAATAACGCACACGTTATTTCACAGCCATTTTGCACTGCACTTAAGTAACTTATAAGTCATCTATAGGTCTAACCCTCACTTAGTGAAGGTTAGATGCAAAGTTACTAAGTGTGAGGGCACCCTTGCACTAGCAAAGGTGCCCCCACATAGTTCAGGGCAATTTCCCCGGACGTTGTGAGTGCGGGGACACCATTACATGTGTGCACTACATATAGGTAAATACCTATATGTAGCTTCACAATGGTAACTCTGAATATGGCCATGTAACATATCTAAGATCATGGAATTGCCCCCCCATGCCAAATCTGGTATTGGGGTTCCAATCCCATGCATCCCCGGGGATCCACTATGGGCCCCTGGTACTGCTAAACCAGCTCTCTGGGATTTTCTCTGCAGCTACCGCTGCTGCCACCCCACAGACAGGGTTCTTCCCTCCTGGGGTCTGGGCAGCCCAGTCCCAGGAAGGCAGAACAAAGGATTTCTTCTGAGAGAGGGTGTTACACCCTCTCCCTTTGGAAATATGTGTTAAAGGATGGGGAGGGGTAGCCTCTCCCAACCTCTGGAAATGGTTTGAAGGGCACAGATGTTGCCCTCCTTGCATAAACCTGTGTACACTGGTTCAAGGAACCCCCAGTCCCTACTCTGGTGCAAAACTGGACAAAGGAAAGGAGAGTGATAACTCCCCGGTCCATCACCACCTCAGGGGTGGTGCCCAGAGCTCCTCCTGTGTGTCGCTGTCCTCTGCCATCTTGAATCCAGAGGTCTGAGGGCACACTGGAGGCCTCTGAGTGGCCAGTGCCAGCAGGTGATGTCAGAGACCCCTCCTGATAGGTGCTTACCTGACTAGGTGGCCAGTCCTCCTGTGAGGGCTATTTAGGGTCTCTCCAGTGGGCTTTTCCTCAGATAACAACTTGCAAGAATTCACCAGAGTTCCTCTGCATCTCCCTCTTCGACTTCTGCAAAGGATCGACCGCTGACTGCTCCAGGACGCCTGCAAAACTGTAACAAAGTAGCAAGAAGACTACCAGTGACATTGTAGCGCCTAATCCTGCCGGCTTTCTCAACTGTTTCCTGGTGGTGCATGCTTTGGGGGCTGCCTGCCTTCATCCTGCACTGGAAGCCACAAAGAAATCTCCTGTGGGTTAACGGAATCTTCCCCCTGCTCCAACAGGCACCAAACTTCAGCGTCACTGGTACTCTGGGACCCCTCTCATCCTGACAAGCGTGGCCCCTGGAACACAGGTGGTGGACCCAAGTGACCCAGACTGTCCAGTGGTCCAACTGTCCAAATTTTTAGTCCTTGCCTCCCCTCTCCAGACAGTAATCCTGTGCACTGTGTGAACTGCAGCTGCTCGGGCTTCTGTGCACTTTTGCAAGGAATCCTTCATGCACAGCCAAGACCAGGTACCCAGCACTCCGTCCTGCATTGCTCAACTCCCTGAGTTGTCCTCCGGATTCGTGTGACTCTCTTTTGTAGTGTTGAGATGACTGCTGTGTTCAGCCTTCTTGAACCCATGTTTAAGGACTTCTGCAGATGCTACCTTCTTGTACATGGGCTTGCTGTGTTGCTTAGGGCCCCCTCTGTCTTCTCTCCCAAGTGGCGACATCCTGGTCCTTCCTGGGCCTGGGCAGCACCCTTTTTCCTCTACCGTGACTCTTGCAGCTAGCAAGGCTTGTTTGTGTTTTTTCTCCAAAGAAACAAGTCTTCATCCTCCAGCACTCTGTGTGACATCTTCTGCATGAAGGAGAAGTTTCTAGCACCTTTCGTTATTGCAGAATTGTCTGCTTCGTCCACCCAGAGGCAGCCAGTTTGCACCTTCATCCGGGGTTTAGTGAGCTCCTGCCCCCCCTGGACACTTTCACGACTCTTGGACGGGTCCCCTACCTTTACAGTGCTTTTCAGTCTGTTGTGGTCTTTGCAGAATCCTCTATCACAAGTTTAGTGCATTTCTGGGGAAATAGTAGTACTTTACTCCTACTTTTCAAGGTCTTGGGGTGGGGTATCTTGGACACCCTTAGTGTTTTCTTTCACATCCCAGCGACCCTCTACACACTACACTAGCCTAGGGGTCCATTCGTGGTTCGCATTCCACTTTCTCAGTATATGGTTTGTATTGCCCCTAGGCCTATTGCATCCTATTGTATTCCACAGTGTTTGCACTCTTTTTTTTTTTACTGTTTTACTTACCTGATTTTGGTTTGTGTGTATATTTTGTGTATTTTACTTACCTCCTAAGGGAGTATATCCTCTGAGATATTTTTTGGCACATTGTCACTAAAATAAAGTACCTTTATTTTTAGTAACTCTAAGTATTGTGTTTCTTATGATATAGTACCGATATGATATAAGTGGTATAATAGGAGCTTTGCATGTCTCCTAGTTCAGCCTAAGCTGCTCTGCTATAGCTACCTCTATCAGCCTAAGGTGCGAGAACACTACTAATCTACTAATAAGGGATAACTGGACCTGGCACAAAGTTTAAGTACCCTCAGGTACCCACTATAAGCCAGGCCAGACTCCTACACTGCTGCCCCAGAACAAGGGTCCATAAAAAGGCACCCGGGTGAGACCCTAAGAGGTATGTTTCAACTTTTCCCCAGCATAGTGCAGGAGAGGTCAAGAAGACAAAAACAGGTCCCCAAGTAAAGACAGGGAAAAGGGTTCCCATGCCTCTTCAGAGAAACATGGAGGAATGTCTGGTGGCCGGTGGCTCAGGAAGCCCCATTATCAACGCTGCTTGTTTGAGTGTTCTCAGCTAGGACACAAGCGGGGGACTCTGTCTATCTCATCTTAAATATAAGACACCGATATGGTAGGCCCCATACAGCCCACACTGCAGGGTGCACTTTATTTAAAATTTGAACATGTACTTTGAAATTTTATACGTCCTTGTAGTGAAAAACTTCAAATGAGTTTTCCCTACTGCAAGGCCTACCTCTTCCATAGGGTAACACTGGGATACCCTATTACATTTAATATTGTGCAGGTAGGAAGGTTATGTTTGGTTTCTGAGGCATTTCAATATAAAACCCTCTTTAATGATAACGTCGGATTTTAAATCGCAATTCTGAAAATGCCACTTTTAGAAATTTGGCATTTTCATTTTATAATCATGTGGTACCTGTAGCCTGTTCCTGAGTCACATGACTAGGTGTGGTTTACAGGTAGCCTTTGAGTACTGCTTTCAGGCAGCATAATAATAGAGGATCTATGTATTGGCAAGATGTGCCTTCCTGGGCAAACAGGGAAGCAGAGCTTTCCCCTACTACCACAACCGCACTTCAAAGGCACTGACCTAGCTCACACACAAAATACTTCACATTAGCCTGTTGTGTCCCCTGACAGACTGGGACCAGGACAGGGAGGCAGGCAATTGCAGACACCTCTGTAAGGAAGAATCTCTAGATGCTTCTTCCACTTCAAAGTGGACACCAGGTGTAATAAGGTGACCCTCAGACCTACTCTTTTGTACGTTCTTGAACCTGTGGATACTACAGAAGAAGGACACTCTACTGTCCTGCTTCTTGATACCTGTCCAGCTCTCTGTGAAGGAAGACTGGATCTGCACCCTTCATCCCAGGCTGAAGTGATTCCAAGAGTCAGTTGGCTGATCTCCAGTTCTGAGCCACAGGGACATTCCAGCTGAAAGAGACCTGCTTGCATCTGGTCAGCTGACCTAGTGCCTGGATCTGTAACTGAACCTGCATCTAGAACGACCTCGGTCCTTCTGGCCTCTTCTGGAGTGAATTCTTGGTCCCCAAGAGTTGCCTCTTACATTCTGGACCCTTGGCGTGACACCAGCTGAGCTCTTCCTTGATGAAGGGAAGAAATCCTCAAATTTGAGGCTCCACCATGAACAGAATTTTTCAGCAAAACTAACCTTGCCCCTGTATCTGACATACACTCCATCATGGTCGGCATTCTCTTGTGCCTTTCACCCAGTCTGGCACAACCAGATAACCGCGGGTACCACTTTGTGCTTTCAGGTGCTATGTTGACCCCAATCTTTGACTGGATTAATCTGGTTTTGATGTCAAATAAATGAATACATTCTACTCTGTTTTTCTAAATTGGTGTGAGATTTTTCTTGTGTGATGTTTTCACTTTATTGCTATTTGTGTGTTTCATAATTATTTTTCACATTGTTAAATTGCTTTTAAGTTAAACCTGATGCTTTTGTGCCAAGCTACCAGGGGGTTAAACAAAGTTAATTTAGTGACTTTTTATGGTTCACCTGACAAGGATTGTGGCTGTTGATTAGGGTTTTACCCCAATAAAACAAAACCCAATTTCTCACAGTAACTTTAATAAAGAAAATGTGATCCTGCCTGAACCTGCTGAAGGAAAATTTGCAGTATCTCCAGCCACTGCTTCTTGGCTTGACAAAGGTGTGAAAGTCGTGAAAAAAACTGCTCACAGAGCAGGGAGAATGGAGCAGAAAGGTGTCTTTTTCCTCCTTGCAGGAAGGCCAGTTTGGTGGGCATATGAAATTAATCATCTTCAAAGGCGGTCTGCTGTGTCAGTAGTAGATATTAGGTGACAACTGGAAAAGTCCCAACTTTTGTCCCCATGGTGAGGTTTGCACCACTCACATTGGGAAGAAAGCTACCCGAGAACTGGTTTTGAGTGACCACAGAAGTCAGGGCTGCTCATTACACAGGCCCCTCCTCTAGGTGGGCACAAAACTTTGCAAATGGGGAGAGGGTCTCTCATATCTTTAGTTTTGGGAGTAAGAATCACTTTGGGATTGTTTTCAGTAGTGTATCCTGGAACTGCTTCAAAAGTGGGTAGAATAGCCATAGGAATTTTTACCTAATTAGCCAGAGATTGCCCAGGATTCACCCCCATGCACTAGCTGGTGTCAGGCAGAAATTTGACACACTAAGGAACCAATTTTAGAACATTTTCTGGACCTGCGAAGATCAGAAGTTGAAGGGACCTACTGTCTGTGATCCAAAAAGAGCAGTGAAGGCCTGTGGATGCTTCCCCTTGTATACAGGACATTGAAGTAGCCTTAACAGGTCAAGTTGTTGACCTTCTTTGTTGCTAAAGCTACACAAAAAGCTGCAAGAGGTCTTTTCCATGAAGTGCCTAGCGGACTAGTGGCAACTGGACCTGGAATGGAGTTTGGTATTGGCCTTCACTTGACACCCTGAGAGTCTCCAAATGCGTTTCCATGGGGTCCTAATCATGTACTTGCATGTTGTTTGAAGCTAGAAGAATGTTTGGAAACATTTGAAAACATTTCACCCAGAGCTACCAAGCTTTAGTGTACCTTTTGGAAGAACTATTTGACAGGCAGTTCCACAGAGTTGGAGTGGGTTTCAGATTTGTCCTCCTCAAAGGTCCCCACACTTGTGAGAAAACAACTAACTCCCATTCTGCATTGGGACTTAAAACAATTTCAGCAAGAAATCTTCAGAGCTCCTGTGCTCCAACAGGACCAGCAGGTTCTACCATTTGATTCCACAGTTGTGGCTACAGCTTCAGTAGCAGCTTGCTTGTGTAGGACTTTTCTTCTCAAACTGACAAATGCACTTTCTGCATTAGGACTTAGAAGAAATGTCAAAGCTTTTTTTTTCAAAAAGTGACAAAGTTCCTTTCAGAAGAGGAACTTGTAAACTTTTTCAGACTTTTTGACTTCCAGGCTTTTCACTGGGACAAATCCATTTGGTTTAACTGAATAGGGATCCATCACAGTAGGCCTCGCATTGTGCCTAGGCCCTGGTCTATCCCGTTTATAGACTATTGTTTGAGCTTAGTGCTTTTTTTATGCTATTTCTACTTAAAATTTACAGATTCATATCTCTGGCTCCCCTCATCAGCATTGCATCAGTTTAGTGTAATTTTGATTCTTACACAAACTATTATTTTTGGGTGTTTTCACTTTGTTACTGTTTTGATACTTCATAAATACTGTATGCATTACCCTGAGTTAAGCCAGTATGCTCTGTTCCATAGTTATATGGGGGTTGAGTTCAGGTTAATTAAGTGACATTGAGGATTTGTCCTGGCATGAAGTGATATAGTTCCTTGAGGTGGGAGCCCACTCCAAATAATAATCTGCTTTCTTACAATCATTCTTATGACATCAAGGTAAGCAGAAATTTTCAAGGTGAAAATGTAGTTTGCTGTTACTTGCTGTACATTAATAAATTGGAAATTGCAGTGGAAATTGGAGCTTCAGTCCTTTTTTAGCTATTTCCCATCAACACTTTTCAGAGATCTTTGCACATGAAATGGTCAGGAGTTTTTGGTGTGACATACTGCGAAACATTGTGCTGTTGGTTTAGGGGTTTGTCACCCCTTCTCAAACAACAGTCACATTCCCCTACAAGGTGAATCACAAACAGTCACAAAATGAACCTGTGCCTAAAGATCGGATAGCACGAAAGCAGTGAGGCTTAACTTAGATGCAATGTAAACTATGCATACAGCACACAAACAGTAATAAAGTGAAAACACAACACAAGAAAAAGCCCACACCAATTTAGAAAAATAGAATACATTTTACTAAGTGCACAGTTCTGCAAACCCCCCATCCTGCCAGTGATGTTGGATTTGGGCATACCTAGTCCCTCTGGTGTGTGGCTGTCTGGGAGGAATATAAAAAGGACAACTGCCACTAACACCTAGTCATGTAGCAAGGAAGAAGCCGCAGACGGCAAGTTTTTGGGACAAGAAAATGCCAACTTTCTAAAAGTAGCATTTCTAGAATCATGACATCAAATTTGACTTTGCTAGTAAAGTGGATTTTACATTACAACTCCTCCGATTCCAAACATGACTTTCCTTCATCTCCTGAAACAAAGGTAAGCACTTATTAAGTGTGATAAGGTAACCCAATATTATCTTATGGAAGAGGTAGGCCTCAGAGTAGTGAAAAGCAAAATTGTGTGTTTTTCACTAGTGAGACTCTGCCCTATGGGCTGTTTTAAGGCCTACCTTATGGATGACTTATATGTATTAAAATGGAATATTAGGCTTGGCAAAGGGGATATTTTGCCTTGCTGAAGGCAGGGTAAAACTGCTAGAAGACTTCAATAGCAGGCCTGAGACATGTTTTAAAGGGCTACTTAAGTGGGTTGCACAGTATGTGCTGCAGGCCCACTCATAGCATTTATATTATATACCATAGATAGAGTACACCACTATACTAGGGAGCTATACGTTAATTGAGTATGCCAATCAGGTGTAAGCCAATTTTAATATGTTTTTGGAAGTGAACACATTCACTGTAGCACTGGTTAGCAGTGTTAAAGTGCATAGGACAACGAAAATGAATTCAGAAAAATAGGAGGGTGAAGGCAAAAGGCTTGGGGATGACTCTGCAGAGTGGGCCAAGTCCAAAACACCGACGTTTTCGGTGGATTGTATCATAACTCTTGTTAGTGGATAAATGTAAATTAATGGCTCTCTCAGAATGAGAGCCCGAATTATGAAACTAAATATTCCCAAAGTGGCCTCATAAATTAGGATGTCAATGATTATAATTAGCCAATATATCAGCCAAAGAAACACTGATTGTTTAGTATATAATCCACCAAGCACATATCTCATTTATGACACATTTCCAATTTGTTACAAGGTTCTACTACATTTGTCCTTTACAGTAGGGTTTGAGAGGTCCCAACTTTTGGTAGCTCTCAAACTGTGCATCTGTTGCTCTTCCTGTATAATATGTGATGTGGCCAGAGATAAGGAAGTATTATAAACTGGGTTTCTGTTTGGCTGGGGTATGTACTTAAGCCGGGCAGAACCCACCACTCTAGTCAAGGTAAGGGAGTCATACAGCTAAGATAACCTCTGCTCATCCCCTTGGTAGCTTGTCCAGAGCAGTCAGGCTTATCCCAGAGACAATGTGAAAAGTATATGCACAACACACATACCCCAGTGACATAATAAATACATCACAAAAGATACTCCACATGAAATTATATAAAAAATAAACTGTATTTTATATAAAACATAGACCAAAAATTGACATATAACATAACATCAAGTCATGGAATGCAGTGATTAGGTTTGGAAGAGAAAATACATGAATCACCACACATCACTGTAGTACCCAAATCATCAATCAGGTCATCACACACCATCAGTAACATCTGAATTACAAATTACCATCATAAAACACATATATCTGGTGTGCCTGCACTTCAATTATATGATAGGTGGTGATGTCAGCACTAACCATAGGTTACAGGAACCCTTGCACGCCTTCCACAGTAAATATGATAATCAGGGAGTAACCGGCAAGAGCGGGCACATCCGTTGAGGATTTTTTCCTGTCATGCCAGTGAATTCAAAAATACCCCTACAAGGTATACGCACGCTGGAGGGGATCCACACACTTCTCCCTTCGGTGGGGAGACTGAAGTAGGTGCCCCCAAGTAGTATAAAAGGAGGCAGCTGCACACATCCATGCAGTGTTGCTGTCAACCTCCGTAACCTCCTTTCTGGATCAGTCATGTCTCCACCATGGAATCTTTGGGACTGATACAGCAGCTATAACACTCACAGGCACTCCTCCCTGGTAACCTAGAACTGTGGGTGGGGCCTTGCCAAGGGGGGAAACACCACAATGGAGGTAGAGCTGCCTGCTCCCTCCTTCGGTATTTCTTCCTGGGGTCAGAATTGGCCACAACACCGAGCAAAGCCACCATCCCTGACAACTCCTGCAGCCTAGGGGAGGCTTTGCCTAGGGTGAGGTAGAAGCTCTCGCAGCTGGGATTTCCTCTGGTGCTGCCAGGGGAGAGATGTGCCGTAACAGGCACTGGTTTACCAAAGAGTACAGAAAGAGTGCTGTGGCATGCATTGAGCTACACAACTCCCCTCCCAGGAGTACATGTCCCACAAGTTCTTTCCCATCAGGGTCTCTCCCCACATGCTGCTCCCAGGCATGATGAAAGCCCTCAATAGGCTCTAAGTAGAAGGACTAGGCACAGTGCAGCCCAGCTCTCCCCACACTGAAGGAAGAACATATAGCAGAACAGGGAGGGGGACACACCATCCAGTCCCTGGAGATCAACTGGGAAGCACAAAAGCATGGAGCCAGCAGCAGGCCAGCACATCAGGGTCCTTGGAACAGAGTAGCAGTACTCCTTGTAGCCTAGCAGGCCAAAGGTCAGCACAACAAGTACGTCAGTTCATTGGTGGTTACTTCTGGCTGCATAACAGTTCCTTCTGGCAGTGTGCAGTCTGCAGTGCCAGCAGCGTCTGGTTACAAGTTCACTCTGTGTCTAAAACCATGGATCTACAGACCCTGTACTTATACTCAAAATGTCCTTTGTCTAGGGGGCACTTCAAAAGAACTTCAGAAGTGCACAATACCTGCTTTCAACCCCAGCCCCGGCTCCAATTATCAGTAGGGGGTAAATAAGCCCTTTGTGTGAGGGCAGGACACAGCCTATACAAATGTAACTGGGCTCTGCCTCCCCCTCTCTCAGCCCAGGATGACCACTAAGTATGCAGATGTAATCCTGTTACACCTCCACCCCCCTGTTTGATGGCTGTCTGGAAAGTATGCACAAAGTCCAGCTGTCAATCTACCCCAGATGTGGATTGGAGTCAGAATGCAAAGCACAAGAGTCATAAACACAGTGAAATGCCCAATTTCTAAAGGTGGCATTTCAACAATAATCCACCTATACCAATAAGCAGGATTTCTCACTACCATTCCAAACATTCCAAAAATGGTCACGCTACTCCTCATAGATCAGAAGCTACCATTTAGACATATATAAGGAAAATCCTAATGCCAACTTATTAGAGGGCCAGCACTCATAGCAGTATAGACTCTTTGTCAGTACCTGGACATGCCCCACAATGAAGGCACATGTCCTACTGTGGTGATTGCATTGTATTGTATTTCCTCATGGGGACATGGAACAGCGTGACATCATTGAAATGAGGTCATGGTGTTCTATGTTCCTAGGAAGATGGTTGCTTTCCTCTGTGCACCTGCTGTTAGGAGACATTTTCTTCTGCTCTTCGTGTACTAATAGACAAAGAAAAGTACCTATTGAAGCTTCATTTTACCTCAGCTTTAATGGCGACGAGGGTGAAACTCGCGATGAACTAAACCAAGGCACAAAGGTTTAGTTCAGTGAAGGTGTGAAGGTGTTTAACCTCAGCTTCAGCGAAGCTCTCCTTGGCTATGCAAACCTGCTGCTGGTTTGACAAGTTGGATCCGGACATTTGCCGACTCTCGTAAGTTTTACAGAACGCGGATCGCGCATCGCAGATTGCGGGGGCATAGAGGTCATTGAGTTTATGAGCACTGTGCGTACTGACTTTTTGTTGCAAGCGCTCGTTACTTATTTATTAGGAGCGCTCGCTGTGGGTTTTATTTTTCGAGCAGCGTGTGTTTATCTGTCTACTTTTCCTTGCCAGCGCGTAGAACTGGCGAAGCCATTACACCTATTTTTCTTTAAAAGAAAAGCTTCAACGAAGTACGGCATTCACGTCTGTTGCCATGGCTCCGGCACAACGCGTGTAAGGACTTGAGTGCAGCTGCTGGCACGCGGCTCTACGTGCATCAGTATACTTTCACAGCGCGTTTCTTTACATTCACGCGGCAGTTTGCATGTGTGTATTTTCATTTTATTTCCTTACTGTTTATTGAAGAGACTTCTCTCCAGCTCTCCAGAAGGATCTTCAATCTATCACTCTCAGCTCAAAAGATAAAAATAGACGACGGACTACTACAAAAATAAATAAATAAAAAAAACAGAAAACGGACTTGATGTTTCGGTATTCAGTTCGGCCATCTTCATTTGGGGACATTGACAATTGAGTATATTGAGTACTTGTGATTTTAACTGTTCTTTTTTATGGTGCTCAGTTCGATAATTTTCTCTTGGGGGCATTACATTAAGTGCAACAACGTTGTACAAGTTCAGTACATTGTACAACAGTGAAAGCATTTTGTACATTAATAAATAGGTTTACAATATACACTGTGTGATTTATATGTACTGAAACATGAATGGAAACTTTGGTTACGGTCGTTCAAAGCATATCTGGGTGCCATTGATGGTCATAAGTTCAGACCGGAAAGAAAAAAAAGCTTATTGTATTATCATTTGGGAATTGAGGGCCAGAACATACTTGATCATCTCCCAGCCTACGAACACGCTGAAGATGAGGAACTGAATGAGTTAGAATTGACCATTGCTCAATTGGATAAGTACTTCATTAAAACAAAGAACCTTGTGGTCCATCGTTATAAATTCTTCACAAGGTCACAAAGTCCCGGTGAGAGTATTGATACTTTCATTACTGCATTAAAAATGCTAGCAGCTAAATGTGAATTTGAGAATTTTACTTCTCAACTCATTCGTGATCAACCTGTTGCCAGGTGTTCTTCGAAAAGAATTCAAGAGACATTACTAACATGCAAGGATCCTTCGTTAGATAAAGCTATCGACATTGCCAAAAGCATTGAATGTTCCATGGAAGATGCCAAACTATTAGAAGCTTACATGGCCTACACAACCATTTCTGGGGCAGTTGTAAATACGCAAAATGATAGCAACAATAAGCGTTTTGAAAAAAAACCCAGGATAATTCATTCTTTAGAAGCAAGGCCAATCAGAAACTAATATGCTACAGATGTGGTTCTTCGGCGCACGTATCTTCGTTTAAGAACTGTCCAGCTATACAACAACAATGCAGAAACTGCAACAAATTGGGACACTTTGCAAGAGTGTGGAGAAGTGCACAAAAGAACAATGTTCGTTGTGTGATTAGTGGCGATACTGAGAATGTTGTGGAAGAACAAATGAACAAATATGTGTTAGTGGTTAAAGATTCTTCCAATTATAACAGAGTTGTTGTTGATCCTGACGTGGATGTAAAAATTGATGGAAAAAGAATTCGATTATTAGTAGACACAGGGGCTCGCATAACCATAGTGGCTCAGGAAAAATACATAGAAAACTGGATTTCCAAAATTCTTTACCCTCCAGATGTTTCTACTGTTGCGTTTGAGGGTAGCAAAATTGATCTGATGGGTTACTTTCGTGCCTCGATAACTATTTCTGATAGAACACTGCTTGGTAAAATCTATGTGGCAAAAAAGGTATCAATGTTCTAGGTTTGCTGCATCAGGCGGAATTCAATCTAGCTATCAAGTCGGGTCGAGACAAACCTGTAGTCATAGATGAAGAGAGCTTAAGTCCAGTTAACTTTGTTTCCAATTCAGCAGAAGTATGGCAACACAAATTTACCAAATTATTTCAGGAACAGCTGGGTAGGATTACTAATTACTCTCACACAATAAAACTCAAACATAACGCTGTCCCAGTCAAGCATAAGCTAAGAAATGTGCCTCTAAGTGTGAGATCTGAATTGTCCAAGTTGCTAAAAGAAATGTGCCAACAGGATGTGATTGAAAAGGTTGAGGCAACAGTATGGTTATCACCCATAGTTCTAGCTAAGAAAAAGTCAGGTGATTTGAGGATGTGTGTGGACTTGAAGAGTTTAAACGAGGCGATTTGGGTGGATAGTTTTCCTCTCCTGAGAATTGGTGATTTGATTGCAAAGATTGGCTCTCTCCAGTGGTTCACCAAATTAGACTTAAAATCAGCTTATCATCAGGTAGACTTGGATGTAGATTCAAGACACCTAACTGCATTCATTACTCCTGATGGTACTTATCAATTTTCTTAAATAACTTTGCCAAAAATACTGAATGTTTTAGAGCTATATTGAAAAATCCTGTGTTTGTGTGGTCTAATAAGTGTAATGATATGTTTGAACAAATCAAAGAAGAAATTGTTAGTGTTCCGGCTTTACAGCCTTTTTCAGAAAACAAGAACACCATAGTTACTGTAGATGCTTGCGAGTGTGGGCTTGGTGCTGTCATATCTCAAGTGTCCAACGATGGGAAGGAAAGCACGGTAGGATTTGCTTCAAGAACTCTAAGGCAGGTGGAACGCAAGTACTCAGTGATCGAAAAAGAACTATTAGCTTGTGTCTGGAGTATTGAAAAATTCAAACAGTACTTATGGGGTAGGCAATTTGTGTTGAAGACGGATCATAGACCTCTCGTGGAAATTGTATCAGGTAAGAAAGTGAAACGCTCAACGGCACGGATTGCAAGATTCTCTGCTAAGCTGTTGGAGTTTACTTTCACAAAAGAGTACATACCTGGTGGGAAAAATAGGAGGGCAGATTGTTTATCTAGGCTACCCATTGACAACAATGATGAACAAGAATGGGAAACAGAAATTGAAGAATGTTTCATTGCCTGTGTAACTGATAGCAATGTGCCTTTAGATGAAAGAGAATGGGTGAAGGCTGTACTTGATGACGAGACACTCTGTCAAATGATGCGTATGGTCAGATCAGGTTGGCCCAAGGAGAAGAGTCTACCACCCGAGTTACAGTCATTTTGGAAAGTATCTGATGAACTGCCCATTGAGGGAGACAAATTGGTTAGAGGTAAAAGGTTGGTCCCGCCAGAATGTGTAAGGAAGAGGTTGATTTGCTGCGTCTCATATGGGTCATTTGGGGTCTACAATCACTAAAAGAAAGTTGAGATCTGAATTTTAGTGGCCCAAAATGGATACCGAAATTGAAGACTATGTAAAAAATTGCACAAGGTGTTGTACTAGTGACAAAGTGTTGATCACTGAAGGAATATCGGAAACATTCGTTCCTACTCCAGCAAGAGCTTGGCAAAAACTGGGCCTTGATTTTCTGGGTCCTTACCACATCTTACCTCCCAATATGAGATATTTTGTGGTAATAGTTGATCATTTATCCAGGTGGGTAGAGGTTGAGCCAGTCAGGTTCCCCATTACTCGTCTGGTAATAGATTGCCTAACAAAGATTTTTAGCTGTGAAGGTTTTCCCGAACAAATCCTGACTGACAATGGTGTTCAGTTTGTATCGGCGGAGATGCTTACATTTTATGATAAATGTGGTGTGAAACATATCAGAACACCTCTTTACCATCCACAAAGTAATGGCATGGTCGAACAATTTAATCAAGTACTGGTAGACTGTATTCAAGCTTCGCATAGAAATCACCTGTCTACAGACCAAGCTATTAAGGAATTGGCATGGTCTTATTGCACCACGCCTCATACTGCCACTGGGAAAACCCCATTTGAACTTATGAGAGGGAGATTGGCATCTACTGAATTGTGCCCTTTTTGGATGGTAAAGTTGTTCCATGGAGGTAGTGATTTAAAGGAACTTTGGCGGGTTGCAGAATTTAACTCTAATGCCAGTGGTCTGAAAAGAGCAACTGGTGTAGGCAACAAGAATAGTAAGTTAAAAGTTGGCGATTGGGTGAGGGTGAAAAATCCTGTGTTAGTCAAAAAAGGATTTTCTAAGTTCAAGGACTCTCAACAAATACGTGAAGTGCGGAATAATGCTGTGAAGTTGTCAGATGGGAGCTGGTGGAACAATTCACGCATAGCATTGGATCCAGCTGCACGAGTTCAATCTGATGTTGCTGTTTCTGGCAGTGAAAATAAGTCGGACATCAATGATGAATACAAACGTAGAAAAAGCACCAGAATTTGCCGAAAGCCAAAGATGTTTCAAGATTTTGTTATGTCATGAATTTGTTAATTTGTTTCAATTTAAAAAAAAAAGGGGGAAAAAATAATTGTGGTGATTGCATTGTATTGTATTTCCTTGGCGGGACATGGAACAGCATGACATCATTGACATGAGGTCATGGTGTTCTATGTTCCTAGGAAGATGGTTGCTTTCCTCTGTGCACCTGCTGTTGGGAGACGTTTTCTTCTGCTCTTCGTATACTAATAAACGAAGAAAACTACCTATTGAAGCTTCATTGTGCCTCACTTCACCTTCCTTTTACCTACACAACACCCCGCCCATAGGGCTACCTAGGACCTACCTTAGGGGTGACCTTTATGCAGTAAAAAGAGAGTTCCAGGCCTGGCAAGTCATTTTAGATGCTAAACCTAAGTGACAGTAAACTGTGCATTCAGGACTCACAGTGGCAGGCTTGACATAGGTTTGAAAGGCCACTTTTGTGGGTGGGGCAAACTGAATTGCAGGCCCTCAAGGTGTATCTAATTTACAGGCCCTGTGTCTATGGGATAGCACTGTACAAGAAACTTATAGGTAAATTAATTGTGTCAAACAGGTGTAAGCCAATCATACGACGAGTAGAGCACATGCACTTTAGCACTGATTAGCAGTGATAAGGTGGCCAGAGTCCTAAAGCCAACAAAAGAGGGTAAGAAGAACAGGAGGAGGGAGTCAAATATTTGGGGATGACTCTACAAAAAGAGCCAGGTCCAACAGGAATCCATCTACTTATCTCCACAACTTATAGTATCAAGATGGGAGCCCCTACCCTCTCTGTACCACCCCTAGTGGGTAGCTGAATTTTTATATTTATTGGGGTGCAGGAGCTGATGTGTAGAGGTTTAAGGAAGTCAGAGTTGCCTTTGTGTTTTTTCCAGCATGATTTGTATCTTTACAAACATTATGAGCTCAATGTTTGGGGTACTGAATGTGAGCATTAAACCTTGTGTGGCTGGTAATGCTGTGCGAAAACTAGCCGTGCAACTGTCAATAGGGTTATACTGAGCTGCTGTTAAATATTAAGTACGAATAGCGGCAAGATGGAGGATGGCTTCTGTCTACTGATGGTAACAAGGACAGTCCATCTCTTATTTCTTCTTAACTTGTTCTCAGTTTCCAGTCAGGAGGTGTTAGAAATGGGTTTTCTGGTTGGCGTCCAAGATAACCCCTGCTCATCCCACTTGGTAGCTTGGCACAAGCAGTCAGGCCTAACCCAGAGGCAATGTGTAAAGTGTTTGCACAACACACGCAACACATGTGACGCAATATGCACACCACAAAGTAAACACAACACTGAGCTACGTAAAAATAAACTGTATTGCACAAAACATAATTAGACCAAACATTACATGTCAGAAATACCCTGCTACCTCAGCAGTTGTCAGAATGTTCCACAGGTTACTAATACTCTGCAAGAATAAGCAGTAGTCACATTAGAACATGTAAGTACTCAGGATTCTGCAACATAAGCAGTAGTAAGGAATCGCATTAAAGAAATACACTTGTCATATAGCAAGTCAGGACATCATATCAGCGTAGGGTGCCCCTAAAAGGAACATCAACACATGCATGTTACATCACACCAAAAACAGTTTAGCCCAACAGCTCCCTCAAGCCCCTAAAAGAAACTTCCAGAAAGAGTTTTTCGGCAAGAGTACCTGTTTTGGATTTGACGGGCACCTCCCATGCCATGAAGCAGACGAGGGGGCCCCCGGCATCCTTGCGCACAATGGGGGCCTCAAGGTGATGGGTGTGAGGAAGGGGGTGGCATGCACCCCCTCTGGTTTGTATATCAGGGCCCCTCCTGGGACCCGTGACCTCTTGGGTGGCCCCTGGGCCCATGCAGACCCTCCAAAAAAGAGGGGGGGCTGAAGTGAGGTGAATGGTGCTGGGGCGTCCTCGCCCCGAGGGCAGTGACCGAGGGGATAGGAGCTCCCTTTCCATCCCCGGAATGAGGTAGGCAGCTGCCTGCATCCTCGAGACGGCTGCAAAAAAACAGACGGGGGAGAGGCAACCACCTCCTCCTACCAGCCGCGATCCTCCTGGGGTGGTTGCAATGATCTCCAGAGGCTCACTCGTCTCTCCGGGCTGCAGTGGTGTTGCTTGCAGCAATCAGAGCTGGTGTGGGCCCCGGGGGCGCCTCTCTAGGGTCTCGCCACCCTGGGGGCACTCTTTAGGAACACGTTCACTCCTGTCTTCCTCTGGTCGGCCCCTGGTGGTCCTTAGCGCAGTGCGCTTCCAACGTGCTGCAAGACAAAGCATTCCTGGGTCGCGGCAGTGATTTTAAGATGCTGGAATGTGCTTGATGAATGCAGCCACCCGGGCTGCGGCAGTGATTCCGGCAACAACGCGCATGTGAGCAGTACGACACTCTAATAAGCCCAGGTCGGGCGGTGTTTCTTGGTGGAAAAAAACACGCTCCAGCGCTGGGGGCTATAAAATAAAGTCTTTTCCAAAGTGCTGCTCTTTAAGAAGGAGCTGGGTGCCCAACAGGAGCTAAACCCAAGAACTGAAGTGCTCCTTGCTTTCATGCAGTTGCAGGGGTCAGGGGGACCCTGCCCCTAGGGATAGCTAGGGCCTACCTTAGGGGTGACTTACATGTAGTAAAAGGGGAGTTCTGGGCCTGGCAAGGCTATTTAGATGTCAGGTCCCTGTGGCAGAAACATGCACACACAGGCCCTGCGCTAGCAGTCATGAGACAGGTTTGAAAGCGTACTTTAGTGGGTGGTGCAAGCACCACTGCAGGCCCACTAGTAGAATTTATATTACAGGCGCTGGGTATAGGGATACTACTTTACAAGGGACGTATAGGTAAATTAAAATAAGCCAATTAGGCATAAGCCAATCATACCAAGTTTACAAGGGAGAGCACATGCACTTTAGCACTGATTAGCAGTGAAAAAGTGCTCAGAGTCATAACGTCAGCCAACAAGGGTCAGAAAAGTAAGGAGGAAAAAGGCAAAATGTTTGGGGAATGATCCAGTAAAAGGGCCAGGTCCAACAGGAGGGAATACACAAGGTTTCATAATTTACTATGCACCTTTCCCCATTGTTTTATGTGCAACTGTTGTCTTCCCCCTTCGTTATTGAGGCTGATCCTAACTGAGTGAAAAGCTGTTAACTCTGAGCCTCAAGCTCAGGAACAAGTTCTAGGGGATGAACACCATTATCCTTAAAGCCAGGAGTTAAAACCCCTGGACCCAGTTACTCATGTTTCAAAACTCGGAGACACTGACCCTTTACAGGTTACAACATACAGGCCCATAATCAAAGGCTCGGTAATGCAGGGCAATGCAGAAAGACACCTTGCTGTGTTGCCTTGCTTCACAGAGCAAGGGCAGGAATGTGGCCTATTGACTCAACACACTGCATTCCTGTCCTTTCCCCCTGCACTGATGCCCTTTTGGCTGTCTAGCACCGATAAATGGCACCCTTGCACGATGGTGCAAGGGTGCCTGTGTTGCATGCAGGATTTGGTTTGTACAGGATTGGCAACTTCCTACACAAAAGCAACCCTGAGAGGCTTTTTCCTCTTTCTATGTGCGCTGCATTCTTCAGGACACATAAAAAGAGGAATAAATTGAGGAGAAATTAACATTTTTCACTTTGTTACACTTCTCCTGAGGAGGCGTATATTATTGATGCATTCCCAGGTTACAAATTCTCTGAATATGAGAAAGTATCAAAATCCATGAATTTTGCATAGGAACACCCATGCAACACCCAAGGAATTGACTCTTTGGTGCAAAGTAACGTAACGCAGCGCTTAGCATTGTGTTACATTACTCAAGATTTGTGGAGACACGCAGGGCCATGCAAGGCGGCCTTGCATAGCTTCATAATCCTTACTGAAGGTTTGCATCACTCTTCCACCACGTTGCGTGGTGCAAGAGCAATGCAAACCAGGCCGCAAACATAGCCCACAGTGTATTTTCATTAGTTAGCTTGTTTAAATGGTTTGTGAGCGTTGCTTGTGAACAGTAAAGGTTATAGACTTGTACCTCAGCTTTAACTAGGAGATTTTATTCCTTTATATACTGAATGCAGATGGCAGCCAGTTAGTGGATTTTATTAATAAACATTTTGGAGCGTTTTTCTTGTAACTCCATTGCTCTTTTGTTGTGGTTTTAATTTAGGGACTCTGCTGATAAAGGTCTTGTTGCAAGTTTCCATAGAAATCCCAATGGAGCTAGAGAGATAGACTGGCAGATTTAAGAGGGCCTAGCGCCTCCTTGTGCAACATTAGCATAATTTTTCATGACGCTACTGTGGCCCGACGAGGTCAAATTTGCTACGACATATTTACAAAGTGGCGCAATGCATGCATTGTGCCACTTTGTAACCCCCTGCACCAAATTATGCCTGCACCAGGCATAATGTATTCAAGGTGGGAGTTCATAGGTTAGGGGGACCGCAAAAATGATGCAGTGGAATCTAAGATCTTCCACTGCACCATTTTTAGCAGCTAATATTAACGCCTGCAATGGTTATACCATTATTTTCGATGGGCCCCTATGTATTCTGTACCCCAGAATCTTGGTGCTAATACTGCACAGTACATCAATAACGTCAAAAATGTTGACACTATTGCCACTATGCTGCGTCATGAGTGTGCTCATGTTGTAGTGCTAAGGGCCACACGAAAAGTGACGCTGCATTGAATGCAGTTTTACTTTTCCTAAATTCGGCCCATTGCTCCCTAAACAATTATGAGATCCACAGACACACCAAACAGTCATGTTACTGGGATTATGGGATCTATTGATTCCACTGTTAATTCTTTATTGCTCAATGGATTTTCAGGGTCAACCTACAATTTCACGCACCTCAAGTTAGCGGAAACCATGGTATCATTAACCTCAGGTGCGCCCCCACCTGCACAGGGCCAATGAGAATGAGGCCCACAGAGATGATACCCTGTAGCCTCGCCTGGCTTTACCACTGTAGTGAGTTGCAATGCCTTGAATAATGTGTATTGTATACTCTCCTCTTTGAGGACTCTTTCCCTTCTGTAAGTAGGTTTATATATGAGTGTAAGCGGTAACAATGCAATGCGTTCTCACGGTTTTGTTGAGCCATTCGCATCTTATTTCCTGTTGTGAAAAATGCCTTGTAATGCACATCAACTCACTCACGCCACCGCCTGTGAACTTGGCTTGACCTGGCCTGGCCTGCTCACCCCTGTCTATTGTAACAGTAGAGGATGCAGAGGGGGCAAACTTTCCAGCGTCCCAGCTACTGGGAATACCAGCGATCTCACCTTTGGAAAAAATCAGTTTCAGACTAAGTTTGCTGAAATGGTATGAACCTGTAAAGAAGGCTGTTAGAATGAATTGGTCTAGAATCACATACACATTTCAAAGGGGCAGGTCGCCGTTTTTTTCATTTTGGAGCGTGTTTTTTCTGCCAAGCACCCCACATGTTATATTAATGTAGTTTTCTCTAACTTCTAGTGCCTGAATGAGAAACGAAATAAAACACAGTCCAGGTATTGCCGTACATTGTTATCCCTTCTGGAACACACGTGCTCCTTGTTAGGCCACAGATAAAAGATAGCATTGAAAATGACCGAGGGCGAGCCCTCAGGACATTTCTATCTCCTCCTATTATGAACAGCTGGGGCTGTTTATTCTTTGTTAGTCACCGGTTGTTATTGACTATTGCATTGTGTGGTTCTGACATTATTTACCTTTGATTCTTTCTACATTTTGTAGCAATGATGAAAACACTGGCAGCCTAGTGGGTTAATGAATGCTCTGGCATTCTGTTCCTTACCTCAAAGAGTCACATCAGGGGGCGCCAATCAATACGAGTCAAATAAATCAAGAGGTCAGGAAATAACAGCAGCGCATGCATTATTGTCCTGCTCCATGTGGAAGTGAGCATCCGAAAAGAGAGATATACTCTGTAAAAATAACATTTACTTTTAAAAGTACAGCGCGTGTGCATTAAATTCGCCTCAAGTCGGTTTCGTGTGCGATTATACATCAAAATCGCTTAATGTGGATGGCTTCGCGTATTTGTTTTGAAGCAAACGAACAAACGTACTTGTGTTTTTTACAGTGCTTCCTCAGGCACTATTGGTAGTAATAAGCTGCCAATAACAGTTGTTACTATAGCTAGTTTAAAGTTTAAAAGTAGGTAAACAAATGTACAATGTGGTTTGCAGGAGCGCTGAATAGTGGCTCTTCATACACTAGCATAGAAAGCACGTAATAAGCCTTGGTGCAAGCGAGCAAAATGGTCTGTTTGAGTGCTGTTTTGATAACAAAACACAACAATTAACAGGGTTCAATAGGCCTGACAAGGCTCTGGGCCCGTAGGATACGGCACCTGCTACGCCAATGCTAGCTACTCCCCTGGCTTCATAGCGCAAGATGCGCAAAGGGCAGCGTCAACCACCTTTTAGAAAAATGACATAGCTGACCCTTTCTTTAAGTCAACAGTTTTGGTGCGACGTAGCGCCAGACGCCTTTTAAGCTATCCATGCAAATGAGGTGAAATGGGATGATAACAGCTCAAACAACAATTTGTTTTCAGACAAAGTTAGGTTTACTAAAATAAAAATGACTTTATGGTGGAATTACAATGCTAGTGGAAACCATGCACAAACAAGTGGAATGTTGCATCATATATTTATGCTTAGGGTTGCTTTCCAATTACACAAGGGCTGTTGTGCTATCATTCGAACTTGTACTGGCGGATTTACCTCAAGTACACGTGTACAGAAATGCACCCTAGGGCCCCTTTCGTACTGTAGTGAAGCACCTTGCGTCATGCACAAACAGTTATTTATATATAATATATATATCATCAGTACACGACTCTTGCTGAATCTGGTGCTTCTCATCTTTTCCCATTTGCAAATTTGCTCTGCTGATATTCACAGTGTCCTGACTTTTGGTAAATCCTAGCCAAACAGATAACCATCTTTGGAAGGGTGAGCTGGCTTTTCCAGGATTCAAACCCATGATTGTAAAAGTGTTTAATTCACTGAGATATCTTCCAAGTGAGGCAAATGTTTGTTGCTGGCCAATGCACAAACCGGTTCAGACAGTATATAACTAAGAGTCTGATAGACTATGACAGCCAATGTCACTATATCGGTCAATACTTTGGAGTGGTGGAGCCTTGACATTGTATATTCTGGGGGTCTTTACAACATTGGCGGTAAATGCTGCTTACCGCCGTGCAGAACACCGCCAACACACTGCCGCTGCCGGAGAATTCTGCCACAGCTATTACGACCCACAGACCAGAATCCGCCAAAATCCAGATACCCACACAAGTCCGCCACACCAAAGGTAGTGATAAACTGGCGATAATAAAACCTCCACCATCACGCCAACAGGAATATGCCCACACTATCACGACCAACGAATCCATGCGGCGGTCTTTCAACCGCGGTATTCCATTGGTGGTACACACCGCTGCGCTCAAAATACACACACACACTGACAAAACACAAGCACATTGGACAATTACAAATACACACACCTGATATACATACACACACCACTCCCACACATCCAATACAATATAAAACACACACCCACATCACCCACAAACCCTTACGACCACATTTCCGACTGAAGGCCAGAGAGAGACACCACCATCTACAAACTAGCATCCACAGGCACTCAACACCATCACTCACACAACATCCACGCACAAAACACCACACACCCCTAAACATCACCCCACACATCACAACACACCCCACACCACCCCATGGCACCGCAAAGACACCCAGGTTTTCTGAGGAGGAGCTCAGGGTCACTATGGAAGAAATCATCCGGGTAGAGCCACAGCTATTCGGATCACAGGTGAAGCCCACCACCATAGCTAGGAAGATAGAGCTATGGCGCAGAATCGTGGACAGGGTCAACGCAGTGGGACAGCACCCAAGAACACGGGATGACATCACGAAGAGGTGGAACTACCTACGGGGGAAGGTAAATTCTGTGGTCTCAAGACACCAGATTGCAGTTCAGAGGACTGGCGGCGGACTCCCACCTCCTCCCCCACAACTAACAACATGGGAGGAGCAGGTCTTGGCTTTACTGCATCCTGAGGGCCTCGCAGGAGTAGCTGGAGGAATGGACTCTGGTAAGTAAAATCTTTAAATACTTCATCCCCCACCCTACCTGCATGCTATCACATACCCCCACCCTCGCCCTCACCCCCATCACTCCAACTCCTCACACATGTCCCACTATCACAAACCACACATCCCAACACCAAGCCCTGCATGCAACAACAAAGCACGGACACCCATCACCAATGCATGGCCACTGCACATACCCACACACACCCCTAAACATTTAGCACACAAGGTCCTACAATAGAATGCAAGCACTGGGGTACAGGGTCACCCACCCATTGCACACCATGGCACAAACAGATGCAATAATCATGCCTTTACACCCCTGCAGGACCCCTACCCAACGTCACCGGACAGGCGGTTCAGACATGTCCACTCCACCCACAGAAGAGGCCCACAGTGATGACAGCAGCTTTGTCTAACTGGATTTAGATGACCAGCCCGGCCCATTAGGGTCCTCTGGACAGTCGCTTCCCCTCACACTGGCACAAGCCACAACAGAGCCTCCCCTCTCTGGAAACACCAACACAGCACCCACCCAGCGGGCCCATACCTCTGTCCCCAGGAAACGTCAATCAGCAGTGTGTCCACCACTACAGGGAACCCAGGCTAACCCACCACCCCAACAACACCAGGGACCTGGGGGTAGTGGCAGTGGGCACAAGGTTCAGGGGAGAGAGGCACAGGAACACAGGGGAACTGAGAGGGCTGCTGTGCGACAGGGGGAGGACAGGCCCAGGGAAACCACTCTCCATAAGGCCCTCTCCAACATCATGGGAGCCTACCATCATTCCCAGGAAACGAAGGCAACTGTACTGGCCAAGTTTCAGGAGACCCAGCGGCTGCAGGAGGAACAGTATTTGGGGTTCAGGCAGGAACTCAAATCCATCAATACTACCCTGGGCACCATTGTAGGGGTGCTGAAGGAACTCGTCAACACCAGGAGGGACACTGTGGCACAACAAGGGGCCCCTGACACTAGCCTGGACGATGAACTGCCGGTGCTAGTGGACAGGAGGCAATGCGACAGGACCATGACACCAGCACCCCACCCCCTGCAGATGGAGAACCACCCCTTAAGTGGTCCCTGAGATCCAGGACAAAGACAGAGGACAATACCAAGACCCCTGCCAAAAAATGAGACCACCCTGATTGTCATACTTCTGTCCCACTTTGTCACCCTGTCCATCCTTAAACTGCCCCAGCTCCACTTCCTATGCCCCTTTGGACAATGCACCTGTGAGACTAATAGATTGGACTCTGCCATGGACATTCCTCCACCATCACCCCTGACCATTTTACAACCCCCTCCACTATTTAGCACTTAAATAAACACACTTAAATCACAAAACTATCTGGAGTCAGTCTGTGCTTTCGAAAATGTGTATTTGCAATAACTGTGGAAAACTGCTATATCCATTGTATTGTCAACATACCTATGTCAAACAGCTCTAGTCCATGAGGAAACAAAGCAAATGTCACACAGTGGGACCCACATCTGTGAAATTGAAAGGGAAAGTGACAACTCAGGGTCCATACACTGAGTGAAAGTGACAGACAGATGAGAGGTAGAACAAGGGTATCAGATGTAGCAGGGAGTGATGTCTTCTTACCTGTGTCTCACTGGAAGTATTGATGAATCACCGTGTTTCTGTTGTCGATATCCTCTTCTTCTGCTTCCTCGTCTTCACTGTCCACAGGCTCCACAGCTGCCACAAGACCTCCATCTGGACCATCTTCCTGCAGAAAAGGCACCTGTTGTCGCAAAGCCATGTTGTGAAGCATACAGCAGGCCACGATGATCTGGCACACCTTCTTTGGTGAGTAGAATAGGGAACCACCTGGCAGATGGAGGCACCTGAAGCTGGCCTTCAGGAGGCTGAAGGTCCTCTCTATAACCCTACTAGTTCGCCCATGGGCCTCATTGTAGTGTTCCTCTGCCTTTGTCCTGGGATTCCTCACTGGGGTCAGTAGCCATGACAGATTGGGGTAACCAGAGTCACCTGCAAATGTCAAGGGAAATTTGTTAGACGCACACTAACTCTTAGAGATATCCCCAGACCCAGACACCTAGTCACACTGTATAGGGTCCATTTCCTCGCCTAATAGCCACACATGGTGCCTCTGGAGTTGCCCCATCACATAAGGGATGCTGCTATACCTCAGAATGTAAGCGTCATGCACTGAGCCAGGAAACTTGGCATTCACATGGGAGATGTACTGGTCGGCCAAACACACCATCTGCACATTCATCGAATGGTATCTCTTCCGGTTTCTGTACACCTGTTCACTTCTGCTGGGGGGAAACAAGGCCACCTGTGTCCCATCAATGGCACCAATGATGTTGGGGATATGTCCCAGGGCATAGAAGTCACCTTTCACTGTAGGCAAATCCTCCACCTGAGGGAAAACTATGTAGCTGCGCATGTGTTTCAACAGGGCAGACAACACTCTGGACAACACGTTAGAGAACATTGGCTGGGACATCCTTGATGCTATGGCCACTGTCTTCTGAAAAGACACACTTGCCAGGAAATGGAGTACTCACAGGACCCGCACTAGAGGGGGGATTCCTGTGGGATGTCGGATAGCTGACATCAGGTCTGGCTCCAACTGGGCACAAAGTTCCTGGATTGTGGCACGGTCCAGTCTGTAGGTGACAATTACATGTCGCTCTTCCATTGTCGACAGGTCCACCAGCGGTCTGTACACTGGAGGATGGCGCCATCTCCTCACCTGCCCCAGTGGACGTGCTCTATGGAGGAGAACAGCGAGCAGAGAGTCAGCCAACACTGAGGACTGAAAATACAACTTTATTCCACACATTTTTAAATCCGCTATGTGACTGTCTTAGTGTGTATGCAAGGCCTACATATGTTTGACGCATTTAAAATTATTGCCATGTGGCCCCCTGAAATGGCGGCTGCCTGACCTGTAATGTGGGACAAGGGGATATGAGGTAACTGCGCTGGCGTTGTACACCATCGCAGTAGGCAGTTGAAGACCACGGTGCAATCCTGCATTGGTTAACAATGGACCCTATGGGTCCCAGGAGCCAATGACGATGTACGCCGGCGGTGACGGTATGCACTTCCGCGGACGTGACTGCCATTTTCTCTCTGTTCACTCACTTGATTCGTGATCTTCGACAGGAGAGGACCTACACCGCAAGTGCTGCTGTGACCTCAGTCTGGAAGAGACAATGGCTCATGTGTCTGGGGAAAGGGCCCCTGCCTTCAGTACGGAGGAGTTGGAGAAACTAGTGGATGGGGTACTACCCTAGTACACTCTACTCTATGGTCCTCCAGAAAAACAGGTAAGTACACTGTGAGCATGCTGTATGGGCAATGCCTGTGTGGAGTGGTGTTGAGGGAAGATAGGGGAGGGAGAATGAGGCGTGCATGAAACGACATTGAGTGGATATGCCTCATGGCAAGGGTAGGGATGCAGGCCAATGACTGTGACGGTGCAGACGGTTATATCTTCTCCTTTTCCCCTGTACTATTCCTGTAGGTCAGCGCCCACCAGAAGAAGGACATTTGGCGTGCCATCACCAAGGAAGTCCGGACCCTTGGGGTCCACCACAGACGGAGCACCCAGTGCCGGAAAAGACTAATGATTAATTAGGGTACTCAAAGTGCACAGTGTAGTGCAGGGGGCTTCTGTGTCTGTAGTGTCCGCCAACGGTAGCGGTATTGCATGCACTGAACATGTCTTTCTTCTGTCTCCCCCCCTTTTTGTGGTCTCCCTGTTCTTGTGTGCATTAGAATCATCAGGCGGAGGAGCTGTGCCACTGGAGGAGGAGGGAGCTACATCCCACATGGCCCTGGAGGGTGACACAACAGAGTCTGAAGCCACCAGTGGGACGGAGGGTGAGGGGAGCTCCACAGCGGGGACGGGAGCGGAGACCATTGACACAGACTCATCCTCTGAATGGAGCGCCCTTGCGGTGGCGGGCCCCTCTGTGCCCCCAACATCTACAGGTACAGCCGCTACCCCCTACCAGCACCGCCCTCCCAGCAGCCCCTAAGCGTGTGCCCCGTGGCCACTCACCCAGGAGGGTGGGCATCTCCTTCGCCCCAGGCACCTCAGCCCCTGCCAGCCCTGCTGCCCTCAGTGAGGAGGGCATTGACCTCCTCAGATCCCTCACTGTTGGGCAGTCTACCATTTTGAATGCCATTCAGGGTGTAGAGAGGCAGTTGAAACAGACAAATGCATACCTGGAGGGCATTCATTCTGGTCAGGCAGCCCAACAGCGAGCTTTTCAGACTCAGCACTGATGGCAGCCATTGTCCCTGTGTCCAGTCTCCCCCCTCCAACTTCCTCCACCCAGACCCAATCCCCTGTACCTCAGCCTATCACAAGCACACCATCAGACCAGCATGCACACACCTCAACACACAAGGGAAGCTCTGGCAAACATAAGCACCACACATCCCACAGGCACTCACACAAGCATCATACCCATGCACAAATACCAACATCCACTGCCTCCACTGTGTCCTTCCTCCTCGTCTCCCTCCTCCCTCCCTGTCTCGTCTCCACTCACACCTGCATGGACTACATCTTCAGCCACTACGTCCATCACCAGCACACCCATCACCACACCCCGCTCACCTGCACTCACCACCCCCACTACCATTCACACATCCCCTGTGTCCTCTCCCAGTGTGTCTGTGAGCCCACCTCCCAAGGTACACAAACACAGCCACACACCCACCCAACAGCCATCCACCTCACAACAGCCTCCAGCCCATGCATCTTCACCCAAAGTCAGCAAACGTACACCTCCTACAACCAGTACCTCTTCCTCCACTCCTGAACCCCCTCCATCTACCCGTCCCAGTGTGTCCCAAAAACTTTTCCTGTCCAACCTTGAACTCTTCCCCTCAACTTCCCACCCCTTCAGTCCCCTAGGGCCCACCTTTCCAGGTCCCAACCCAGCACCTCAGCCACCACATTACCAGGAACAGTGGTGCCAGAAGTAACCGGCTTCTGGGGTGCTCCAAGCAGCAGGGCAGCCAGTGTGCCAAGGAGCCAGACCACGGACAGTCCCCCACCTCAGAAGCATAAAAAGTTGGCCACTGACCGGCGGAAGAAAGGCAACACATCTGGTACTAAAGGCTCTCCCAGGAGTACAGTTGGGAGTGGGAAGACAGCTGCACCACCATCCAAGGTGGGGAAGGGGCACAGAAAGAAAGGCAAGTCGCCGCAAACCTGCACAGTGGACAAGACCGCCACCAGCACGGCTGCCAAGGACACCGCTGCCACCAGCACTGCTTCACAGGACACCGCCGCCACCAGCACCGCTTCACAGGACACTGCCGCCACCAGCACTGCAGGCCAATGAACGTAGAAAGCTCCGACGCTATTGAGTCTGCCACGAGCAGGTTGTAGCACTCTGGGCGCAAAGCCCCCTCCAGAACCAGTGGAGAAAGACATCCACTACCTCTGTCCTTGGCAGGATGAAGACCTCTGGGCAAAAAGCCTCCTTCAGAACCAGTGGAGTATCACATCCACTACCTCTGTCCTTGGCATGATGAAGCACTCGGGGCACAATGCCCCCTCCAGAACCAGTGAAGCGATACATCCAGTACCTCTGTCCTTGGCAGGATGAAGCACTCTGGGCACAAAGCCCCCTCCAGAACCAGTGGAGAAAGGCATCCACTACCTCTGTCCTTGGCAGGATGAAGCACTCTGGGCACAAAGCCTCCTCCAGAACCATTGGAGAATGTTATCCACTTGAGAGACTGTGGCTTTGCACTCCCCATGATAAAGCAGTGGGCAACACACCCACTGAAAAGACTTGTAAGACTGTGGCTTCACACTCCCCAGGATAAAGCAGTGGGCAACCCACCCACTGAAAAGACTTGTGTGACCGTGGCTTTGCACTCCCCAGAATAAAGCAGTGGGCAAACCACCCACTGAAAAGACTTGAGAGACTGTGGCTTTGCACTCCTCAGGATAAAGCAGTGGGCAACCCACCCACTGGAGAGACTTGTGAGACTGTGGCTTTGCACTCCCCAGAATACAGCAGTGGGCATGGAGCCCCTTTGTGGATCTGGCGTCGTGCACTCATCCGGCTGAGGTGCCACCCCTTCCCTTCCCCCTGAGGTACCTGTTGTATTTCTATCTTATGCCCCTGCAGTGTTCTCTCTGTTTTGATCGGGTATTGAGTGTGGGCCTCGCCCATGCATTTTGGGCCCAGTGGTCCACGGACTTTAATGGTGCAATTCCTGGACTTGTATTCTTGGTGTATATATTTGTTTGTAGTGTATATATATTTTTGAGTACTGGATTTTAATAGATTACAAACGTTCAAATCATTTCCTTTTGTCTTTGTATTCTTCCAGGGGGGTTAGGGGTGTAATTGTAATGTATCAATATGTAGTAGTGTGTGTGTTGTAGTGGGTGAGGGTGGGGGTGTGGGTGGGGGTGTTGCGTGTGTGTCACTCTTTTTTCCCTCCCCCCTCCCCTGTGTCGTAGGTGCAGTACTCACCGTGGTCATCGCCACCGGCGTTCGTGCTCCTGGTAGAGGAGCAGGAAGACAAAGGCAGGGAGAATCTGGAGTTCCGGTTCCATGGCGTCCTGGTTCCTCGTGGGGTGTTTAGAGGTGAGCGTTTTCCCTTCCAATTCCTGTTTCCACCGTGTTTTGCGGTGAATCAGCCCCGGAAAAGGTGGCGGATTGGCCTGTTGTAATACTGTGGGCGGTACATTGTGTTCCGCCTGTCTGTTGGCGGTTACTGCAGTGGTGTTTGTTTGTACCGCTGTGGCAGGCGGAGTTTTAAAGTGGCTGTCTATGTTGGCAGTTTCCGCCACGGTCGTGATTCCATTTGTTTTACCGCCGCTTTAATACCGACTGCCAGGGTTGTAATGACCACCTATATCCGCATAGTATCCTTCACTCCTCGCCAGTGCTTAATTTGTGCTTGTTATTTACGGTGCAGGGCACCAGCACTTATTTTTAAGGGCCAGCACTTATTTTTGAGGGCCGGCGCTTATTTTTCTGCCTAAAGCATTTACTGCAGCAAAATACACATATGGAAACGACGGAGGAAGATAAAAATGAAAAAGCAGAAAGATGCCAGAGTGAGCTGAAGATAGAGAGTGTGTCTTTAAATGGATTGAAGAGGCCAGAGATAGTTTAATGATTACGCTGCCTCACTATTAAGTGTTGGCACATTTAATTGCAGCAGCCGCGTGTTTAAGAGGAGGGCTTTGAGCACCCCCACTTTTTTATTTACAAATTAAGCAACACCAGTCCTTCAAACGTAAAGGGTAATTGACAAAGAAGTGACACAACGCAGATCAACAGAGTTGCTGCGCTATGTAGTGTCAAAGGGAGAGAAAAGTTTCATCTACTATGAGATGACCCTGTTTTTCCTTCTCTGTGGTGCAGTTTCGGTTGTCTTGTGCCAAACATAAATTCCACCATAGTACAAAGTGTGTATGCATGGTGTCTAGCATGGTAAGTGTGTATGAGTGTGTTGGAAATGGCCCTTTCTGAAGGGGCATCCCCTGAACTTTAGCCTTTTCTCTCCCCATTTTGCTGAATTCATTTTTGTTAGCTTTAGGACTCTGGGCACTATACCACTGCTAACCAGTGCTAGAGTGAATGTGCTCGCTACTTAAAGTATGATAACATTGGCTCATCCACAACTGGCATATTTATTTACTTAAAAGTCCCTAACAAAGTGCAAGCCCTCTGCCCAGGGTCTGTAAATTAATGCTGCTAGTGGGCCTGCAGCACTGATTGTGCCACCCACTTCAGTAGCCCTAGAAACATGTCTCAGGCCTGAAATTACAGAGCATGTTTGTGCAGTTTTAAACTGCCATGCCAACCTGGTAACCTACCCTTTTGCTAGACCAAAACCTTTCTTTTTAATACATAGAAATGACCTCTAAAGTGGGCCCTGGGAAACCCAAGGACACAATGCAGTGTACAGAGAACTTGGGCATGTACTTTTAAGTTTTACATGTCTTACTAATTAAACATCTTAAATTCATTTTTCACTACTGCAAGGCCTATCTCTCCCATAGGATAACTTTGGGATTACCATATTAATTTTTCTTAGTATAAGTTCCAATTGGGAAGAGATAGGACCCCCATGTTTGGTGTCCCGGGACACCCAATTTAAAATCACAACTTATAGTGAAGTCAGATTTTGAATTGCAGTCCTTAAAATGCCAGTTTTATGACATTGCCATTTTCTTACTTTTGCCATTTGGTGACTTCTGCCTGTCCCTGAATGCATGGGGTGGGTGACAGCAGGGCTTTGTGCATTCCCTCTAGCCATCAACGCAGAAAGGGAGATTAGGTGTGACTGTTGGGCAATCCACATCCTGATGGGTCTTCCTGGGCAGTATGGGAGCAAGGAGCTGACACACCTAAATAAGCTGTGTCCTGACCCCACTGTAGTGAGTCTGGAGCCAAAGTAGAAAGGTCAGGGACTCTGTGCACTTCAAAGGCCTATCTTTGAAGTCACACCCACTTCAAAGACTCAACTGGATATAAGTACTGGAGCTCAGACACCACCAATTCAGTACATTTCCGGACCTGTGGATACTTTGCTAGGACAAACTACTGCTGTGCTGCTAAAAGGATTGTCACTCCACTGGACTGCGACTCTGGTGGACTCCTGCTATGGTGGCCTGCTGCCCTGCTTGCCTGGGAGTGAGAAGGACTGGACCTACATCTTTCCAACTAAGATCTAAAGTGACTCCAAGGTTTGCAGGTTTTGCCTCCTGTTTTCTGAAGTCTCAGGGACACAAAAGACTTCTACCTCACTTGCTGCAGCACCTGGACTCTGCCAAATGGGAGTCTTGCCCTGCCAAGGAGTGCCAATCCAGTCTTGGGCCCTTCGAAGTGAGTATAAAGTGCTGCTCTAGTCCAAACCAATGCATTGCTGCTGCTGTGTGGATCAGAACTAGCAAATGGGCCCCATTGCATGGATCGGAGTTCACTTATCATCTCTCCAGCACAGACCAACCATGGCACATCACCTTCAGAAACTGCTGCATCGTAGACAGAAGCATCACGGCTGCTGTGTGGAGAAAAACAACTTATCGCCTCCGCTGCAAGGATTAGCACTGATGCATCGCTTCAGCCTTCTCCCTGCATCTTTGAACAACCAGGATTAAGGCACTTTTGTTCAGCTGGCCTCACTAGGTCCCTGTACCTGGCCCGAACTCCATTGGGGTCAGTCTGAACTTTTGACTTTGTCCCTGCTCAACCCCACCAGACATCCCAGGTTGGCACTTCATGTGTCTAAGCTCTAATTCACAGTTTATTCCTTCAAAATTCATAACTCAAGTTCTGCTTATTGGATTTCTGTTGGTTGTTTTGGTCTTGTTTTGTTTATCACATTAGGCTCTGTGTTCCTAAACAGGTTTGGTATCTTTTTGTTGTGGTGTTTCCACTGTTTTACTTTTTGAAGTGTTGCACAAATACTTAAGGCATTGCATCCTAAGCTAAGCCTGACTGCTCTGTGCCAGGTAGTGTTTGTGACTCACCGTGACTAAGATTTTGATTCCAGCTTGGACAAGGTGCTTACCTCTGCCAACCATAAACCCAATTCCTAACAGAGTGCTCTACAGTACAGCACCAATGCAAAGATAGAAACATTTTTAGAAAAGAAAGCTTTTCTGTGAATGTGTGCCTTTCTCAATTGGGCATAATTACTGGGCACAGAACCCAGTCTTACATTATAGGGATTGAGATTTGCATCAAAACCCATTGGTGGTTGCGTGGGAACACCTATATGCCCCCCCCATGGTAGGTGCACTTGATACAAATTAACTCAAAGCAGCATTAGTAGTAAAAGCATCTATTAAGCTGGAAAGTAAAGTTCAAAATCTACAATTTACATTGGTTTACGTCACATTTGTAGCGCCACCCTGGCATAAAGTATTGATCGTTTGGCACTAGGTGACAAGGGTCAGAGTAACAATAGCAGAAAAAGAGAGAAAGCCTTTCTAAAGTATATCTCCTTGAAATATGCAGACCAACTGCAACATGAAACAGAAAATATAGAAAATTGTGATCATTGCCAATGTAACTTATCAAAGAAAAGTAAAAATGCTTAATAACATTAAGATTTTAAAAACAGTTTACCTTCTTGCAATAAGCCGACATAGTAATATTAACAGGATTCCATGGTCTGCATTGACACTATGGCCCTCATTATAACCCTGGCGGTTGGTGATAAAGGGGCGGTAATACCGCCAACAGGCCTGTGGTAACAAAAATGGAATTATGACCACAGCGGAAACCGCTCCCACAGACAGCCACTTTAACACACCGACCGCCACAGCGGAAGCAACAAGCACCATGGCGGTAACCGCCAACATCGAGGCGGAAGACAATGTACCACCCACACTATTATGATACACCTATCCGCCTCCTTTTCCCGGGGCGGTACCAATGACATCAAAAGCATGGTGGAAATAGAACACAGAATTCAAAGGACTCACCTCTGGACACACAGGGGACAACCATGACGCCATGGAGCCCGAGTTGCACATCTTCCCCATGCTTGTATACCTTTTCCTGCATTACTAGCAGCAACGCCGGCGAAGACGACCACGGTAAGTACTGCCGCCTAGCACACAAGGAAGGGGGGAGGAAAAAGAGAGTGATGCACTAACATTACATATCTACCCTGTACCCCTCAGGAATAATGCAAGGACAAAAGGAATTGATTAAAGTGAGTGTAATAAGACAAAATAGCATAAATCCATGCTTCAAATTCAAAATGTATATACAAATTTACAAATGGAGGGACACTGCTCAGTCCTCAATGTCCATGGGCCACAGGGCCACAACATATAGGCCAGTGCCCCACCTCACTCCAGCAACAACACAGAGAGAATACTGCAGAGGCATCAGGTCGAAAATACACAGGCAACTCAGGGGGACGAGGAATGGGGGGCACCTCAGCCGGAAGATGGTACAACGCCACTGGTCCTGGAGGGGGCTACATGCCCTGTGTGATGTCCTGGGGAGTGCAAGGTCACAGTCTCTCAAGTGGGTAATTTGCCCACTGCTTGGTCCTGGGGAGTGCAAGGCCACAGTCTCTCAAGTGGGTGGTTTGCCCACTGCTTGGTCCTGGGGAGTGCAAGGCCACAGTCTCTCAATTAGGTGATTTGCCCATTGCTTGGTGGTGGGGAGTGCAAGGTCACAGTCTCTCAATTGGGTGATTTGCCCACTGCTTGGTCCTGGGAAGTGCAAGGCCACAGTCTCTCAAGTGGGTGATTTGCCCACTGCTTGGTCTTGTGGAGTGCAAGGCCACAGTCTCTCAAGTGGGTGGTTTGCCCACTGCTTGGTCTTCGGAAGTGCAAGGCCACAGTCTCTTAATTGGGTGATTTGCCCACTGCTTGGTCCTGGGGAGTGCAAGGCCACAGTCTCTCAAGTGAGTGGTTTTCCCACTACTTGGTCCTGGGGAGTGTAAGACCACAGTCTCTCTAGTGGGTGGTTTGCCCACTGCTTGGTCCTGGGGAGCACAAGGCTAAAGTCTCACTAGTTGATGGCTTCTCCACTGGTTCTGGAGGGGGCTTAGTGCCCAATGTGCTTCATCCTGGCAAGGATGGGGTGGGGGGATGGCTTCTCCACTGGTTCTTGAGGGGGCATAGTGCCCAGCGTGCTTCATCCTGGCAAGGATGGGGTGAGTTGATGGCTTCTCCACTGGTTTTGGAGGCGGCATTGTGCCCAGTGTGCCTCATCCTGGCAAGGATGGGGTGAGTGGATGTATTCTTCCACTGGTTCTGGAGGGAGCTTTGTGCCCTGTGATGCAGAGCTTGTGGGGTGCAAGGTCACAGTCTCTCACCTGGGTGTCACACCTACAGGATTTGCAGGGTCCAGGATGCACTACAGCCCATAGAGGCAGGACTACACACTGCCCGCTGGCAGTGACTGCTGCTCAGTGGTGGCAGTGGCGGTGCTGGTGTCACGGATGGCAGTGGTGGGGGGAGGCTCCAGTCCATCCCCTGCAGCCCCGGACGGCTGCCCACTGGGGCTGCTGGTTGCGGTGCTGGCAGTGGTGGAGGGAGGCTCCAGCCCATTCCCTGCAGCCTTGGATGGCTGCCCGCTGGGGCTGCTGGCGGTGGTGCTGGTGGCAGTGCTGGCAATGGTGCTGGTGGCAGTGCTGGCAGTGGTGGGGGGAGGCTCCAGCCCATCCCCTGCAGCCTCGGATGGCTGTCCAATGGGGCTGCTGCTACTGGTGGCGGTGCTGGCAGTGGTTCTGGTGGTGGTGCTGGCAGTGGTGGGGGGAGGCTCCAGCCCATCCCCTGCAGCCTCGGATGGCTGCCCAATGGGGCTGCTGCTGCTGGTGGCGGTGCTGGCAGTGGTTCTGGTGGTGGTGCTGGCAGTGTTGGGGGAGCCTCCAGCTCATCCCCTGCAACCTCAGACGGTTGATCCGCCATGGTTGGTGGTGAGGGCTCAGAATCAGTCCCTGCATGCTGGTGCAAGCCCCTTGCCCTTCCCTTTGGCAGCTTGTGGTGCTTCCTTGCCCTTCCTTTTGGCAGCTGGTGGTGCCTCCTTGCCCTTCCCTTTGGCAGCTGGTGGTGCCTCCTTGCCCTTCCCTTTGGCAGCTGGTGCCTGGTTCCCTGGAGCCTCTCCCACCTGCAGTAGCTGTCGACACTACTGTGGCCGTGGACTGGGTGGCTGAGGTGCTCGCCTGCGTTCTGATCACCCTGGCCCTACGTGAAGGATGGGGAGGAAGGGTAGGGAAAAGGTCAATGGTGGTGAGGAAAAGCTTCTTAGGGACATTGGGGTGGGAAGAGGGTGAAGGTTTGGGAGTAGAGGAAGAGGGAGTGGTTGTAGGAGGTGTCTGCTGAGTTAGGGTGCAGTTGCATGGGCTGGATGCTGTTGTGAGGTGGATGGCTGTTGGGTGTCTGAGCGATTGCGTTTGTGTACTTTGGGAGGAGAGGGCACAGACACAGTGGAAGAGGACATAGGGGACGTGTGCATGGATGTGGGGGTAGTGACTGCCAGTGAGGGATGTGTAGTGATAGGCGTGATGGTGATGGAGGTAGTGGATGAGGATGTAGTGCATGCAGGTGTGAGTGGAGACGCTACTGGGAGGGAGGTGGAGGACGAGGAGGAAGGAGCCACAGTGGAGGCAGTGGATGTTGGTATGTCTGAATCTGGATGGTGTTTGTGTGAGTGCCTGTGGGATGATGTGTGGTGCTCTGTGGGATGATGTTAGAGCCACTCCTTTGTGTTGTCTTGTATGCATGCTGATCTGCCTGTGTGCTTGGGATAGGTTTGGGTTGAGGGGAATGGGACGCGATAGAGGAAGTTAGAGGGGGGAGGCTAGAAACAGGGAAAATGGCTGCCATCAGAAAGGAGGCCAGAGCATGGATTGATCTCTGTTGGGCAGCCATGCCAGAGTGAATGCCCTCCAGGAATTCATTAGTTTGTTGCAAATGGCCTGCCAGCCCCTGGATGGCATTCGCAATGGTTGACTGCCCAAAAGAGATGGATCCCGGGAGGTCAATAGCCTCCTCACTCAGGGCAGTAGGGCTAACTGGGGTAGGGCCTGAGGTGCCTGGGGTGAAGGAGATGCCCACCCTCCCGGGTGAGCGGGCATGGGAAACTCGCTGAGGGGCTGCTGGGAGGGCGGTGCTGGTACAGGGGGTGACAGATGTACCTGTAGTTGGGGTGGGCACAGAGGTGTCCGCCACCACCAGGCAGCTTCCATCGGAGGACGTATCACTGTCAGAAATGTCCCCTCCTGTCTCCGCAGTGGTGGTCCCCTCGCTCTCCATCCCACTGGTGCCCTCACTGTCAGTGGATTCAGAATCATGGGCCCTGTGGGATGCAGCTGCTCCGTCACCGGTGCCTCTGCTCCTCCGCCTGATGATGTTAATGCACATAAGGACAAGGTGACAGAACAAAAGGGGGGAGAGACAAAGATACACTTGGTCAATGGCTGCTCTAACACCACCGTTGGCGTACATGACACACACACACACACAGGGAACAGCCCTACGCACTAGGCAATCCATGACCTGTTATGCTCATGTCCCACCATAGCTCTCACATCCCCTTATGTACAGACATTGCCCATCATACATGCAGCACGCTGCCCAGGGCCCATCCACAAACCCCCCTACACGAGGCCATCACACACAGCACTCCATGCATTCATGCCCCATGCATCGTGCTCACAGTGTACTCACCTGTTGGTCTGGAGGCCCATACCGCATTCGGTACTGGGGTAGGACCCCATCCACCAGTCTCTCCAACTCCACAGCGGTGAAGGCAGGGGCTCTTTCCCCAGTGACACAAGCCATGGTCGGTTCCAGACACAAGTCACAGCAACACTTGCAGTGTAGGTCCTCTCCTGTTGAGGGTCAGGTAGCAAGTGAGTGAACAGATAGAAAATGCCAGTCATGTCCACGGCGGTGTGTACTGTCACTACTGGCGTATACCACCATTGGCCACTGTAACCCATAGGGCCAAATGACAACCAATGAGGAGTTGCACAGCAGTACTCGTCTGCCTCCTGCAATGGCACACAACGTCAGAGGCATTACCTCATTTCCACATGTCCATCCACACAGGACAGGCGGTCGCCATTTCAGGGAGGGCAGGCCATGGCACCTAACTGCGTCACAGTACACATAGGCACCATTTGGGCCTAAACAATATATTGTTACAGTCACAACATGCAATGCAGTGTAGTGTTTGGAAATGTGGAATACTGATGAGCTGCTCCCCGTTTTGCCCCCTAGATTATAACTGCTGCAGATGAATAGGAGATGGAGACATCCCCAGTGTACAGATCCCTCATGGACTTTGCAACAATGGAGGATAGGTACATTATCCTCACCTATAGACTGGACAGGGCCACAATCATAGAGCTGTGTGCCCAATTGGAGCCTGACCTGATAGCTGCTATCCGTCAGCCCACTAGGATCCCCCCTCTTGTGCAAGTCCTGTCTGTGCTCCATTTCTTGGCAACTGGCTCCTTCCAAGTGGCAGTGGGCTTGGCAGCAGGAATGTCTCAGCCAATGTTCTCAATAGTGCTGACCAGAGTGTTGTCTGCCCTGATTAAACACATGTGCAGCTACATCGTTTTCCCCCAGGTGGAGGATTTGGCCACAGTGAAAGCTGACTTCCATGCAATGGGACATATCCCCAACATAACTGGGGCTATTGATGGTACACATATTGCATTTGTCTCCCCCCGGCGAAATGAACAGGTGTTCAGAAATCACTCCATGAATTTGCAGATAGTGTGCCTGGCGAACCAGTACATCTCCCACGTCAATGCAAAGTATCCTGGGTCTGTGCATGATGCCTTTATCCTGAGGAATAGCAGCATCCCATATGTGATGGCTCAACTCCAGAGGCACCGAGTGTGGCTAATAGGTGAGCCCTTGTTCCCACCCAGTGGATGTTGGTGTATGGGTAAGGTATGGGCCAAAAGGGTTAGTGTGTGTCTATCAGGTATCCCTTGATATTTGCAGGTGACCCTGGTTACCCCAACCTCTCATGGCTACTGACCCCAGTGAGGAATGTCAGGACAAGGGCAGAGGAACGTTACAATGAGGCACATGGGTGGACAAGAAGGATTATCGAGAGGACCTTTGGCCACTTGAAGGCCAGGTTACGTTGCCTCCATCTAACAGGTGGATCCCTGTACTACTCACCCAAGAAGGTCTGCCAGATAATCATGGCATGCTGCATGTTGCATAACCTTGCCTTGAGACACCAGGTGCCCTTTCTGCAGGAGGATGAGGCTGGAGATGGGCATGTGGCAGTAGTGGACCCTGTGGACAGTGAAGATAAGGAGGCAGAGGATGAGGATGAGGACAACAGAACAGCAATAATACGACAGTGTTTCCAGTGACACAAAGGTAAGACACTGTAACTTCACTCTACATTGACAGTTTTGTGCTAGACATTGTACATGGCAGGCAGATTCTCCCACTTCTATGGCCACTCACTATACCCTTTGGTCATTCCTATGTATACATTCCTGTACAGTTGTATTGCAGTGTATAAAGCTTGATAAATGAATACGTAGTTCAATCATTTGACAGACTCCATACTTGTATTTATTTAAATGGTGTTTATTTAAGTGCCAACAAGTAGAGGGGTATTTGCAATGGGCTGGGGTGAAGGTAGAGGAATGTCCAGGATAGAGTCCAGTCTATTTGTATCACAGGTTCATTGTCCAAGGGGGCATAGGAAGTGGAGCAATGGCAGTTCAAGGTGAACAGGGTGACAGAGTGGGAAACAAGGGAGACAATCAGGGGAGTCCTATTTCCTGGTGGGGATCTTGGCAATGTCCTCTGGCTTCTGCCTGGATCACAGGGACCATTTGCAGGGTGGTTATCCTTCTGAAGAGGGGTGGGGTGCTGGTGGCCTGTTGTTCCTGTGGTGGAGCCTCCTGTCCACTAGCGGCAGCGAAGGTGGAAGGCTGTTCATCGGTGTGGCTAGTGTCAGGGGCCCGGTGGTGTGTCACTGCCTCCCTCATGGTGTTGGCCATGTCTGCCAGCACCCCTGCAATGGTGACCAAGGTGGTGTGGATGTCCTTCAGGTCCTCCCTGATCCTCAGCTACTGTCCCTCCTGCCGCCACTGGGACTCCTGCAACTTGTCCATTATCTGGCCCATCGTCTCCTGGGAATGATGGTATGCTCCCAGGAGGTTGGTGAGTGCCTTCTGGAGAGTCGGTTCCCTGAGCCTGTCCTCCCCCTGTCGCACAGCAGTCCTCCCAGCTTCCCTGTTGTCCTGTGCTTCTGTCCCCTGGACCGTGTGCCAACTGCCACTGACCCCAGGTCCCTGATCGTCCTGTGTTTGTGGGATAGCCTGGGGTCCCTGTAGTGGTGGACACACTGCTGATTGACGTATCCTGGGGACAGAAGTATGGGCCCACTGGGTGGGTACTGTGGTTGTGTTTCCTGAGGGGGGAGGTTCTGTGGTGGTGTTGGACTGTGCCTGGTTAACCAACTGTCCAGAGATCCCTGATGGGCCAGGTTGGTCATCCAGATTCAGGTGTCCAGAGCTGCTGTCATCACTGTGGGCCTATTATGTGGGGGGACTGGATGTTGCTGGCACCTCCTCTCCGGTGGCGTTGGGTGGGGGACCTACGGGGATGTTAATGCAGTGTTATTGTTTCTGCGTGGCGCGATCTTGTACATGAGTTTGTTGCCCTCTATAGTTGTGATTGCCCTGTCAGCTTTGCCTTGTGTGAGTAGTGATTTTGTGGGCTAGGTGATTCTCTATAATGTGCATGCTTTAGTGATTTTTGTCCATGCAGGTCTGTGATGGGGGTCCGTGCATTGGTGTTATGTGAAGGGCTTGGCATTGGGATGGGTGGGTTGTGATGGTGGGTTGCATGTGAGGTGGTGGAGTGATGGGGGTGAGGGTAGGGGTGGGGGTTTGTGATGGCATGCAGGTGGGGGGGGGGTGATAGTAATAGACATTTGAGTTACCAGAGTCCAGTCCTCCTCCTACTCCTGCCAGGCCCTCAGGATGCAGTATTGCCAAGACTTGCTCCTCCCATGTTGTTAGTTGTGGGGGAGGAGGTGGGGGTCTACCACCAGTCCCCTGTACTGCTATCTTCTGTCTTGCTACTACAGAACATACCTTCCCCCATAGGTCATTCCACCTCTTCCTGATGTCATCCCTTGTTCTTGGGTGCTGTCCCTGGACATTGACCTTGTCCATGATTCTCTGCCGTAGCTCCATCTTCCTAGCAATGGATGTCTGCTGCACCTGTGCTCCAAATAGCTGTGGCTCTACCCGGATGATTTCCTCTACCATGACCCTTAGCTCCTCCTCTGAGAACCCGGGGTGTCCTTGTGGTGCCATGGGTGTAGTGTGAATGGTGTGTGTGAGGGTGTGTGGAGTGATGTGTTGGGTGTGTGCTGTAAGGTGCATGGATGGTGTATGAGTGATGGTGTAATCTGGCTCTGGTTCTGTGGGTGGTCTTGGTGTCTCTCTCTCTCAGTTATCCATTGTTTGTAGTCATAAAGGGATGTGGGTAGTGTGTGTGTGTGTTTTATAGTGGTGTGGGTGTGAGGGTGTGGTGTGTGTATGGTTGTCAGGTGTGTGTAGTTTGAATTGTCCAATGTGGTTTGGTTTTGGTTGTGTGTGTGTATTTTGAGCGCAGAGGTATTTCCGCCAATGGTGTACCCCAGTTGAATGTCGGCTACAGTGATTCATGGGTCATAATACTGTGGGAGTAGTTCTGTTGGCGTAACGACGTAGGTTTTGGTAGCGCCAGTTTATCACTGACCATTGGGCTGGCGGACTTGTGCGTGTGGCTGTATGGTGACGGATTGCTATGTGTGTGTCATAATATGGGTGGTGGTAATCTGCCGTGCCAGCGATATGTTGGCGGCAGTCAGCATAGTGGTAAACAGGATTTACCGCTAATGTCATAATGACAATTTGCCTACATTGTTTATTAGAAATCAAGTGGTCACTGGTAAAAAGTGCATAGTAAAGAGGAAAAAAAACATATTGCTATAAAAGTTTGCGATTTTGGTAAAGAAAGAAACGCATTGCATGACTGCATCAATCATCGTGGTCCCATGTCCCGGATGCAACAGCCATTAAAGGGCACCCATGCTCTTGCGTAAAATACAAGTGCACAGTGCCCTGTTTAAGTTACACAACCATAGCATATAAGATTTCTCAGGCAGTAAACAATCACAGCTGCTGTAATCTAACAGCCCAAGCCTTGAATCCCAGCAATACAGATTCATCCTTCTATTCTTCTGATGTTTGCAAATTAGGGCCAAGGTCTGTAGCTGCCAATGAGAAATTAGAAATTTCAATATATCTGCTCTTAAGTGTTTTTTTTTCTTTGAATTAGAGGTTTAATTTGTCACAGAGTGCCTGCTAGGGAAGAGTCTCTTGTTCAGTTTTTGAAACACCAGTTACCAAATTCAATGGGGTGTGCCCAAGCTGCCTAAAATGGCAGATCACACCTTTATGAGCTCCTGGCTCAAGAGACAGCAAAATCCACACACATCATGCCATCACCAAATTGCATAGTGGTGAGCCTGTGATGGACGAGCAGAGCTGGGAAGTTTGAAAATGAAAAGAGACCTGCAGCAGGAGTGATCTGCTACCCCTACCGGATCCGGGATCATGGGCTTCGGTGTGGCACCCCAGGGCCTGGGCCGTCTTCCTTGACAGTGAGAGACGAGAGATGAGTCAGGGGCCTACCCAACACCCACAGGAATGACTTGCCCGGCAACCCCGACCATTACGGTCAGGGTTTCGGGCTTTGGGGCTGCTGCATTGCCTCAAGTGGCAAAGTGCACACTTCAATATTCTTCAGACGACACACCTCACCAGCAGTGAACTCCAGAGATTATTCTAATGCTGGAGGGGCACTGTACATGACACAACATATTCAGGGTATGCACAGGGTACTTTGATTAGGGTCTGGCCAGGCACACCCTTCCAGACACACAACAGAGTAATTGACAAAAGCAGCAGATATGTCTTCATGCAAAACAGAATAGATGGTGTCAGGGTACTGCTGGGATGTGCATATGCACCGAACTCAGACCAGTCCAATATCTGGGCCTCACTGTTGAGGGTATTAGCCTACTGGATAGACCTCCTCTGGGTGAAGGGTGGGGATTACAACAGTATACTAGACACACAATTAGACAGGTCACATCCACCACTCCCCAATCACCCGCATGGCTCCACTTAGCACAATTTCCTGAGTGGGTTAAACAGTGGGCACTATTAGACACACAGAAAGCACAAAACCCGCATAGCAAACAATATTCATACTACTCTGCCCCTCACAACTTCCATGTCCACTTGGACCATTTCCTGTGCTCTACATCCCTACTCCCACAGCTGCAACTCTCAGACTACCTCGGCCACATCATATTTGACCATACAGCGCACATAATTGAAATGGACTGCAAAGTGCTCACCACTCCAGCCCCTACATGGTACCTAGCCGGAGAAATTCTAGATGACCCAATCTTCCAGGATTCTCAGCTTGCTCACATAGACCACCTCTTTGCAGACAACCACAACACAGCCACTCCACATGCCGTTGAATGGAACCAGGTGACCAGGAACACATGCATTCAGAAGGTAATGGGATTAGCTGAGAGTTAAAGCTGCCAAGACAATTCTGTCAGACCTCGAGTGGCAGTCCCCACATGATGCCATCACATGTGCAACACTAACAACATCAAAAGCCGCATCTCCAGTGTTATAACTTTGCAACCTAGACAGTCGGAATACACTTCACTGGAGACAAGCCTGCCCACCTCCTGGAATGGCTAGCACACAAGGTGTCCAGCATAGCCCCATTACTGAAATAGCCTCACCTAGTGGTCCCCCATGTTCACAGATTGCCATACTACAAGCATTCTACTACTATTACTCTGCACACTACAGGCACACCTGACTACACATCCTGAAACAGCGGAGGAACTTTTGGAGCACTTGCCCATACCCACCATCTCAACTGTGGAGCACCCGGAACCTGACAATTTAAACACAGTAGTTGAGGTCAAAAAGGCAATCAACAACCAGGCCAGTAATAAAACACCCAGCTGGGACAATCTCCCTCTGACTGCTTCTCCACTCACCTAACCCCCAAGATGGCCAACATATATAACAAATAACTCACCACTGGGGCACTCCCCCTTCCCTCTGGGGGTCCCTTCTCATCTCCTTACGAAATTTTTCAAAACACAAGAGCAGCCAAAATGTCCATGCAAACTGGGAATTTAGGGCCAGATGTTGCAAATCTGCAATTTGCGACTTGCAAATTGCGAGTCCCTGCGACTCGCAATTTGCAAGTCGCAAATTGCTATGCAGTACGGTGTCTCAGACACCGACTGCGACTCGCTATGGGGTCGCAATGACCCACCTCATGAATATTCATGAGGTGGGTCGCAAATTGCGGCCCCATAGCGAGTATAGGCACTCGCTAACATGGAGGCCTGCTGACGTCAGCAGACCTCCATGTTCGTGACCTGCTTTTAAATAAAGCAGTTTTTTTTTTTTTAAGTGTAGCCCGTTTTCCTTACAGGAAAACAAGCTGCACTTAAAAAAAAAACGAAACCTTTTGTTTCGGTATTTTTTCAGGGCAGGGAGTGGTCCCTTGGACCACTCCCTGCCCTGAAAAAATAATTTTGGGTCCAGTCACAAACTGGAAGGGGTCCCATGGGGACCCCTTCCAATTTGCGAGTGGGTTACCATCCACTTGAAGTGGATGGTAACTGCGATGCCATTTGCGACCGCGTACGCGGTCGCAAATGGTATTGCATCCCACTGCGACTCGCAAATAGGAAGGGAACACCCCTTCCTATTTGCGAGTCGGAAATGCATATTGCGAGTCGGTAACAACTCGCAATATGCATTTCTGCATGGCAAACCCACGTTTGCGACTCGCAAATGGTTTGCTACATCTGGCCCTTAAACCCTTCACTACTAAGCCGTCCTTAGTGCTAAGCCTTTTTTTTATATTTGGGATAGTTCACTCTTGGCCCCATAACGTTTTGACCACGTAAGCTATCCACACCAAATTTGCATCATTCTTTTCCAACATCATGGGAATTCTAAAGGTAAATCAATCAATCATGAATTTGTACAGTGTGGCTAATCACCAATAGGGTCTCAAGGCTCTGAATGTAGGCATGCTGCTCAGTTGAAGAGACAGGTCTTGAGGTCCTTCCTGAACTGCTTCAGTTATGTGGTCTGCCTAAGCTTGAGGGGAAGTGTGTTCCATGTCTGGGCTGCTAGATAGGAGAAGGATCTTCCTCCTGCTGTACTTTTCCAGATCTTGGGGATGGCTACAAGGGGGAGCTGGGAGGACCGGCAAAGTCTGTTGGGTACGTAGAAAGTGAGGTGGTGGTTAAGGTATGCCGGTGCTATGTTGTGCAGTGCCTTGAAGGTGTGGATCAGGAGTTTGTATGTGATGCACTTTTTGACTGGGAGCCAGTGTAGGTCTCTGAGGTGGAAGGAGATGCAGCTGTGTCGAGGTACCCAGGTTTTGTTGATTTTTCTGGAGGGGACTGCGAAATTAGTCACAATACAGCTACATTCTGGGGGTTTTGGGAAAAAATTTGAAAAAAGTGTGGCAGAAGAACACATCTGTTTTTTCCCCTACAAACTACATCAATTAAGGGTTTGTGGTGCTAATATCACCACCTCATTAGCATCCAGGAACTGACAGACTTAAATCTGAAAAACAACATTTTCAACACAGTTTTGGCATTTTACTGGGACATACCACATTTTTCCTATAATTTTGTGCTTTCAAGCTCCTTCCAATTAGTGTTAGAAATGGGTTTGAAACCAATTGTGGATCCAATAAAGCTATGCACTTCTGAAAGATAGACAAAACTTTGAATTCAGCAAAGGGTCATTTTTGTAGATCCTTCAAGGTTTTCCTATGGAAAGGTACAGTTGAAATAAACACATATTGAAATTGAGATTAAAAACAGACATTTGTGTTTACATTGTCATCAACTTTAACTATGTGATATTTTCAAAAGCAATATACTGGTACATCAACTGGGCCATTCTGGTTGCAGGGATATATAGGGCTTGTAGGTTCACCAAGAACCCGAGGTACCAAGAGCCAAAAACTGAGCTGCACCTTGCAATAATTTTTCATTGTGTACCAGAGCAAATTAATTTGGTAAAATATAAAGAGTGAAAAATAGAAATAGATTCCCGAAATGGGCACAAGATATGGAGTTTAGAATCAGTGGATATTTGCACATTTCTGAATTAGTGGACATGTGTACTAGCATGTTAATTTGAGGGAATTTCTCAAAATGACTTCTTTCTTCCATACTGTCTTACATCTAGAAGGTGCAAATTCAGAGAAAGACAATTGTTAACAACACTCCTGATAAAAAAGGCACCTCACTTGAGTGGCTAGGTCTAATGCCTTTGAAAGGAAGCGGCCCAAAATACAATGTGGGCACATCATATTTTTTCACTGAAAACTGTCCCTTTTTTAAAATGTGCCTAGCTGTGGACTTTAGGCTTTAGCTTAGCCGGCACCTAGGGAAACCTAGCAAACCTGTAATTTTTTTAAAACTAGACACCAAGGGAAATCCAGGACGGGGTGGCTTGTGTGGCTCACTCCACATTTTCTTATCTATAATCCCTTGTAAACCTTACAATCTGACTAAGAAACACATTTTCCTCACATTTTTGTGAGGAAAGTTCTGGAATCTGAGACGAGCCAAAAACTATCTTTCACTCAGCATTCTCCCAAATCTCCTGATAAAAATGGTACTTCACTTGTATGGTTAGACTTAGTTCCTGTGACAGGAAATGGCCCAAAACGCAACATGGACACATCAAATTTTTCCACCTAAAACTGACCCTTTTTTGCAATGTGCTTAGCTGTGGATTTTGGGTCTTAGATCAGCGGCCACCTAGCGAAGCCTAGCAAACCTGTACATTTTTTAAAACTAGACACCTACGGAAATCCACCTTGAGGTGAATTGTGTGGGTCTCACCACATTTCGTTCCCTAGAATCATTGAAACATGAGTTTTGTCTAAAAACACATTTTCCTCACATTTCTGTGATGGAAAATTCTGGAATCTGAGAAGAGCCTCAAACTTACTTCTATCCAGTACTCTCCCAAATCTTCTAATAAAAATGGTACCTCACTTATGTGGGTAGGCCTAGTGCCTGTAACAGGAAATAGCCCAAACGCAATGTGGATGGATCACATTTTCCCACTGAAAACTGACTTGTTTTTTTTCAGTGTGCCTAGATGTGGAGTTTAGGCACTAGCTCATCCGGCACACAGGGAAACCTAGCAGAACTGTACATTTTTGAAAACTAGATACCTAGGGAAAACATTTTTGAAAACTAGACACCTAGGGAAATCTGCGGTGATTTGTGTGGCTCTCACTAATTAGTTTTTTATATCCGCAATGCCTTGCAAACCTCAAAATCTTTCTAAAAGTACAATCTTCTCATATTTATGTGATGGAATGTTCTGGAATCTGAGGGAAGCCACAAATGTCCTACCACTCAGAGTTCCCCTCGGCCTCCAAATAAAAATGACACCACACTTGTGTTAGTGGGTCAGGTGCATGCAACAGGGAAGGGCCAAAAAAGTGTAGAGTTTGAGGGAGAACCAAAATGGGTCCTAAGGGCGGTTTTTCAATATATTTTTAGACTGACTCTGGTGTGGGCACCAACACAAGTGTGGTATCATTCTTATTGGGAAACCAATGGGAACACTGGGTGATAGGATATTTGTGGTTTATTTCTGTTTTTGGAAGAATATGGCAAAAAAATGCAAGGAAATTTGTTATTTTAGCCACATTTTGAGGTTTGCAAGGCATTGTGGGTAATAATACCGGTTAAGATCCACAAGAGGCACACCACCCTTTGCTCCCCTGGGGATCTAGGTTTTGAACACATCTAGAGTTAGTAGATTTTCCCTAGATAGGAACCGTGCGCTACCAAGTCTCTTACTTCTGTGATGTCTCAAAAACTCAAATTGTGAAAAAAATACCCTTATGTTTTAATTAAAAAGACCCCTCACCCACCAACCTAGTTGGTGGCTTGCCTCATCATTGGGGTCCCACCTGAGACACCTGTAGTGTTAGGGGTGTGCTTCAACTTCTGATTACAGCGGAGAGTTTTTTTTGTGAGTTGAATTTTCAATAGAGAGGAGAAGTGCAATGAGATTGTCTTATGGGTACCTACCAATATGGAATGTTTTTAATTGAGGCAACCCTGCACAAAGGTAAACACTGTGATTTTCATAATTTGAGTGTTTGGGACATCACAAAAGTAAGAGACTAGGTAGCATGCTCGCTTTTTGTGGCTGTTAATAGTAATTTGGGAAGGTGAACAAGCTCTCTCTTCTCACTCTCTTTATTGGGACACACATACTTGCTGGATTTGGCACAAGGGTGAGTGATGGTTCAATGTATACAATTTTATTGAAAAGAGATTTCACAAAAACAAAATTCACTATTAATAATTTAAAGGCCAAAAAACTGAACCAATGGATCACAGCTTGTGAGCTATAAAACCACGTCACGTCACTAACCGCTTTACAGTCCATTCACACACCTTTCATACGTGACATGCACAAGACCATTCATGCTGCCAGACTCGGGCCCAGCACATTAGAACGCTCATATCAACAGACAGTGCCATTCAAGGGCCCATCATATTCAGACACCCACATGCCTCACATAGTAATCACACCGGCTGATGAGTATGTGGACTGCTGTTTGGCTAGTAGTGTGTGTAGCGACAAGCAGCAGGTCACTACTCACACATTGCCAGCCAAATGTCAGATCACACACACAGCCAGCCAGTCAAGCACCAGTCCACACACACCACCAGCCAATTGCCAGTCCACATACACAGCCAGCCAAGTACCGCTCCACGCACATATCCATCAAATTTGTTTTACCAAAAAAGAAAACATAAACCAATTGTAAGTAAATACAAAACTATAAACACAGCAGCTCTAACTAAATATATCACACTAATGCTAACCATGAAACTAAACCAAAAATGTAAAATGATACAGACCATGCAGTTCACTTTTAACATTCATCGGCTCCCCAAACCTTTTGCGTGTAGTACAATCTAAAGCAAGTGGGCACACATCCCAGGTTTAGGAGGACATTCAGGGAGGTGCATACAACTCTCCTGCCAAATGCAAAATGGCAATCTTTCAATCTAGCCACAACTTCCACCACTCCAGTTCTAGGAACACTTGCCTGTTCTACTACAAGAAGGCTGCCTATCACAGACTTCTGAAACTGAGCAAACATCATCTTTGACTCTGGAGAAGAATTCTTGAAGACAACAAAAGCACTGAAGTTTGCTAAATGAAACACATGGATAGCTAACTTCTTATATCAAAGGTAAACCTTACAAACAACACTGTAAGATTCCAACCGCTGATCTATTCTATCTGCACCACCCATGTGCTTACTGTAGTCTAAAATGCACACAGGTTTGCGCACTTCAGCAACCTGACCCCAAACAGTCACAGGTGAAGAAAGTTCATTGTGGATGGTAATCAGCATGTAGATATCCCTCCTGTCTGCAAATTTCACAACTAGAAGTTCATTACTACACAAGGTACTGCACTGTCCCCTCTCAAGTTTTGTACAAACAAGCTCCTTCAAATAACCTTTACAATTAGAGCAGACTGTGACACAAGCAACTGTGTCCACTATGAATAATTCCCTGAACAATTGCACACAAGTATAAACGTTATCTAAGTATGAATGGTTACCTTTGATAAAAAGTCTTCTACCAAGCGTCCACACAATTTACACACTCACTCTGAAAGTGGCCTGACAACCAGGGGGGGTCAATATCGGAATCCCGACCAGTGTGCACCCAGAAATTATAGACATATCTTGTACTACTCTTGCTAGGAATGTATTTCCTGAAAAACAAACAGCCCTTGAACAGGACTAAAGACTCAGCCACAGCTATTTCTTTTCCTGGAACATAGGTCTCTGAACATTGATCTACAAAGTGATCAAATACAGGCTGAGTCTAAAAAAGACAGCCACAGTCAGGGTGATCTCTTGGCAAATCTGAAGCTGAACAAAATGCAGCACCTGAAGCGGAAACAGACAGTGATCATGACTCATGATTGCAGGAAATATGAATGTTGTCATCAAGGGACTGGTAGACCAGTTTGAAGACAGTGAAGGCTTCCTTACCAAGCCCATCAAAAAAATTAAACACAAGAACTTCTCCAACTCATTCAGATTTGAGGGAGTCCACTGGGTAGCTCTAGATTGGGGCCTAAGTCTGGCACTGTTGTCCCTCAAATACCGTTCAACATCAAATTAGTCCGCTGAACAATCTCATCCAAAAATGCATTATCAATAGACAACTGAAAGAAATGTATCGACAAAAAGGTGTCAGTATTCACTCTACACACTGTGACACAAGTAAAGGCAGGCAACTCTGGCTGCGCCATGTTTGGGGCAACCCAGAGATCAGCTTTTCTAATGGGAAGCCTTTCAGCCCCAGGCTGCAATCCAGATGGCTCTTGGTGCACTATTGGCACATCAGTGTCCTCCTCTAAAATGATCACTTCCTCCGCACTTAGAGTGGCTATATCATCAGATGATTCATCTCAGACAAAGAATTCACTGCCAGAATCTTGCACTTCCTCTGCTGCCTCAGATGCAGAGTCAGTCTCATAATCATGGCCAAAGGAAAATTTGAAGCATGCCAACAACCTGGTGAGCAGTAATCCTGTGGTTAGCCATAAGCCTTACTAATAGCAGTACCGTGACAAGTAAGTCAACAATAACCAACATTGTGTACGATAAGTAATAAACAAGGAGTAGGTTTATCACAAAGACCTATATACGCAAAAACGATTCCACTCACTTGCCAGAGACAGATAGACTCACCAGCACCTACTCTGTACAGACACAGCAAGCACCAACAATATCCCACAAAAAAGTAAAAAAATAAATAAAATTACACATAAAACAATGCAATACACATCATGCACAGATCTATTTCACACACAATAAAACATGGTCTAAATAGGTTTCTATCATTACACTGTTACAAAAAAACTCATTCATGCATGGCAGTAATGCTCATTTGAAGTAAACAGTACAAAAAAGTATTTTTTACCATGCAACTATGCAAACTGCAGTTCTAACCCTGCTGAAAATGTAAGCACGTCATAGCAAAGGACTCAACAGCTTTGAACTACAATAAAAAGGAAAAATAATGCATGATGCTATGATCACAAATGCAAATGATACGCCACTCCACAAACCCCCTGCCACCAAACATTCAGAATCTTTCCCTGGTGTCTAATGGCTTTCTGCACCCCTTGGGCAGATGGGCCTAAAAAAGGCTGATCTGCCCCCAAGAGGGGTAAGGGGGATCAGAAATGCCCAAAATACTTGCTCCCCAAAGGAGACCAACTCTTGCCCAAGGGAGCTCTCCCCAACATCACCAAAAAACATCTCTGGTGGCCACGTAGTTTTTACCCCCCTTGGGTGCAGATGGGACAAAAACAAAAAGCCACCTCAGCCCTCAAGGGGGGCAGAAATTGCCAAACACTTGCTTCCCAAAGGGGAGTGACCCTTGCCCAATGGGCCGCTCCCCAAAATTACACAAAACACAATTCAAAATAACAAACAAAAAAAGAAAATCCCTTGTGTTTAGTGGGCATTTCTGCTGCCCAATCGTGGCCCCATGCATGATCGTGCAGCAGGAATGCTCCAAAGAGACATTAGAGAAAAGCAAATGCCTTTCCTTTCCCCTGATGCATCTCTGTTCTAAGCAATCCCCCACTCCCTGAGGAGAAAGTCACTTCTCTCCTTCACCAGCACATCCCTGGCAACTTCTAATGGTGTCAGCGTGTGGTGCACGCTGAAAGCATTGGATGCTGTGGGGAGGTTGGCGGTGGCAGCAGCAGTGCTTCTGCTGCCAATCTCATTGCGGGGGTGCAGAAGAGTGGCACTCGGGGGGAGTACCAGTGCTTCCTCTGGGGGTGGGTGCTAGGACTGCTGTGAGCTGTAACCGCACATGCCCACTGCAGCATCGGACAGCTCCCAGCCATTTGAGGAACGCAAGGGGTTAAGCACGGCTTATTAAGGCATTCATGTGGAACTAATTTAAACAGTTTTAGATACAAGAACAGCAAAATAACTTTTGTGACTCAATCACAATATCTCTAGCCAATCCAATATAATTTATTGCATAATAGATAATCTAAAATATTGCTAAACAAACTCAAAGAGAAATGAGGTGCAGTGTGAAGTGTTCATAACCCCAAGTGACATACCATAACCAAATAAATGTGAAAACAGTCAATATGGTAGAGGTATACTGGTTTAGCAGGCATCCTTATCCAATATCTTATCAGAGAGTTCAATAACACTAGGTTAAAATCCCATAGTAATATGATGATTAATGTTATGTCTGCAGAAGTATTGATGGCGTTTTGACCCTTTTTGAGGATAGAGGGGTCTCTTCAGGACAGGGGTCGACCTGGGGAATGGTTTCTCTGAGTGAAACCTAGAGAAACAAGGGAACCAGGTCCCTATTTAAAGGATGTGTAAGTGCCACCAATTGTGCGCATAAAGAAAGCAAAAATATACTCACAGGACAATGTCTGTAAAGCATGATAGTTCACTTCCAGATTGAGAAAAAGAGCTCCATAAGGGGAGCATAAGCGCTGAGCGGCCCGATAAACAGTCACTGTCTGTCTGAAGAGAGTCCAGCACACCCCCATTACTGAAGTAGCCTTGCCCTCTGCCCCCCAACATTCACAGCTTACCATGCTACAGGCATTCTGCTACTACTACTCTAAAGGGCACCCCCGGCTTCACTTCTCAATACAGAGGAATTTTTAGAGTACCTGTCCACACCCGCCATCTCAGTCATGAAGATCAAGTAAATTGATGATTTAATCACAGTGGTCAAGGTCACAAAGACAATTCATGACCTGGCAGGTGATAAAACACCTGGTTTGGACAGTTTCTTTTTGGAGTACTACAACCACGTCTCCACTCATATAGCCCCCTCAAGCTGGCTAGCATATACAACACAGTGCTCACCCATGGGACACTTCTGACTTCCCTCCAGGAGTGTATTCTCATCTCCCTACTCAGGCCAGATAGGGACCATACACAGCTGTCCCTAAACCGCCCCATAACTATTCTGGATGCTGACTATAAAACATTAGGGGAGACACTCTTGGACCGTTACCTTCAGAACATATTTGTCCCAGGCTATAACACATCGAACAACCTCCATGGGGGTTTCATGTGATGGATCAGTTATCTCTGTGGTTTTCTCAAGTGACAAGCCTGATACTTGATCTTGTTGTCATAGCCTCTCTTTTCAAAGTATTGACAAAGCTTAGAATCAGTGGGCATCTCCCCGTATACACTTACCAATCCTCTCAAGTGGAGATTGGGTGCTCAATATCCACCTCATTTCCAGTTGGCCGTGGCACCCACCAAGGACACTATCTACCCTAAACTATTTGCCATCACCATTGAGGCTTTGGCCATCCATCAATATGAAGAAGGCATTCATTGTGGCATCCCACTAGATGACACCACACATGTCACTATATGTTGAGAACCTGTTGTTATAGCTTCAGCACGCCACCACTGGTACAGAGGCGATTCACATGGCCCTACAGGACTGGAAAGTCACAGCGCATCTTTGAGTCAGCTGGGGAAAATCATACATTTTCTGTCCTTGCAAACACGCTGCCCCCAGGAGATACAGTTCAGCAGAGTCAATCCAGCCTAGCCCAGTGACAACGGTTGAACACCTGGGAATCCACCTCAACCATTCGCAACAAGAACATTTTTGAAGGCAACATAAATGGACACCTGAAGCAGACACTCACAGCCCAAAGTCCCAGACCTGATTCTGGAAGCCTCTACCGCTTGCCGCTATGGGCAGGATTGCCCGTTCGCAAATGATTGTCCTCCCCTGGATGCTATGCTATTTTGCTTATGTACCTGTCTATCCAGCCTGTTACTTCTTTCAGGAATTCAACTTGATGCTTAAGGAAATGCTTTTGGGACAACAGCACCACCTACCCCTAAGAAAACTACAACTGCCAACAGGGTGAAGCTGTTTTGGCACCCCCTCCTTTACATCCCACTATCTTGCTGACCAATTTGAATGGGTGTCCCATTGACAGGCAGACAAGAATCTCCCAACATTATTCATCATCTTCTTCTGCCCTCTATCGAACTGCACTGCTCCTGGTCCCTACATGTATGAGTAGACTAGAAATGCCTCATCCAATTTTTTTCAACTGATGCACCAAACATTGCCTATTGGCTCGGAAATCCCCTTGCAAGAATTGCAAAAATTATGGCAGATGTCCTCTCAACATGAAATGACAAATCCATGGACACAATGAGAACCCTTTTTCAGGATCACAACTGCTCACTTTTGACCAGCTCTGTCAAGATTATTAAATTCCTCCAAGGTAGTTCCTTCTGCATGGACAGGTGTTAGCTGTGCATCAACTCCTATGGCACACATTAGATGAGGAACCCCCTACCATGCCGTCATACACACACTCCACACCATGGGTGCTGGGCATCATTTGATCACATGGCTACATAAGGCCACCAGGGAACATGTGGGGGTCTCATTGGCACCCTTTCACCAGATGTGAGAAGAAGACTTTGCATGCGTACTCCTTGATTCCTAGAGGAACAAGGATCTGGAGTCTCCAGAAAGTGTCTCAAACAATGCCAAAAATATACAGTACATAATTCTCCAAAGGGCCTACCTCACGTCATCCAGATTGAATTGCATATTTCCTGAGCCACACCTCCCTTGCCATTGATATCAATCCATTACAACTGATCTCCATCACATTCCATGAGCTTCTCTAACTCACTAATGACAATCGATATACAACATCCTGGCATAGTAACAGAGCTTGCCACTCACAATACATGGGAAGTGACTGCCTGGGGATCTACAAACATGGGAAAAAGAGCAGAGAGTACAAGTAGAATTCACAAACTTGGCCCTCTAATTGGCCAAGAGTATCCTTGTGTTACATTGGAGAGCTAGCCAACCTACAGCTGCCTCCCAATGGCACAAAGCAATCCTCTGATGGGGAGAAGAAGAAAGCATAGCTCTACATTAAGTAGAAGCATGTTGGCTTTATAAACATTCTGGAGCAGTGGCCTGGCACACTATGCCTATTCACTTGCGGGAACTGGTGCACGAGGAGAACCCCCATGCACAAGACTTGCAACCCGACCCTCCTTAAACCTGGCCCATTGGCCCTACCTGCTGGTCCACAGTGCAACACAGCACAACTCTTTACTGCCACCCTCCTGGAGGCAGGCAAGGTGCCTCGGGCAGAAACTACAGATGCCACCACACACAATAAACCCCCACCCATACAGGATTCCCCTGAAACTCCCCCTTAGCCCTCACAAGTGCTATCATTTAGTTGTCCCCCTTCTCCCACAGTTCCTTTTTATCCCATGTCCAACTTATCCCCTAGCTATTGCTCATAGTTTCGTATCATCCCTCAACAAGCTTAAGGGCAACCCCCCCATCCCCCCCATGAACATGCAACACACAGTCAACAACTATATACTCCAGGATCTAAACCATGTTTACTGTGATGTCTCAATTGTTCTCTCTCGAAAGTTAGTCATGTAATACTGTGTGGAACAACGGAATTCTAAGCCTCCTATACTGTTTGTGTAACTTATTCCTCTGCAGTGACTATGTCACTTATAATAAGCATATGCTAACTATTTCTCTGCAATGATAATGCCACATACTACACTGTACCAAAAAAAAGAAAACCTCAATAAAAGAGTTTTTAAAAAATCAGTAAACCAATTCAGTTAACACCATCTATATGTTTTGAAATTTTTCAGGGTGTGCTGCATTTTTATCCGTGATTGTCATATTTGATTTACAGTTAAGTCCCTAATAAAGTGCACCAGAGGTGCCCAGGGCCTGTGTATCAAATGCTATTAGTGGGCTTGCAGCAGTTGTGCCACCCACACGAGCAGCCCTGTAAACATGTCTCAGGCCTTCCACTGCAGTGTCTGTGTGTGCAGTTTTGAGCTGCAATTCGACCTGGCAAGTGTACCCACTTGCCTAGCCCTAACCTTCCCTTTTACTACATGTAAGACACCCCTAAGGTAGGTCCTAGGTAGCCCCATGGGCAGGATGCAGTGTATTTAGAAGGTAAGAAATGTACTGATGTGTTTTACATGTCCTAACAGTTAAACACTGCCAAATTTGTTTTTCACTGTCACAAGGTCTATCTCTCTCACAGGTTAACATGGGGGTGTCTTTAAATAACTTTTTAGTGCAGTTTCCCTTTCGGAGCAAATGGAGAGGTGGAGTTTGGGTCTCTGAACTCACGATTTAAAACCCCATCTTATTGTAAATTTGTTTTTTAAATTGGCTGTTTGAAAATGCTGCTTTTAGAAAGTGGGCATTTTCTTGTTTAAACCATTCTGTGCCTAAGCCTGCTTGTGTGTTCCACATCTGAGTCAGACTAACAGTTGAGCTTTTGTGAATTCTCTCTAGACAGTGACACAAAGGGAGCTGGGGTGTAGTCTGCATAACCCGATGGGCTATCTGGGCTAGAGTGGAGGGAGGAATGGTCACTTACACCTGAAATAGCTGTGCCTGCCCTCAGACAGTGCAGTCTCTAACACCCTGATGTGCATCTGTGCCAGGCCTGGGCAAGGCAGGATCTTGTCAACAACAGAGAATTTTCTTTCATATAATCACATGAATGTAATTTATGTGATTAGATGCCCATGTGACCTCTTGTTTCTTTTGAGAAGGGTTGACTACATGTAATTGGAATGGTGTGGGGAGGCTTTCTGCCAGTGCTTTGAAGAATATTAACTGTATTCCTAATAATGTGATAGCGGTATATGGATGTTGTAGAGGAGCGCAAGGAAAGTTATTTGTTAATTAGTAAGATGACTACCTAGATTAAGAGAACCAGGAACCTATTTAGGGGGTCATTACAACATTGGCGGTAAAAGCCGCTTACCGCTGTGCAGAAGACCGCCAACACACCGCCGCGGCAATCCGCCACAGCTATTATGACCCACATCTTGGAATCCGACAAAATTCAGACACCCACACAAGTCCGCCAGACCAAAGGTCAGTGATAAACTGGCGAAAACAAATCCTCCACCGTCACGCCAACAGAAACATGCCCATGCTATCAAGACCCACGAATCCACGTGGCGGTCTTTCAACTGCGGTATTCCATTGGCGGTACACACCGCCACGCTCAAAATACACACACATCTCCAAAACACCACCACATTGGACAATTCCAAATACACACACCTGATACACATACAAACACCACCCCCACACAATCAATACTATATAAAAAACACACCCACATCACCCACAAACCACTACGACCAAAAATTTTGACAAAGGCCAGGGAGACTGCACAGCATAGACAACGCCACCACACAGAGGCACACAACACCATCACCCACACAACATCCATGCACAAAACACCACACACAAATACACATCACCACACTCATCACCACATACACCACCTCACACATCACCTACACCACCCCATGGCACGGCAAAGACACCCCAGGTTCTCGGAGGAGGAGCTCAGGGTCATGGTGGAGGAAATCATACGGGTAGAGCCACAGCTATTTGGATCACAGGTGCAGCACACCTCCATAGCTAGGAAGATGGAGCTATGGCGAAGAATAGTCGACAGGGTCAACGCAGTGGGACAACACCCAAGAAATCGGGAGGAAATCAGGAAGAGGTGGAATGACCTACAGGAGAAGGTGCGTTCCGTGGTCTCAAGGCACAACATTGCGGTACAGCGGACTGGCGGTGGACCCCCACCTCCTCCCCCACAACTGACAACATGGGAGGAACAGGTCTTGACCATTATGCATCCTGAGGGCCTCGGAGGAGTCGGTGGAGGAATGGACTCTGGTAAGTCAAATCTTAACTATCATAACCACCACCCTACCTGCATGGTATCACAGACCCCACCCTCACCCCCTCCCCTATCACTCCAACTCCTCACTAATGTACGAATAACACAAACCACCCATCCCAACACCAAGCCCTGCATGACACAACAAAGCATGGACACCCCTCAGTAAAGCATGCCCACTGCACATACCCATAACACCCCCCCAGCCATCATCACACAAGCCCCCACACAGGAATGCTAGCACCGGGGTACACGCTCACCCACCCATTGCACACCATGACACACAGACATGCAATAATCATGCTTTTACACCCCTGCAGGACCACTACCCAACGTCACCAGACAGGAGGGTCCAGACATCTCTACCCCACCCACAGAAGAGGCCCACAGTGATGACAGCAGCTCTGGCCAACTGGATTCAGATGACCAGCCCGGACCATCGTGGGCCTCGGGACAGTCGGTTCCCCTCGCACAGGCAAAGCCCACCACAGACCTTCCACCCTCTGGTAACACCAGCACAGCACCCACCAGCGGGCCCATACCTCCGTACCAAGGACACGTCAATCAGCTGTGTGTCCACCACTACAGGGAACCCAGGATAACCCACCACCCCAACAACAACAGGGACCTGGGGGCAGTGGCAATGGGCACACGGTCCAGGGGACAGAGTCACAGATACACAGGGGAACTGGGAGGGCTGCTGTGCGACAGGGGGCAGAGAGGCCAAGGGAACCCACTCTCCACGAGGCCCTCTCCTCTATCATGGGAGCATACCACCACTCCCAGGAGACGATGGCTAAGGTCCTGGCCAAGTTTCAGGAGACCCAGAGCCTGCAGGAGGAACAGTATTTGGGCTTCAGGGAGGAACTCAGAACCATCAGCTCCGCCCTGGGCACCATCGTAGGGGTGCTGAAGGAGATACTTAACACCAGGAGGGACACCGTGGCACTCCAAGGGGCCCCTGACACTAGCATGGACGATGAACTGCCCACCACCTCCGCCGGCGCTAGTGGACAGGGGTGTAGGAAAGTACCATCTTGCCTGGCATGTTACCCCCATGTTTCACTGTATATATGTTGTTTTAGTGTATGTGTCACTGGGACCCTGCCAGCCAGGGCCTCAGTGCTCATAAGTGTGGCCTGTATGTGTTCCCTGTGTGATGACTATCTGTCTCACTGAGGCTCTGCTAACCAGAACCTCAGTGGTTATGCTCTCTCTTTGCTTTTCAAATTGTCACTAACAGGCTAGTGACCAATTTCACCAATTCACATTGGCATACTGGAACACCCTTATAATTCCCTAGTATATGGTACTGAGGTACCCAGGGTATTGGGGTTCCAGGAGATCCCTATGGGCTGCAGCATTTCTTTTGCCACCCATAGGGAGCTCTGACAATTCTTACACAGGCCTGCCACTACAGCCTGAGTGAATTAACGTCCACGTTATTTCACAGCCATGTACCACTGCACTAAAGTAACTTATAAGTCACCTATATGTCTAACCTTTACCTCGTAAGGGTTGGGTGCTAAGTTACTTAGTGTGTGGGCACCCTGGCACTAGCCAAGGTGCCCCCACATCGTTCAGGGCAAATTCCCCGGACTTTGTGAGTGCGGGGACACCATTACACACGTGCACTATACATAGGTCACTACCTATGTACAGCGTCACAATGGTAACTCCGAACATGGCCATGTAACATGTCTAAGATCATGGAATTGTCACCCCAATGCCATTCTGGCATTGGGGGGAAAATTCCATGATCCCCGAGTCTCTAGCACAGACCTGGGTACTGCCAAACTGCCTTTCCCGGGGTTTCACTGCAGCTGCTGCTGCTGCCAACCCCTCAGACAGGTTTCTGCCCTCCTGGGGTCCAGCCAGGCTTGGCCCAGGAGGGCAGAACAAAGGACTTCCTCAGAGAGAGGGTGTTACACCCTCTCCCTTTGGAAAAAGGTGTCAGGGCTGGGGAGGAGTAGCCTCCCCCAGCCTCTGGAAATGCTTTGATGGGCACAGATGGTGCCCATCTCTGCATAAGCCAGTCTACATCGGTTCAGGGATCCCCCAGCCCTGCTCTGGTGCGAAACTGGACAAAGGAAAGGGGAGTGACCACTCCCCTGACCTGCACCTCCCAGGGGAGGTGCCCAGAGCTCCTCCAGTGTGCTCCAGACCTCTGCCATCTTGGAAACAGAGGTGCTGCTGGCACACTGGACTGCTCTGAGTGGCCAGTGCCAGCAGGTGACGTCAGAGACTCCTTCTGATAGGCTCTTACCTGTGTTGCTAGCCTATCCTCCTTCCTAGGTAACCAAACCTCCTTTTCTGGCTATTTAGGGTCTCTGCTTTGGGGAATTCTTTAGATAACGAATGCAAGAGCTCATCAGAGTTCCTCTGCATTCCTCTCTTCACCTTCTGCCAAAGGATCGACCGCTGACTGCTCAGGACGCCTGCAAAACCGCAACAAAGTAGCAAAGACGACTACTGCAACCTTGTATCGCTGATCCTGCCGCCTTCTCAACTGTTTTCCTGGTGGGGCATGCTGTGGGGGTAGTCTCCCTCCTCTCTGCACTAGGAGCTCTGAAGAAATCTCCTGTGGGTCGACGGAATCTACCCCCTGCAACCGCAGGCACCAAAAGACTGCATCACCGGTCCTCTGGGTCCCCTCTCAGCACAACGAGCGTGGTCCCTCGAACTCAGCAACTCTGTCCAAGTGACTCCCACAGTCCAGTGACTCTTCAGTCCAAGTTTGGTGGAGGTAAGTCCTTGCCTCCCCACGCTAGACTGCATTGCTCGGTACTGCGTGATTTGCAGCTGATCCGGCTCCTGTGCACTCTTCTAGGATTTCCTTCATGCACAGCCAAGCCTGGGTCCCTGACACTCTAACCTGCAGTGCACAACCTCCTGAGTTGTCCTCCGGCGTCGTGGGACTCCCTTTTGTGTCTTCGGGTGAGCTCCGGTTCACTCCTCTTCGTAGTGCCTGTTCTGGCACTTCTGCGGGTGCTGCCTGCTCCTGTGAGGGCTCCGTGTCTTGCTGGATGCCCCCTCTGTCTCCTCACACAAGTGGCGACATCCTGGTCCCTCCTGGGCCACAGCAGCATCCAAAAAGCCTAACCACGACCCTTGCAGCTAGCAAGGCTTGTTTGCGGTCTTTCTGTGTGGGAAGACGTCTGCAAGCTTCTTCACGACGTGGGACATCCATCCTCCAAAGGGGAAGTTTCTAGCCCCCTTCGTTCTTGCAGAATCCACAGCTTCTCCCATCCGGTGGCAGCTTCTTTGCACCCTCAGCTGGCATTTCCTGGGCATCTGCCCACTCTCGACTTTGTCACGACTCTTGGACTTGGTCCCCTTGTTCCACAGGTACTCTCATCCGGAAATCAACTTTGGTTGCATTGCTGGTGTTGGTCTTCCTTGCAGAATTCCCCTATCACGACGTCTGTGCTCTTTGGGGAATATAGATGCACTTTGCACCTACTTTTCAGGGTCTTGGGGTGGGCTATTTTTCTAACCCTCACTGTTTTCTTACAGTCCAAGTGACCCTCTATAAGTTCACATAGGTTTGGGGTGCATTCGTGGTTCGCATTCCACTTTTGGAGTATATGGTTTGTGTTGCCCCTATACCTATGTGCTCCTATTGCAATCTACTGTAACTTTACATTGCTTGCATTACTTCCTTTTGCTATTACTGCATATTTTTGGTATTGTGTACATATATCTTGTGTATATTTGTCATCCTCATACTGAGGGTACTCACTGAGATACTTTTGGCATATTGTCATAAAAATAAAGTACCTTTATTTTTAGTATATCTGTGTATTGTGTTTTCTTATGATATTGTGCATATGACACCATTGGTATATTGGGAGCTTTGCATGTCTCCTAGTTCAGCCTAAGCTGCTCTGCTATAGCTACCTTCTATCAGCCTAAGCTGCTAGAAACACCTCTTCTACACTAATAAGGGATAACTGGACCTGGTACAGAGTGTAAGTACCCCTTGGTACCCACTACAAGCCAGGCCAGCCTCCTACAAGGAGGCACCACCACAGGACCACCACACCAGCACCCCACCCCCTGCAGATGTAGAACCACCCGCAAGAGGTCCCTGAGATCCAGGAACAGGACAGAGCACGATGGCAAGACCCCTGCCAAGAAATTAGACCACCCTGATTGTCATCCCACTGTCCCACTTTGTAACCCTGTCCATATTGGAACTGCCCCAGCTCCACTTCCTATGCCCATATGGGCAATGCACCTGTGGGACTAATAGACTGGACTCTGCCATGGACATTCCTCCACCATCACCCCTCACCATTTTACCCACCCCCCTCCAATATTTAGCACTTCAATAAACATCCTTGAACCACAAAACAATCTGGAGTCAGTCTGTGATTTTGAAAATGTGTATTACCAATGACAAAATCCGTTCTCAAATGTAATGTCAACATACCTATGTCACACATCACAAGTCCATGAGGAATGTAAGCAGATGACACACGTTGGAAACTACACCTGTGAAACCTTAATGGAAATGTACAACTCAGTTACCATATACTGGTTGAAATTGACAGACAGGATAGAGTTAGAAGTGTGAAAGTACTTGCAGTAGGCAGGAATGTGTTCTCACCTGTGTGTCACTGGAAATATTGCTTGATAACTGAGTCCCTGTTCTTCTTCCTCTGCTTCCTCCTCATCACTGTCCACAGGCTTCACAGCTGCCACAACACCGTCATCTGGACCATCCTCCTGCAGAAAAGGCACCTGGCGTCGCAAAGCCAGATTGTGAAGCATACAGCAGGCGATGATGATCTGGCACACCTTCCTTGGTGAGTAGAATAGGGAACCACCTGTCATATGGAGGCACCTGAACCTGGCCTTCAGGAGGCCGAAGGTGCGTTCGATCACCCTCCTAGTCCGGCCATGGGCCTCATTGTAGCTTTCCTCTGCCCTGGTCCTGGGATTTCTCACTGGGGTCAGTAGCCATGACAGGTTGGGGTAACCAGAGTCCCCTAATAGCCACACCCGGTGCCTCTCGAGTTGACCCATCACATAAGGAATGCTGCTACTCCGTAAGATGTAGGCGTCATGCACTAAGCCAGGGAACATAGCATTTACCTGGGAGATGTACTAGTCTGCCAAACATACCATCTGTACATTCATCGAATGATAACTCTTCCGGTTCCTGCACACCTGTTCACTCCTTGTTCAGAGCTACATGGGTCCCATCAATGGCACCTATGATGTTGGGGATATGTCCAAGGGCATAGAAGTCACCTTTAACTGTAGCCAAATCCTCCACCTGAGGGAAAACGATGTAGCTCCTCATGTGTTTCAGCAGGGCAGACAACACTCTGGACAACACGTTGGAAAACATAGGCTGGGACATCCCTGATGCCATGTCCACTGTTGTTTGAAATGACCCACTTGCAGGGAAATGGAGCACTGATAGCACCTGCACTTGAGTGGGGATTCCTGTGGGATGGTGGATTGTTGACATCAGGTCAGGCTCCAACTGGGTACACAGTTCCTGGATTGTGTCACTGTCAAACCTGTAGGTGATGATTAAATGTCGCTCTTCCATTGTCAACAGGTCCACCAGCGGTCGGTACACTGGAGGATTCCACCATCTCCTCACATGTCCCAGCTGACGGTGCCTAGGAAAGACAACAGCGACCACAGAGTCAAACAACTCAGAGGTATGTACCCACAGCCTCCGGGTAGGCCACCGCCAGGATCCGGAACATCAGGGGGGGTCATGGTTCGATGGGCACCCCTCCCACGTTGGGAGGGCATCCCCAGCTGAGCCTCCGCCATCTTCTGTATGTGTGTTGAGTCCAGGCCTAGGTATGTGAGACGCAGGTGAAAATGAAGCCATGTGGGCCCCTGAAATGGCAACTGCCTGACCTCTAAACTGGGACAATGTGATGTGAGGTAACTGCGCTGGCGTTGTACACAGTCGCGGTAGGCGGTCGAAGACCGCAGCGCAATGCTGCATTGGTTAACATTGGACCCTATGGGTCCCAGGAGCCAATGAGGAAGTGCGCCGGCGGTGATGATACGCACTGCTGCGGACGTGACTGAAGCGGACGTGACCGCCATTTTCTATCTGTTCAATCCCTCAATACCTGATCTTCGACAGGAGAGGACCTACACTGCAACTGCTGCTGTGACCTCGGTCTGGAAGAGACAATGGCTCGTGCGTCTGGGGAAAGGGCTCCTGCCTTCACATCGGAGGAGTTGGTGAAGCTCGTGGACAGGGTCCTCCCCCAGTGCGCGCTACTCTACGGTCCTCCAGACCAACAGGTGAGTACACAGGGAGCATGTTGTATGGGCTATGCCTGTGTGGAGAGGGCAGGTTGTAAGTTGGAAGGGGGCACAGTTCTGCGTGCATGAAGGACTGTGAATGCATGTGCCACATGGCAAGGCGAGGGATGTGGGCCACTCACTTCGACGGTGAAGTTGCTAATGACTTCTCTTCTTCCCCTGTACATGTCACGTAGGTCAGCGCCCACCAGAAGATGGATAATTGGCGTGCCATCGCCAAGGACGTCCAGACCCTGGGTGTCCACCACCGACGGAGCACCCACTGCCGGAAAAGATGAGAGGACATTCGCCGCTGGAGCAAGAAGACGGCAGAGGCTCAGCTGGAGATGCCCTCCCAACGTGGGAGGGGTGCCCGTCGAACCATGACCCCCCCTGATGTTCCGGATCCTGGCGGTGGCCTACCCAGAGTTGGATGGGCTCTTGAGGGCATCACAGCAGACACAAGGGGGTGAGTGCAAGATCATTCTGTGGACTTTGCGCGCAGTGAAGGTGTCTGGGTGGGGGAGGAGGGCTGTGGGTTTCCCTAGGCCAGGGCGAGTTCGGTAGGCTAGGCCCCTCCATAATGCAGGCCATGTGGCACTCCACCCCACCTCTGTAGAGTGCCAAGTACAGGTATACATGCCCCTGTGTCCTCTATGTGTGCTGATGTCCACCATAGCCATGTAGGCCATATCCCAGGAACTGCATCTGTAGAGCCCAACAGCGCGGCGTAGTGTAGGGGGCTGCTGTGTCTGTATTGTCCGCCAATGGTAGCGGTAAGCCATGCACTCAACCTGTCTTTCTTCTGTCGTCCCCCCTCCCTTTTTGTGGTCTCCCTGTTCTTGTGTGCATCAGCATCATCAGGCCGAGGTACAGTGGCACCGGAGCACGAGGGAGCTGCATCGCACATGGCCATGAAGGGCCACACCACAGACTCTCAATACACCAGTGGGACAGAGGGCGGAGGGAGCTTCACGGCGGGGACAGGATCAGCAACCAGCGACACAGACTCGTCCTCCGATGGGAGCTCCCTGTTGGTGGCGGCAAAATCTGTGCCCCCCACTTCTACAGGTACAGCCCTCCCAGCAGCCCCTCAGCCTTCGCCCCGTGCCCGCTCACCCAGGAGGGTGGGCATCACCTTCGCCCCAGGCACCTCAGCCCCTGCCCCTGTCACCTCTGCTGCCCTCAGTGAGGAGGAAATTGACCTCCTCAGGTCCCTCACTGTTGGGCAGTCTACCATTTTGAATGCCATCCAGGGTGTAGAAAGGGAATTGCAACACACAAATGCATTCCTGGAGGGCATTTATTCTGGTCAGGCTGCCCTTCATCGAACCCTGCAATCTCTGGCCTCTGCACTGATGGCAGCCATTGTCCCTGTCTCTAGCCTCCCCCTCCAACTTCCCCTGTGTCCTCTCCCAATGTGTCTGTGACGCCCCCTCCCAAAGTACACAAACGCAGGCACACACCCACCCAACAGCCATCCACCTCACGACAGCCTCCAGCGCATGCACCTGCACCCAAAGCCACAAAGGTTACACCTCCTACAACCACCTACTCTTCCTCCACTCCCAGACCCCCTCCAGCTACCCGTCCCAGTGTTCCTAAGAAACTTTTCCTGAGCAAGCTTGACCTCTTGACCACCCCCCCTCCATTTCATAGGTCCCGTACTATCACCTCAGCCAAAAAATCACCGGTACCAGTGGTGCCTGTTAGAGGTATGTGGAGTGCACCGGGCACCGGGGCAGCCAGTGTGACACGGAGCCACAGCACAGCCAGTCCCCCCCTGTTAAGCACCAGAAGTTGGACAGTGCCCGGTGGGAGAGGGGGAAGACTCCAGCAGGCAAAGCCGCTCACAAGGGTCCCGGGGGGAGTGTTCACTCAGCTGTGACTCCTCCCAAGGTGGTGAAGGGGCAGAAGAAATCACCAAAGTCTGGGAAGAGCAGCACGGCTGAGAAGACCGCCATCATCCCCGCTGCCCAGGAGGCCACCGCCAGCCCCATCGTCAGTGGCCAGGAGGCCACCGCCAGAGTCAGTGCCCAGGAGGGCAGCCCCATCGTCAGTGGCCAGGAGGCCACCGCCAGAGTCAGTGCCCAGGAGGGCAGCCCCATCGTCACTGGCCAGGAGGCCACCGCCAGAATCAGTGCCCAGGAGGGCCCCGGCAGCCACAGCCCCGCTGGGCAATGAAGGACCGCCATGGCAAGCACCGCTGAACAGGCCAAGCACAGCTGAACAGGGCACAGACCGCCATGTCAAGCACCGCTGATCAGGACAAGCACCGCTGAACAGGACAAGCACTGCTGAACAGGGCACAGATCGCCATGGCAAGCACCGCTGAACAGGCCAAGCACAGCTGAACAGGGCACAGACCGCGATGGCAAGCACCGCTGAACAGGGCACAGACCGCCATGGCAAGCACCGCTGAACAGGACAAGCACCGCTGAACAGGTCACAGACCGCCATGGCAAGCACCGCTGAACAGGCAAAGCACCGCCAACTCAACCACCACTAGCCCATGTGCAGCAAGGGCAGTGACGGAACTGGGACCGTCACGGGGAGAGTGATGCACTCTGGGCACCAGTCCCCCTCCAGAACCAGTGGAGAACAGCATCCACTCCGTCTGTCCTTACCAGGATTAAGCACTCTGGGCACCAGTCCCCCTCCAGAACCAGTGGAGAACAGCATCCACTCCGTCTGTCCTTACCAGGATGAAGCACTCTGGGCACCAGTCCTCCTCCAGAACCAGTTAAGAACAGCATCCACTCCTTCTGTCCTGCACAGGATGAAGCACTCTGGGCACCAGTCCCCCTCCAGAAACAGTTGAGAACAGCATCCACTCCTTCTGTCCTGCACAGGATGAAGCACTCTGGGCACCAGTCCCCCTCCAGAACCAGTGGAGAACAGCATCCACTCCGTCTGTCCTGCACAGGATGAAGCACTCTGGGCACCAGTCCCCCTCCAGAACCAGTGGAGACTGTTATCCACTTGAGAGACTGTGGCTTTGCACTCCCCAGGATATGGCAGTGGGCAAACCACCCACTGTAGAGACTTGAGAGACTGTGGCTTTGCACTCTCCAGGATATGGCAGTGGGCAAACCACCCACTGTAGAGACTTGAGAGACTGTGGCTTTGCACTCCCCAGGATGGTACAGTGGGCAACCCACCCACTGTAGAGACTTGAGAGACTGTGGCTTTGCACTCCCCAGGATGGTACAGTGTGCAACCCACCCACTGTAGAGACTTGAGAGACTGTGGCTTTGCACTCCCCAGGATACATCAATGGGCATGGAGCCCCCTCGTGGATCTGGCGTGGTGCACTCATCCGGCTGAGGTGCCCCCCCTTCCCTTCCTCTGAGGTGCCTGTTGTATTTCTATCTGATGCCCCGGCAGTGTTCTCTCCATTTTGATCAGGTATCTGATGTGGGCCTCGCCCATGCATTTTGGGCCCAGTGGTCCACGGACATTGAATGGTGCATTACCTGCACTACTAATCGTGATGTATATTTTGTTGAACGTGTCTATTGATCTGTATATATTTGGTTCCTGTATTTTGATATATTACAATGGTTGCACTCATTTCCTTTTGTCTTTGCATTCTTCCGGGGGGTTTGAGGGTTGTTATTGTAATGTTTGGATATGCATTGGTGTGAGTGTTGTAGTGGGTGAGGGTTGGGGTTGGGGTGGGGATGGGGGGTGTTGCGTGTGTGTGTCCCTGACTTTTGCCTCCCCCTCCCCTATGTCGTAGGTGCAGTACTCACTGTTGTCTTTGGCGCCAACGTTGATGATGGTCATACAGGAGCAGGAAGACTATCGCAGAGAGTATTTGGAGTTCCGGATCCATGGTGTCCTGATTCCTCGTTGAGTGTGTAGAGGTGAGCGTTTTCCCTTTGAAATGGCTGTTTCCGCCGTGTTTTTATCCACGGTGAATCCGCCCCAGAAAAGGTTGCGGATTGGTAGGTTGTGATACTGTGGGCGTTACTGTCTTCCGCCTGTCTGTTGGCGGTAACCGCCACGCTGTTTGTCTGTACCGCCGTGGCGGTCGGAGTGTTAAAGTGGCTGTCTTTGTTGGCGGTTTCTGCCACGGTCATAATTCCCAATTTTTTACCGCCGGCCTGTTTGCAGTCTTACCGCCACTTTAACACCATCCGCCAGGGTTGTAAGGACCCCCTTAGTGTCTGAACATGGCATAACTTGTAATTTTGGATAATTTGTTTAAGACGGTATGTATAAATGAGGTCTCTTTATAAAAAGATGTTTGGAAAGAGTTTGTGAGGTTACTTGTTGATATATCGGAGTTACTATATACAAGAAAGTAATATTTATATATTTACCTAAAGGGACCCGAATGGAGGAAACAATAACTATGGGAAAGGATACATCGCCTCACCCAGGTAAAGAAGAGGATTCGATTAAGGATTTTTATGTATTATGGTGTAGTGTGGTCAGTTTTACGTATATTTTGCGCATTAGCTTCAGGCCTTAGGCCTCTGTGCACTTTGCCCTAAATATATTTTATTCATTTGCTAACAGCTTAGAGCCTCTGTGCACTTTACTCTAAATGCTTTCTATTAGGCTTCGTACTGTTATTTTACAGAATAGCCAGTTCTACGGTGTTGTTTTTTATTCATATCACACTGTTTTGCCTACTTCAGCACTGGAGTTCTTCATAACATATTCACTCTGTGCTTTAGTCAAGGATACAGTCTGGTACATTGCCGAGGAGTCTAGACTTGCCATTCCTGCGTAGGAACATTTTGTGATCACGATGACATGTTAGTTATAAAATCACTTCCTTGTCCCAATACATGTAAGAGGGAGATTCCGACCAGGGAACCACAACTAGACGCTGACTGCCTCGTTGCAGATGCTGAACCAGATCACAGGCCTTTGCTCAGGTATGAGTGTGTCCGTCTCCCTAGTGATACAGAAAGGCAAGCTGAAAGCTTAAGATGCTGTGCTCCAAATAGAACAAGCAGAGGGAGAGTAGAAACGGTTAGGAATTATGATAGCTTTATTTCTATGTTTTACTCTCCTGGTTACTATATCAATCCTACTATGTTGTATTGTTCTGGTTATTGCGGCTCACGCCTTAATATCTAAAATACAGTTGTTTTATTAAAACATTATATAAAACTTATACTGTCTTTGTCATTTGTATATGAGACCATATTGTGAATGAGAGAGTTGGTTTGGATCTGAGTGACCACGACTTCCCTGAGAAGTTCCAAAGATGTCATGCGCTCGGCTGCCCAATCATTTCTTCCCCGTGGGAGAAATGAGGCACTGCTAGTTAGCCGGAGCAACAACCGGATTTAGGGTGACAGAGTTCCTTACACGTGGGTCAGACTCAGTCCCCCACACCGTTATCGATCCTGCTGCCTAGAACCCAGTAGTCTCATTTAGGATAATGAGAGCCCACGCGACAATGGGTAAGAGAGCTTTTGAGTGGGTGTCTCTGGGAAGTAGTATATTTATTGAGGAGTATCTAATTGGGTGAGTTTTTTTTTCTAGATCTGAGGACATTTGGAAATATAATTGAGAAGATGTTGATTTGAAGTTTGAGTTGATTTTAGGTGAGTAATGATGTAGATCTTATGCATCATAGAACCTAAAGTATAAGAATACAATATTAAGGTTGGAAATTTTTGTATTTGTTTAGATGTTCCCTACCTATAAGTCCTTAGGAAGACCCGCTTTGGAGCCCGGAATTGGCCCTAGAGTTACTAATGGGTCGAAACATTGACAATAATGTTGTAGCCTGGATTGGTTTTTGGAACTGAGTTGAGGACAAAATTGGGGATTTGAACTCGGACATAAACAAGTGTTGATTCAATTGGAGGAATGATCAACCAACAGGCTTTTTAAAAACATAGGGCGAGATGTAGCAAACAAAAAAATTGCGAGTGCAATAACAGGGCCGAAATAGCGACTCGCACCCGGAGCAACCGTGCAAAAAACAAACTCGCAATTTGCAAGTGGGTGTCGCAAATTGCAATTAGCTTGTTAATTGCTTACAGGTGCTGCAGAACACTCCAGAAACCACTCCAGAACACTCTGGAAACACTTCCTGGCACATGATGATGTCATCACAGCCAGGAAGTTTACTAATACACCTGGGAGGAGGGAGCTGGAGGTGCTGACAGACGAATGCTGTCATCACTATGACCAATTATTTGGGAAGGCAGCCCTAAATGTGCCAGAAGCCACCAAGAGACAGCTGTGGCAGGACATCCAGGACAAGATCAATTCCCTGGGGTGAGCCACAGGAGTATTGATGACATCAAAAAAAGGTGGTATGACCTCCGCTCCCGGACCAAGGAGAGGGTGACTGAAAGGCTCCGGGAGATGAGAGGCACAGGAGGGGGACCATCGTCAGTGCCACCACCCACACCCCTGGAAGAAAGGGTGGAGGAAACCCTGGAGCAGAAGGCAGTATCAGGATTTGGGGACCTGGACACCTCAGAGCCCAGCACATCAACCGGTGAGTACCATGTGACATGCCTGTACCCCTATCAATGCCATACCCCTACCCACCATGTACACAGGGGCATGCTCAACCAAGATAGCTCCATTTCAGGGTAGCAAACACCAGAATGATGCATTATGGGAAATGTAGTCAAGTAGGCAGTTCATAGGCAAATGTTTATTAGGAAGTGTGCAACAGATAGTAGACACTGACAGTCTGTTCCCCATGTCCCACAGGTCTCCCACAAGACACCACCACAACTCAAATCAGCCAGCCCCATGAGGACACCTCAGGACCCACCAGCACTCCCACCTGCACGGCCAACATCATCCCTGCAGTATCCACACCTGCTGCAACTGTGTCCCAAGAGGCTGCGCCAGCAACAGGCAGGAGTGAGACATTGGAACACACAGGGCAGCCACCGCTGCGCAGGCGATGCAGGTCCAGGACATCAGGGCTGAAGTCTGCATCCGGCCAACTACCTCCCAGCACCAGTGAGGCACAGCTGCTGCGTGGTCAGCGCCTACAAAATAGAATTTTAGGGAGGATTAGTGGTGTGCTGCACCGCTTCGTGCGCACTAACGAGGCCAGCATGCAGAAACTGAACTCCAGGATGGACATGATAGTGACAAACACTGGGGACCTTGCCCTAGCCATGAGGGAACTGGCAGCAGGACTATTGGCCCAGGCCGAGGGTGGGCGGCGCAGGGACCGTCAGCTCCTGCACAGACTAGACAGGATGGCCACATCCATCGGCAGGCTGGCGATGAACACCACAGGCCTGTCGAGGAGGACAGTTGGCCTCCAGGTCGAAATGGGCCATTTCGCAGGGGATGTGGCTAGGGGCCTAGGACGTCTCACCCACGTCATAGACTTAATGGAGGCACGGCATCTGTCCAGGGGCACAGGGGAAACACCCCAGGACAGTGAGGAGGGCTCGACAGTGAGCAGTGTCTCTGCCACTGACAATAGGGTGCTCAGGAGTACCAGGCAGAGCACAGCAGAAGCACCAGGGACCAGCCAGGCTGGCAGGAGGCGCAGAAGGACATAGAGATTACCCCTGGTCCTGTTGAAGTGGCACATGACGTCAATGTGCCACATGCCAGGTTTGCATTTTCATGCCCATGAACATTCATTACTTGTATATAGTTCTATTTCTGCACTAATTAAATAGTTTTTTTGTTCCACTTAACAAATGGTGTTTTTGGTCAATAGGTGAGTATGGTTGGAGTTGACACGTACCTTCCAAAGTATTGGCTTGCGATGTGTTCCCATCTCAGTCTTCCTTGATTAGCTATACTCCGATCCCCATGATGGCGATGTGGTTGCTCTTGCTCTTCATCATCAGGATCTGGGTCTGCAGGGGTGAGAGGTAGCCCACGTCGGGTGGCTATGTTGTGAAGGATGGCGCATGCGACCACAATTTTGAATGCTGTAATGGGGGTATACTGGAGGGCACCTCCACTGCGGTGGAGGCATCTGAATCTTGCTTTCAGGAGTCCAAAGGTGCGCTCGATAAGGTTCCTGGTCCTCTTATGTGCATTGTTGTATCACCTCTCACATTCATTGCTGGGTGTTAAAAACGGAGTCATGATCCATGGCCTTAGAGCATATGCACTGTCACCTGTTGGGCACAAAAAGTACACTGTTAGGAAGTCCTGGTTGGTGTGCCCAGTGACCTGTCTGTATGTCTGCAAGGTGTCTGTAGCTCTACCTAGGAGGTATCCGTCTCCAAATTCCCCACGTTCCAGGCATTGATGTATCCCACTATGCCTAAAAATGTATGAGTCATGGGTACTGCCTGGAAACTTAGCTACAATGTCAGTGATGACATAATGGGCTTCACAAACAACCTGAATAGTCAGTGAGTGGGTACACTTTCTGTTGCGGAAAAGATGTTCCAGGTTTCCAGGAGGGCATATTTGAATATGTGTCCCATCTACACATCCTATGACATGGGGAAAGTTTGCAATCTTGTAAAAGTCCAGCTTGGTGCTGTTTATTTCTGCCTCATTCCTTGGTAGGTATATGAAGTGAGACATGTGTGTGACTAAGGCATCTAGGAAGGCCCTGAGGAACCTTGACACTGCACTTTGGGATACCCCACCTGCCACAGCAATGACCCCCCTGATAGCTCCCTGAGGCCAAGAGGTGCAGTGAGCATAGCACTTGCACATGCGTAGGGATGGCGCAGCCACGCAGAGTCTGGTGTTCTAGCTGTGGTTTCAGTAAATCAATTAATTCTAGTATGGCTGCGCTGCTAAGGCGATATTTATCGTATATCTCTTCCTCAGTTTGCTGAAAAAGAGTCTGCCTTGTTCTATATATCTTCTCCTGTCTGTGGCCCCTCCTCCTCCTCTGCTGTGCGGCGTGGACTCTCCTCCTCACTGCTATCAGGTATATCTCCGCCATCTTGAGTAACCCAGATGCTTTCTGGTTCTCCTTTTATACTTTGGTTATGGTTACCACCTGCTCTGAGTTAGTGGTAAATTGCAAGTGCAAAATGGGCTTTTTGCGACTAGTCGCAATTTGCGAGTTGCTATTGCATAAGCTTTGCGACTCTCAAAATGCGACTTGCTAATTGCGGGTCGCAAAATGGGGTCGCAATTTTTGCGAGTCGCAAACGGCTCGCATCGCTTTTTGCAAGTCGGAAATGGGGTTTTTGAATCCCATTTCCGATTTTGCATAGTTGCAAATAGCGATTCGGGCCATTTGCGACTCGCAAAAGTTTGCTACATCTGGCCCTTAATGTGTTAATGGATATGTGGGGGATTTGCTGTCGGTTTCTCTGTTTCTAATCACGAGCACTTTATCTTTTGCACTTTTTCTGTCCTTCTTTTCTTCTGATGTGGTAGGAAGTTTTATAATCTATGCTGCAGGTTCTGCAATTCATTATAATCAATGCATTAGATAGTTATGAGTGTATTTTCTCCAAATGGATCAATGTTGTTTTGTAATATGATTAACTCAGATCCTTCGAATTTTATTGGGTTACCCTGTGCAGTTTGTTATATACTTTTATAAAGTGGGCATATTCTTGCTTAAACCATTCTGTGCCTCTACCTGCTTGTGTCTTGCACGTCTGGGTCAGACTGACAGTTGTGCTGTTGTGAATTCCCTCTAGACAGTGACACAAAAGGAGCTGGGGTGTAGCCTGCAGATCCTGATGGGTCATCTGGGCTAAAGTGGAGGGAGGAGTGGCCACTTACACCTGAAAGGGCAGTGCCTGCCCTCACACAATGCAGTCTCCCACCCCCTGGTATGTGTCTGGAGCCAAGCCTGGGCAAGGCACAATCTTGTCAAAACAGAGACTTTCCTTTGAAATTTGCATTCTTCAAAGGCAGAACTGGGTATAATTAGTGGACCCAAAACCCCAGACTGGAGGAACATTTCTGGATCAAGAGGAACCTCTGCCAAGGAAAAGAGCTGGAGAGCCGGAGGATGATTACTGTTCCTTTGCTGTGTGTGCTTTGCTGGGTTAGCCTGCAGTTGCTGTTTCTGTCTTAAAGAGGTCAACGACTGGAATTTCTTGTGTATCCTGCTTCTGAGGTTTTTCAAAGGGCTTGGAGTAGAGCTTGCCTCCTGTTGGAAGCCTCAGGGATATCGAAGACTTCAGCTTCATCTGCCTACAGGGACTGGTAACTGTGTGTTTTGTGCTGCAACACAATGAAAAACGACAACAATGCTGCCAACAATGCCTCTGACTGCACCGTGACCTGATGACGCCACACAGAACCGTGCCCCACGTCGCACCACAATCCTGGTCTCACCTATGCTGCCACCTGCCACTGTCACCAAGCTGCTGCCTGCACCATGGCCTGAGGACACCTCTCGTGAGGTACACAAAGCACCGTCAAGTCCTACACCACAGCCTGATCCACCAACGCCAGCGCCATCAACTCCTGTGTCTTCAGCAGACGCCCTTGTTGGCACCGTGACTGGTGGGCGCTGCACGGAGCCTGCCCCCTGCCGCAGCGCACCGCCATCTTGGGCCTACTGATGACAGCACTTCAGCAACGACTATTCCACTTCCTGACCTATGACCTGGAGACAACGGACATCACACCTCCCGCATCACTCTGCAGCCCTAGTGTTACCAACGCCGCTGGACACCTTCACTAAGCTGATGCCTGCACCCTGACCTGTGGGCACCGCACATTGCATCGTCTCGCTTTGCACCGCAGTCCTAATGCCATCAATGCCAGCGTTCCTGACTTCATAATCAGCCTGGAGTTTGATCTGCAAAACGTGTGACTTCAAGGGCCTGACTACACCTGCACCGACCTGTGGAACCAACGCCTTCGACACTACGCTCTGGTCATTGTGAGGATCACGCCACCATGTTTCAGAACAAACATTGCATTTTTACATGAGGGCAAAAGGCTATCTGAAACATTTACTGGAAAACAATAGGAATTGAACTAGGGACTTAATATGTACAAAGAATGTCACATTTCGAATTAAGCATCTTTACAGAAAATCCAAAAGCTTGGGATAAATGTGTGCACCTCAACAAACAAAACACACCTAAGTTTTAATTCCCATGAAATGATTGCACACAATATTGCCGATTTGAACGTCAAGTTTTATATGCTGTGAATGAATCGCACACACTGCCGATTCGAACAAGAATATGTAAATGCCATGAAATGATCACGCACGCTGTAGCCGATCTGAACGTCAAGTTTTACATGCTGGAAATGAATCGCGCACACTGCTGATTCGAACAAGAGTATGCAAATGCCATGAAATTATCAAGCACGCTGTTGCTGATCTGAACGTCAAGTTTGACATGCTGGAAATGAATCGCGCACACTGCCGATTCGAACAAGAGTATGCAAATGCCATGAAATGATCGCGCACGCTGTTGCCGATATGACCATCAAGTTTTACATGCGGGAAATGAATTGTGCACACTGCCGCTTCAAACAAGAATATGCAAATGCCATGAAATTATGGCGCACACTGTTTCCGATCTGAAAATCAAGTTTTACATGCGGGAAATAAATCGCGCACACTGCTGATTCGAACAAGAATATGCAAATGCCATGAAATGATCGCGCAAGCTGTTGCCGATCTGAAAATCATGTTTTACATGCGGGAAATGAATCGCGCACACTGCCGATTCAAACAAGAATATGCAAATACCATGAAATGATCGCGCAAGCTGTTGCCGATCTGAACGTCAAGTTTTACATGCGGGAAATGAATAGCGCACACTGCCGATTCAAACAAGAATATGCAAATGCCATGAAAAATTGTGCAAGCTGTTGCCAATCTGAATGCCAAGGTTTACATGAGAGCAATGAATTACGCACTCTGAAAGTTTCGCAAGTAGGCCCAAAACTCGAGAGTCTTTGAGAACGGGGTGGGGGCCCAGCGCGACCTCCGCCTTACCGCCCTGCTCAAGGATCACCAATATAATGCGGGGCAGGCCTGGAACATCAAGGTAGGCCTCCGGAACAGGAGCTCAGGAAGTTGCTGCTGCTCTGCACCGGGACCTCTGAATAGTGAGCACATGGAGCTGGGCTGGCTCTCTTATATAGAGCCTGGCCCAGCCCACAAACCACACCCAGTCATGCTGCAGGGAAAGCTTCTAGAAGGTCCTAGAAAGGGACCACACCCTAACACACTCAGTAAGCCTGCAGCAATACCTTGCAAATGAACAGTTATTTCAAACATCATTAATAGTGTTTTTCAAGGTTAAACTCTGCAATGCAAAAGGTTAACATACTGCATATAAACACAATGCATGAATTATGCTCTTGCATAAAGGTTTGTTTTTTGCGTTTTTGTCGCCCGTAGAGTGCGCACTGTCCTGCTGTTGACACCTTTGGACTTTTTTTGGTCTCCTTTTTAGAGGTTAAAGTCCTCTAGCAGGGCAAGCCTAAAATTGTATCTGACAAAGTTGTCTCAAAATCAGATATCTTTGCTGCAAGGCTCCCTGAAGCTCTAGAGGTCTTGAATGTCCCAAACGTTTCTAAATTCCAATGTTTCAGATTTTGATAATTAGTTCCTTTTGATGTCAGCTAAGGCTCTAGGGCTTCAAGACTACAGCTAGGAGTAGGACTCATGCTAACAGAGCTAGCCAACAGGGCCCAGTTGGGCTCCAGTAGCTACTAGTAAGCTAGTCACTATATGAAAGTGGCATCTAGTAGCTTTTTGTGTCCCATGAGAGGTTAGCAAACTGTCAGTTGAAGTTAATTTCAAAGTCCTAGCTACAAGTGGGTACAGGTCCAACCCTGAATGTTTCTACTTAGGTCACAGAGCGCCTGTTCAGTCCTCTTCAATACACCCACAGGTCCAGCTGTGATCTGAGGAGCGGAGGGTGAGGTACCCCTTTTGTGCTTTACTCTAGCCAATGGGTGGGAGTGACACATGGCCAATCCCTATTCAAAGAGAAAAAATGCAAGAGCAATCTTTCCCACTTTCTGGTACATCCTGTTTATCTTCCTGCAAATTCCCCCATAATCCATTAATCTGAGTGAAATCTAACATGGCAGAGCTCTTCTGCCTCTGGTTGTGTCTAGAGAAATCAGCAGTACCCTCTTTCCCCACCCACCATGCTGGTTCTTGGACCTATGCCTTATCCCAGTGGGATGGTGCAATGCAGGCTACAGGTGGCCATGGAATCAAAGAACCCACCTTCCTTACCTTACAGTTAAACTTTATACTTTACAAGTACACATGAATGGGCAAGCCTTACCCAGGTCGCTGTCAAGATAATTAAGTATCTGAATCCACCCCAAGTATTCTTCCTGAGCTGAGATGGTTCACATACCTTACATCTAGGTCTTTCTGCCCAAAAGCCCAAGCCACTATTTATGCTTTGGGAGAAATTTCACACCAAATCAGGAGAATGCACTGAGAAGTGGCAAACATCGGGTAGGCTTAAGCTAATTAGCCTATGGAAGCTTTCAGGCAGGAAAAGTATACATTTCTAAACTTTACTATTCCTGAATATTTATAATTAAACAACCCAAATTCATAATTGAACTGGATTTTTAGTAAATATGAAAATAGTGTTGACATGTTTCTGTATCATATCTCAAACAAGAGTGAGGAAAAACAGCATTTTAATTGGACATTAGTATTCCACATAGGATCAGCTACAACATTGTACAGTGAAATAATCCTTTATGGTGCTAGTCACTGTAGGAGCATGTAGGAGCATGCCAATCCTAATGTTCCACTTTTAAATACTAGACACCCCACCTTGTTGGCTACCAGGCTTTCAGAGGGGTGAAATATTTAAGATTTAAAAGTAGGGCTTTTTCATGTCATAACACGTTTATTTGCAGGTTTCCCTGCAGCTTTAAAACCTGTAGGAAACAAATTACATATGTTGACCTGAAACCATGTTTTTCTTGCCAGCCTAACAGAAGGCAGAGCATGTCCAGCAGTACAAAAGTGTAATTTAACATTTCTTGTCAGGAGTGTTTTTTTCTGCACCATGTACTATGGTCTTACTAAAAGTTAAATATTAGGAGTTACACAATGTTGTCATGTTTTAAGGGTCAGAGCACATAGACTGGGGACTGGACAGCAGTGCCTCTGTGTAGTTCGAAAACCAGCAGCATCAGTCAACAGCAAATGGGAATGAACAAGCAAAGAGAGTTACTTTCTCATACCAACATATTACGTGTGTACTGTAATGCACAGCATGCATATGTTGCATGGAATGCTTCTGAATTTGTTTAGGCACAGGAATTTGAACTGTGAAAGTGTTCTTCCAGGGCAAACTATATGTTAGACTGCCAGATTCTGGTCACAAAACATTGATACATACTTTAATAAGTATCATATCATACCCTAACAATGCCCTAAACACACACCTTCCAAATAGTGATTCCATATGGATTTATAAATCCATTTTATAATTCAGTAACCTGTTACCAAATCACAAAATGGTTTTAGTACAAAACTAAAAGCCGTTTTGCGGTTGCCTACCTTGTGATTTTGTGAATTGCAGACTTTGCAACTGCAAAATGGCTTTGTTCTTCAAGTACAGCGTTTTCAAGAAATGAAACAAACATAAGCATTTTCATTTGGTAAAAGGCCAAAATGTTTCCAACAAAACAAAAACCATGCCCATTTGTTTTAGACAATTCATTACTGTTTCAGGTTTATGCTACTCAAAATTGGTTGAATTTACAAAAGAAACCTAAAAAAAAAAAAACATTAAGATAAAATTAATGAATTATGGTTCCAATGTACTATTTACTAGTCACAAAATACTGGCCACAATGCTCAACCAGTATTTTTGTGATCATTACATATTTTTTTGAACTGACCTAGGTACCATTAGTTCAGTTCATAAAACGTAGATTTGGATTGACTTGCACTCTGACCTACCTGATTAAAATTGATAAGTAAGGTCACAAATCATGACTCAGGGCCTGGTTTAGATGGTAAGCAGATGTAGAGGACTGACTCACCAACAGTGACTGATAGCATGTCTGCCAATATCTAAATACCATTATTTCCTAAGAGATTTAGATATTGGCATACAGGATATCCATCACTGTTGTGACAGGGTAACTTGTCTGCCAAAATCTAAATCAGGCCCTCAGTCTGGTTGGCCACAATCACAGTGAAGGTGGCCTGCAAAGGTAGGGAGGCCACCATTTCTGTGACTGATTTTGAATAAAGAACCTTCCTTATAGGAAACATGGCTGTGTTTCAAAATCAAGTTGTTTCTTTTAAAGTGTGTTTAAAAGTTGGAAGTGGTCTCCAGACCACTGGCTTCTCTTCACAAATATTTTTCCACATTCACAAAGGAAAGGGGTCTCTTGAGGACCACTTCCTTTACCCAAATAGGTTATCACCTTCTTTAAGATGTCAGTAAAATTTCAGGGGCATATCTATGAAAGCGTTGCTTCATTCTTCCACCACGCAACATGGTACAAACTTCCAAGTCAGATTTTTGAAGCCACACAAAGCCATCTTGCATGGCTTTGAATGGCTTCCAAAATTTGGAGTAGTGCAACACTAGCTAGTGCAGTTTTGCACCAAAAAGGTAAGCACCGGCTTGCACCATTTCTGTGCACCAGCCGGGCACCATATTTATGAAATGGTACAAGCCGGCGCAAAGGGTAGGCTAGAGTTAAAAAAATTACTTTAGTCGGGTGGGGCTGGCGGTTTAGAAGAAGGGGGTTTAGCACCAAAAAATGACTTTAGGTAGGTTAGAGTAAAAAGAAAAATGACTCTAACCAGATTAGAGTCATTTTATGGTGCTAAACCTACCACATGACTCCTGCCTTAGAAAAGGCAGGAGTCCTGCCCACCACCCCAATGGCTAGCACAGGGGACAAAGGTCCCCTGGCATGGCCATTGCACCCTGTGCCATGTATGTGGGTTCCATTTCAGGGCCCCCTATGGCACTTTAAAAAATAAAATGCAATACTTACCTGTACTGACATGGTGTCCGCCATCCTCTGCAGTTCCTCTGGTGTGGGTGGGGGTGCCCCTGGGGCCTGGGGAGGGCACCTGTGGGCTTATTCCATGGTATTCCACCATGGAAATAGGCCCATAGGTCCCCTAACACCTGCCCTGACCCAGGAGTTAAAAAACGGGGCAAAGCAAGCTTTGCACCATTTTTTGACCCCTCCTCCCTCCCGTGTGGCATTTTTGCATGGGAGTATAAATATGGCGTTAAGGCCATAGAGTCATTTTTTGCACAGGAACGCCTACCTTGCATCTCATAAAGGCAACGTAGGTTTCCACTTCCAAAAAATGACTTTAGTTTTGCACCAAATTAGAGTAAACAAAAATTATGCTAACTCGGTGCAAACAGAGTATAAATATGCCCCTTAGTATTTCAAAGGTATGCCAACAACAGGCCACTTCCAAATACATAGGGCCTGTTTACAACCCTGGTGGAGGGAATTAGTCCATCACAAACATGAGAGATATCCCATCTGCTTTATTACAAATTCTATAGGATATAATGGAACTTGTAATATGGTGGAGCAGGCTATCCATCACGTTTGTGATGAAGTAATCCCCTCTGTCAAGGTTGTAATCACTATCCTTTACTTGTCTTTCTGGAATTCCTCATATCAATTTGTCACAATTCAGAAAACATATAATCCAAACTTCATCCTGGTACGATTTAAATTGTTGTTGTTCACACATCACAAAAAAGCAAAATAATGCTCCAATGAAATTCCACCAAAACTATGAAAAATATTTACATATTAGATATTTATAATTAGATTAATAATAAAGCGAGCCAATAATGAGCAATGAGCTGAACCAAGGCACCCTCTAAGTACTGCAGACAATGGCCCTCATTACAACCCTAGCGGTCGGTGATAAAGCGCGGGAATACCGCCAACAGACCGGCAGCAAAAAAAATTGAACTATGACCACAGTGGAAACTGCTCAGACAGCCATTTTAACACTCCGACCGCCACGGCGGTAGCCACAAGCACCACGGTGGTAACCGCCAACAGCCAGGTGGAAGACAATGTACCGCCCACAGTATTACAACAGGCCTACCCGCCACCTTTTCTGGGGGGGTACCAACGACATAAAAAGCATGGTGGAAACAGAACATAGAAGTCAAAGGATTCACTTTTGGACACTCAGGGAACAACCACGAAGCCATGGAGCCAGAGTTGCACATTTTCCCCATGCTAGTATACCTCTTCCTGCATTACGAGCAGCAACGCCGGCGAAGATGACCACGTTGAGTACTGCCGTCTAGCACACAAGGGAGCGGGGAGGAAAAAGAGAGTGGCACACACATGCAACACACACACCCCCAACACCATACACACAACCAGATGCAGTAACATGACATATTCACCCCCTACCCCTCAGGAATAATGCAAGGACAAAAATGATTAGAAGAAAGTGAGTGTACTACGATAAAATAACGTTAATTAGTGCATCAAAATACAAATGTATATACATATCTACAAATGTAGGGACACTGCCTAGTCCTCAATGTCCGTGGGCCACAGGGCCACAACACATAGGCCAATGCCCCACCTCACTCCTGCAACAACACAGAGAGAACACTGCAGGGGCATCAGGTCAAAAATACACAGGCACCTCAGGGGGACAAGGAATGGGTGGGCACCTCAGCTGGAAGGTAATACAACTTGGAGGGGGCAACATGTCCTGTGCTTGGTTACTGGGGAGTTCAAGGCCGCAGTCTCTCAAGTGGGTGGTTTGCCCACTGCTTGGTCCTGGGGAGTGCAAAGCCACAGTCTCTCAAGTGGGTGGTTTGCCCAGTGCTTGGTCCTGGGAAGTGCAAAGCCACAGTCTCTCAATTGGGTGTTTTACCCACTGCTTGGTCTTGGGGAGTTCAAAGCCACAGTCTCTCTAGTGGATGGCTTCTCCACTGGTTCCAGAGGGGGCATTGTGCCCAGTGTGGTTCATCCTGGCAAGGATGGGGTGAGTGGATGGCTTCTTCCACTGGTTCTGGAGGGGGCCTTGTATCCAGTGTGCTTCAACCTGGCAAGGATGGGTGAGTGGATGGCTTCTTCCACTGGTTCTGGAGGGGGCCTTTTTCCCAGTGTGCTACATCCTGGAAAGGATGGGGTGAGTGGATGGCTTCTTCCACTGGTTCTGGAGGGGGCCTTGTGCCCAGTGTGCTACATCCTGGCAAGGATGGGGTGAGTGGATGGCTTCTTCCACTGGTTCTGGAGGGGGCCTTGTGCCCAGTGTGCTTCATCCTGGCAAGGATGGGGTGAGTAGATGGCTTCTTCCACTGGTTCTGGAGGGGGCATTGTGCCCTCTGATGCAGGTCTTGGGGAGTGCAAAGTCACAGTCTCAACCTGGGTGTCACACCCATAGGATTTGCAGGATCCAGGACGCACTACAGCCCATGGAGGCAGGATTACACACTGCCCGCCGGTGGTGACGGCTGCTCAGTGGTGGCAGTGGTGGTGCTGGTGTTGTGGCTGGCAGTGGTGGGGGGAGGCTCCAGCCCTTCTCCTTCAGCCTCGGATGGCTGCCCACCGGGGCTGCTGCTGCTGCTGGTGGTGCTAGTGGTGGTGATGTCAGTGGTGGGGGAGGTTCCAGCCCTTCCCCTGCAGCCTCCAACAGCTGCCCACTGGGGCTGCTGCTGCTGGCGGTGGTGCTGGCAGTGGATGGGGGAGGCTCCATCCCCTCCCCTGCAGCCTCGGACGGCTGCCAACTGGGGCTGCTGCTGCTGGTGGCAGTGCAGGTGGCAGTGCTGGTGGAGGTGATGGGGCTGCTGCTGCTGGTAGCAGTGCTGGCAGTGGTGTGGGGAGGCTCCAGCCCTCCCCTGCAGCCTCGGATGGCTGAACCGCCATGGTTGGAGGTGGGGGCTCCGAATGGTCCCAGCACCAGGCCTCCTGTCCTTCCTTTAGCAACACAAAAGGATGATGGATGGAGTGTTGAACAATGCAAACTCTCACCCCCAGGCACAGATCTGGGTTTAATCCATCGTTCTTTTGCTCACCATGCCACCCCAGTTTGAACTCAGCCATATGCAAATCAGTCTTGACCCTGTTGCTCATGGGAACAGTCCAGCCCGAACTGCAAAGCCAGGTCCTCCATGGACTGGAAAGAAGCACCCTGGGACCAGTTCCAGGGTATCACCCTTCATCAGCCAGGCTAGCTTGAATCCAGTGGCACAGTGAGCAAGGGACCCACGTCTGGGCATACCCTTCCCACTTAGGGCAACTTTAGAAACACAAAAAGATGATGGACGGAGTGTTGAACAATTCAAATACTCACCCCCAGTCACAGATGTGGGTTTAATACATCGTTCTTTTGCTCACCATGCAACCCCAGTTTGGACTCAGTCTTGACCCTGTTCCTCATGGGAACAGTCCAGTCCAAACTGCAAATGCCTGGTCCTCCCTAGACCAGAAACAAGCATCCTGGGAAAGGTTTCAGGGTATAAGCCTTTATCAGCCAGGCTAGCTTGAATCCAGTGGAACAGTAAGCAAGTGGCTCCTTCCAAGTGACTGTGGGCTTGGCAGCAGGAATGTCCCAGACAATGTTCTCAATAGTGCTGACCAGAGTGTTGTCTACCCTGATTAAACACATGGGCAGCTACATTGTTTTCCCCCATGTGAAGGATTTGGCCACAGTGAAAGCAGATTTCTATGCAATTGGACATATCCCCAACATTATTGGAGCAATAGATGGTACACATATTGAATTTACCCCCCCCCCACCGGAGAAATGAACAGGTGTTCAGAAATCGAAAGAGCAGATAGTGTGCCGAGTGCACCAGTACATCTCCCATGTCAATGCAAAATATCCTGGGTGTGTGCATGATGCCTTCATCCTGAGGAAAAGCAGTGTCCCATATGTGATGGTTCAACTCCAGAGGCACCCAGTGTGGCTAACAGGTGAGCCCTGATTCCCATCCAGTGCATATTGGTGTGTGGGTATGGTGTGGGCCCTAAGGGTTAGTTTGTGGCTAACAGTTGTCCCTTGATATTTGCAGGTGACTCTGGTTACCCCAACCTCTCAGGGCTACTGACCCCTGTGAGGAATCGCAGGACAAGGGCAGAGGAACTTTACAATGAGGCATATGGGCAAACAAGAAGAATAATAGAAAGGACATCCGGCCTTCTGAAGGCCAGGTTTTGTTGCCTCCATCTAACAGGTGGATCCCTGTACTACTCACTCAAGAAGGTGTGCCAGATCATCGTGGCATGCTGTATGTTGCACAACCTTGCCTTACGTCGCCAGGTGCCTTTTCTGCAGGAGGATGAGGCTGGAGACGGGTGTGTGGCAGCAGTGGACCCTTTGGACAGTGAAGATGAGGAGGCAGAGGATAAGGATGAGGACAACAGATGTGCTATTATAAGACAGTACTTTCAATGACACACAGGTAGGACACTGTAATTATACTTTACATTGAGAGTTTTGTATTTTACATTGTCACTGGCAGGCTGATTTTCCCACTTCTATGGCTACTTACTGTACCCTTTGGCATCTCTATTTTCAGATATTTGTGTCACACTATCACTCCTGGTGTGCTGACTGCAGCCAACTACAGGTCATTCCTATGTATACAATACCATACAGTTATATTGCAGTGTTTAAAGCTTGTTAAACGAATACATGGTTAAATGATTTGACAGACTCCATACATGTATTTTTTTCAAATGGGGTTTATTTCGTGCTAATGGTTAGAGGGGGATGTGCAATTGGCTGGGGTGATGATGGAGGAAGGTCCAGGTTGTAGTCCAGTCTATTTATATCACAGGTGCATTGTCCAAGGGAGCATAGGAAGTGGAACAATGGTAATTCAAGGTAGACAGGGTGACAGAATAGGACAGAAGGGTGACATTCAGGAGAGTCTTATTTCCTGGTGAGGGTCTTGGCAATGTTCTCTGACTTTTGCTTGGATCGCAGGGACCGTTTGCGGGGTGGTTCTCCTTCTGCAGGGGGTGGGGTACTGGTGGCCTGTTGTTCCTGTGGCGGGGCCTCCTGTCCACTAGCGGCAGCAAAGGTGGAAGGCTGTTCATCGGTTTGGCGAGTGTCAGTGGCCCATTGGTGTGCCACTGCCTCCCTCATGGTGTTGGCCATGTCAGCCAGCAACCCTGCAATGGTGACCAGGGTGGTGTTTATGCCCTTTCACATCCTCCCTGATCCCCAGGTACTGTCCCTGCTGCAGCCTCTGGGACTCTTGCAACTTGTCCAGTATCTGGCCCATCGTCTCCTGGGAATGGTGGTATGCTCCCAGGATGTTGGTGAGTGCCTCCTAGAGAGTCGGTTCCCTGGGCCTGTCCTCCCCGTCACACAGCAGTCCTCCCAGCTTCCCTGTTGTCCTGTGCCTCTGTCCCCTGAACCGTGTGCCCACTGCCACTGACCCCAGATCCCTGATCATCCTGCGTTTGTGGGATGTCTTGGGGTCCCTGTAGTGGTGGACACACTGCTGATTGACGTGTCCTGGGGACAGAGGTATGGGACCGCTGGGTGGGTACTGTGCTGGTGTTTCCTGAGGGGGCAGGCTCTGTGGTGGTATGAGACTGTGCCTGGGTAACCGACCGTACGGAGATCCCTGATGGGCCAGGTTGGTCATCCAGATTCCTGCATCCAGAGCTGCTGTCATCATTGTGGGCCTCTTCTGGTGGTGGACTGGAAGTTGCTGGCAGCTACTCTCCAGTGATATTGGGTGGGGGACCTGTGGGGATGTAAATGTAGTGTTAGTGTTTCTGTGTGTGTCATCTTGTGCATGGGTGTGTTGCCCTGTATGGTTGTTATTGCCCTGGCAGATTTGCCTTTGAGTGAGTAGGTATTTGGTGGTCTAGGTGATTCTCTCCAGTGTGCATGCAGTGTTATTAGGTGTCCATGCAATTCTGTGAGGGGTGTCCATGCATTGGTGTACACACAGGGCTTGGTATTGGGATAAGTGGGTAGTGATGGTGGGTATGTGGGAGGTGGTGAAGTGATGGGAGTGAGGGTGAGGGTGGGGGTTTGTGATGGCATGCAGGTAGGGGGGTGATAGTATTAGAGAATTGACTTACCAGACTCCAGTCCTCCTCCTACTCCTGCTAGGCCCTCAGGATGCATGATCACCAAGACTTGCTCCTCCCATGTTGTTAGTTGTGGGGGAGGAGGTTGGGTCCACCGCCAATTCTCTGTAGGGCTAGTTGGTGTCATGTTGCTGTGGAATGTACCTTCCACCATAGGTCGTTCCACCTCTTCCTGATGTCGTCCCTTGTTCTGGGGTGCTGTCCCACGGCGTTGACCCTGTCCATGATTCTCTGCCATAGCTCCATCTTCCTTGCAATGGACGTCTGCTCCACCTGTGATCCGAATAGCTGTGGCTCTACCACCATGAGCCTTAGCTCCTCCTCTGAGAACCTGGGGTGTTGTTGCGGTGCCATGGGTGTATTGTGAGTGGTGTGGGTGAGGGTGTGTGGGGTGATGTGTTGGGGTGTGTGATGTGAGGTGCGTGGATGGTGTATAGATGATGGTGGTGTCTGTCTGTGGTCTTTTCTGTGGTCTTGCTATCTCTCTTGTGGCACTTGTTTGTAATGGTAAAGGGTTGTGGGTAGTGAGGGTGTGTGTCAGGTGTGTGTTGTTCAAATTGTCCAATGTGGTGTTATTTTGTTTGAGTATGTGTATTTTTAAAGAGGCGGCATTTACCGCCAATGATTTAGCTCCATTGAATGTCTGCCGCGGGGATTTGTAGGTCATAATGCTGTGGGCATAGTTCTGTTGGCGTAACAGTGTGGGTTTGGATACCGCCAGTTTATCAGTGACCTTTGGGCTGGCGGACTTGTGTGTGTGGCTGTATAGTGACGGATTGCTATGTGTGGGTCATAATATGGGTGGCGATAATCCACTGCAGTGGTGGTATGTTGGTGGCATTCAGCATGGCCGTAAGTGGAATTTGCCGCCAATGTCATAATGAGGGCCAATATGTCTTTGACAACAGACAGCTAGGTTTGTGGGTGAGACCTAAAAATAGAGATAATGAAAAGCTCAAACAAATTTGGGCTAACAACAACAAATGTAAAAGAAAAACAAGAATGATAAGTTTGACAGACTCATAGTCATTCTTCTAGCCATAACCACCTGGTATAAATATCATATTGTATGCTGTAACAAACAGAAGAAGTTGATGTAGGAAAAGTCTGCCAAGCCTCTGCAATTGTCATGGTCTACTTAGTATGAATCCATTAGTTCCCGGGCCATGGGAACCTTGGGAGCCACTTCTTACAACAACCAACCAAAGCCTCAATACAGAGGGGGTCATTACAACCCTGGCGGATGGTGTTAAAGCTGCGGTAATACGGCAAACAGGCCGGCGGACAAAAAAAGGGATTTATGACCGTAGCGGGAAACCGCGAACATAGACAGCCACTTTAACACTCCGACCGCCACGGCGGTACAGACAAGCAGCGCGGCGGTCACCGCCAACAGACAGGCGGGAGACAATGTACCGCCCACTGTATCACAACCCGCCAATCCGCCACCTTTTCCGGGGCGGATTCACCGTGCATAAAAACACGACAGAAACAGCTTTTGCAATGGGAAAACGCACACCTTAAGACAGTCCACGAGGAAGGAGGCCACCATGGAGCCCGAACTACAAATACTCCCTGCGCTTGTCTACCTGCTCTTCTACGAACATCAGCAACGAAGGCACCAAAGACAACGGTGAGTACTGCACCTACGACATAGGGGAGGGGGGAGGCAAAAGTCAGGGGGACACACACGTAACACCCCCACCCCCAACCCGACCTTCACCCACTACAACACACATACCACTGCATTTCCAAACAGCACAGTAACAACCCACAACCCCCCTGGAAGAATGCCAAGACAAAAGGAAATCAGTTCAACCATTGTAATGTATCAAACCACAGTAACCAAAGATATACAGCTATATATACACATTCCAGAATGTATACATTACGATTAGTAGTGCATGTATGCACATATCAATATGCGTGCACCACTGTGCCCAAACTTCATGGGCGAGGCCCACACTAGATAACTGTCCACAAATGGAGAACACACTGCAGGGGCATCAGATAGAAACACAACAGGCACCTCAGGGGAAGGGAAGGGGGGGGCACCTCAGCCGGATTACAGCACCACGCCAGATCCACGACGGGGCTCCACGCCCATTGATGTATCCTGGGGAGTGCAAAGCCACAGTCTCTCAAGTCTCCACAGTGGGCGGCTTGCCCACTGTTACATCCTGGGGAGTGCAAAGCCACAGTCTCGCAAGTCTTTGCAGTGGGTGGTTTGCTCACTGTACCATCCTGGGGAGTGCAAAGCCACAGTCTCTCAATTCTCTACAGTGGGTGGTTTGCCCACTGTTACATCCTGGGGAGTGCAAAGCCACAGTCTCTCAAGTCTCTACAGTGGGTGGGTTGCCCACTGTTACATCCTGGGGAGTGCAAAGCCACAGTCTCTCAAGTGGATGCAGGTCTCCACTGGTTCTGGAGCGGGACTGGTGGCCAGAGTGCATCAGGCTCCCCGTGACGGTCCCTGTTCTGTCACTGTCCCAGCTGCACATGGGCTGACGATGCTTGGTCTGGCGGTCTATTCCCTGTTCAGCGGTGCTTTGCCCTGTTCAGCGGTCTTCACCATGGCGGTCTCTGACCTGTTCAGCGGTGCTTTGGCATGGCGGTCTTTGCCCTGTTCAGCGATGCTTTGCCATGGCGGTCTTTGCCCTGTTTAGCGGTGCTTTGCCCTGTTCAGCGGTCTTCACCATGGCGGTCTCTGACCTCTTCAGTGGTGCTTTGCCATGGCGGTCTTTGCCCTGTTCAGCGGTGCTTTGCCATGGCGGTCTTTGCCCTGTTCAGCGGTGCTTTGCCCTGTTCAGCGGTCTTCACCATGGCGGTCTCTGACCTGTTCAGTGGTGCTTTGCCATGGCGGTCTTTGCCCTGTTCAGCGGTGCTTTGCCATGGCGGTCATTGTCCTGTTCAGCGGTGCTTTGCCCTGTTCAGCGGTCTTCATCATGGCGGTCTCTGACCTGCTCAGCGGTGCTTTACCATGGTGGTCTTTGCCCTGTTCAGCGGTGCTTTGCCCTGTTCAGTGGTGCTTGACTTTGCTGTCTGTGACCTGTGCATTGGTGTGTGGCATGACGGTCCCTCACTGCCCAGCGGGGCTGTGGTTGCCAGGGCCCTCCAGGGCACTGACTCTGGCGGTGGTCCAGTGACGATACTGCTGCTATCCAGGGCACTGACTCTGGCGGTGGTCTCCTGACCAGTGACGATACTGCTGCCCTCCAGGGCACTGACTCTGGCGGTGGTCTCCGGACCAGTGACGATACTGCTGCCCTCCAGGGCACTGACTCTGGCGGTGGTCTCCTGACCAGTGACGACAGTGCTGGCAGTGGCGTCCCGGCCGCCGGGGAGGATGGCGCCCTTCTCCGCTGTGCTGCTCTTACCAGACTTTGGAGACTTCTTCTGGCCCTTCACCGCCTTTGGAGGAGTCACAGCTGACTGGGTACTCACCCTAGGACCCTTGTGAGCAGTTTTTCCGCCAGGAGTCTTCACCCTGTCCCATCGGCCACTTTCCAACTTAAGGTGCTTTACAGGGGGTGGACTGGCAGTGCTTTGGCTCTGTGTCACACTGGCTGCCCTGGTGGCCGGTGCACTCCACACACCTTTAACACGCACCACTGGTACTGGACTTTTTTTGGCTGAGGTGCTAGTACGGGACCTATGAATTGGAGGGGTAGGGGTGGTTTCAAAGAGGTCAACGTTGCTGAGGAAGAGTTTCTGACGAAGACTGGGATGGGTAGCTGGAGGGGGTCTGGGAGTGGAGGAAGAGGAGATGGTTGTAGGAGGTGTCACTTTAGGTGATTTGGGTGCAGGTGCAGGTACTGGAGGCTGTCGTGAGGTGGATGGATGTTGGGTGTGTGGGTGCCCGCGTCTGTGTACTTTGGGAGCGGGCGTCACAGACACACTGGGAGTGGACACAGGGGACGTGTAAATGGTAGTGGGGGTGGTGAGTGCAGGTGAGCAGGGTGTGGTGCTGGGTGTTCTGGTGCAAGTCCTAGTGCGTGTAGATGTAGTGCATGCAGGTGAGAGTGTAGACGACACTGGGAGGGAGGAGGGAGACGACGAGGAGGGGGACACAGTGGAGGCAGTGGATGTTGCTGTGTCTGTATGTGGGTGATGCTTGTTTGAGTACCTGTGGGTTGTGTGGTGCTTATATTTGCCTGAGCTACATTTGTGTGTTGAGATGTATGCATGCTTGTCTGATGGTGTGCTTGGGATAGGTTGAGGTACAGGGAATTGGGTCTGGGTGGAGGAAGTTGGAGAGGGGAGGATAGACACAGGGACAATGTCTGCCATCAGTGCTGAGGCCAGAGATTGCAGGGTTCGATGAAGGGCAGCCTGACCAGAATGAAAGCACTCCAGGAATGCATTACCGTGTTGCAACTCCCTTTCTACACCCTGGATGGCATTCACAATGGTAGACTGACCAACAGTGAGTGACCTGAGGAGGTCAATGGCCTCCTCACTGAGGGCAGCAGGGGTGACTGGGGCAGGGGCTGAGGTGCCTGGGGCGAAGGTGATGCCCACCCTTCTGGGTGAGCGGGCACAGGGCGAAGGCTGAGGGGCTGCTGGGAGGGCGGTGCTGGTAGGGGAGGTGGCAGCTGTATCTGTAGAAGTGGGGGGCACAGATGGTGCAGCCAAGACAAGGGAGCTCCCATCGGCGGACGAGTCCGTGTCGCTGTTTGTGATCCGGTGACCGACGTGAAGCTCCCCTTGCCTTCTGTCCCACTGGTATATTCAGAGTCTGTGGTGTGGCCCTCCATGGCCATGTGGGATGCAGCTCCCTCGTGCTCCGGTGCCACTGTACCTCCACTTGATGATGCTGATGCACACAAGAACAGGGAGACCACAAAAAGGGGGGGACGACAGAAGAAAGACAGGTTGAGAGCATGGCTTACCGCTCCCGTTGGCGGACAATACAGACACAGCAGCCCCCTGCACTACGCCGTGCTCTTGGCCTCTACAGATGCAATTCCTGGGATCTGGCCTACATGACTATGGTGGTCATCTGCACACATAGATGACACAGGGGCATGTATACCTGTACTTGGCACTCTACAGAGGTGGGGTGGAGTGCCACATGGCCTGCATTCCGGAGGGGCCTAGCCTACGGAACTCGCCCTGGCCTAGGGAAACCCACATCCCTCCTCACCCACCCAGACCCCTCCACTGCGCGCAAAGTCCGCAGAATTAGAGTGTACTCACCCCCTTGTTTCTGCTGTGATGCCCTCAAGCACTCATCCAACTCCGGGTAGGCCACCGCCAGGATCCGGAACATCAGGGGGGTCATGGTGCGACGGGCACCCCTCCCACGTTGGGAGGCCATCCCCAGCTGAGCCTCCGCCGTCTTCTTGCTCCAGCGGCGAATGTCCTCCCATCTTTTCCGGCAGTGGGTGCCCCGTCTCTGGTGGACCCCCAGGGTCCGGACGTCCTTGGCGATGGCACGCCAAATGTCCTTCTTCTGGGGGGCGCTGACCTACATGACATGTGCAGGGGAAGAAGAGAAGTCATTACCAACAGCACCGTCGCAGTGAGTGGCCCACATCCCTACCCTTGCCATGTGGCACATGCATTCACAGTCCTTCATGTTCCCTGAACTCTGCCCCCTTCCTAATGACATCCAGCCCTCTCCACCCAGCATAGCCCATACAACGTGCTCCCTGTGTACTTACCTGTTGGTCTGGAGGACCGTAGAGTAGCATGTACTGGGGGAGGACACCGTCCACGAGCTTCTCCAACTCCTGAGCAGTGAAGCCCTTTCCGCAGACGCAGCAGCCATTGTCTCTTCCAGACCGAGGTCACAGCAGCACTTGCAGTGTAGGTCCTCACCTGTCGAAGATCAGATATCGAGTGATTGAACAGATAGAAAATGGCAGCCACGTCCGCGGCTGGTGACGTCCGCGGTGGTGCGTATCATCACCGCCGGCGCACTTCATCATTGGCTCCTGGGACCCATAGAGTCCAATGTTAACCAATGCAGCATTGTGCTGCGGTCTTCGACCGCCTACCGCGACGGTGTACAACGCCAGCGCAGTTACCTCACATCCCATTGTCCCAGTTTAGAGGTCAGGCAGCCGCCATTTCAGGGACCCACATGGTTTCATTTACTACTGCGTCACACATACCTAGGCCTACAGTCAACACACATACAGGAAGAGTTTTGTATTTGGTGTCGTGTTCTGTGTAGCTGTGGGTACATACCTGGGAATTTGTTGACTCTGTGGTCGCTGTTGTCCTTCTTAGGCACCGTCAGCTGGGACATTTGAGGAGAAGGCGGAATCCTCCGGTGTACCGACCACTGGTGGACCTGTTAACAATGGAGGAGCGACATTTGATCATCACCTACAGGTTTGACCGTGCCACAATCCAGGAACTGTGTACCCAGTTGGAGCCAGACCTGATCTCACCAATCCGCCATCCAACAGGAATACCCCCTGAAGTGCAGGTGCTATCAGTGCTCTATTTCCTTGCAAGTGGGTCTTTTCAAACAACAGTGGCCATGGCATCAGGGATGTCCCAGCCTATGTTTTCCAATGTGTTGTCCAGAGTGTTGTCTGCCTTGCTGAAACACGTAAGGAGCTACATCGTTTTCCCTCAGGTGGAGGATTTGGCTACAGTGAAAGGTGACTTCTATTCCCTTTGACATATCCCTAACATCATCGGTGCTATTGATGGCACCCATGTAGCTCTGGTTCCCCCCCACAGGAGTGAACAGGTGTACAGGAACCGGAAGAGTTATCATTCCATGAATGTACAGATCGTGTGTTTGTCAGACTAGTACATCTCCCAGGTAAATGCTATGTTCCCTGGCTCTGTGCATGACGCCTACATCCTGCGGAATAGCAGCATCCCTTATGTGATGGGTCAACTCCAGAGGCACCGGGTGTGGCTATTAGGGGACTCTGGTTACCCCAACCTGTCCTAGCTATTGACCCCAGTGAGGAATCCTAGGACCAGGGCAGAGGAACGCTACAATGAGGCCCATGGGCGGACTAGGAGGGTGATCGAACGCACCTTCGGCCTCCTGAAGGCCAGGTTCAGGTGCCTCCATATGACAGGTGGTTCCCTATTCTACTCACCAAGGAAGGTGTGCCAGATCATCAATGCCTGCTCGATGCTTCACAATCTTGCTTTGCGTCGCCAAGTGCCTTTCCTGCAGGAGGATAGTCCAGATGACGGTGTAGTGGCAGCTGTGGAGCCTGTGGAGCCTGTGGACAGTGATGAGGAGGAAGCTGAGGAAGAAGATATAGACAACAGGGAGTCAGTCATACAGCAATATTTCCAGTGACACACAGGTGAGAACACTTTTTTGACTATTACATTCACTTTCACACTTCTACCTCTATCCTGTCAGTCAATTGGTAGCAGTATTTGGTAACTGAGTTGTACCTTTCCATTACGGTTTCACAGGTGTGGTTACCAACGTGTGTCATCTGCTTGCATCCTTCATGGACTTGTGATGTGTGACATAGGTATGTTGGCATTACAATAGAAAACGCTTTTTGACACTGTCATTGCTAATACAAATTTTCAAAATCACAGACTGACTCCAGATTGTTTTGTGGTTCAAGGGTGTTTATTGAAGTGCTAATTATTGGAGGGGGTGGCAAAATGGTGATGGGTGATGGTGGAGGAATTTCCATGGCAGAGTCCAGTCTATTAGTCACACAGGTGCACTGCCCATATGGGCATAGGAAGTGGAGCTGGGGCAGTTCGAATATGGACAGGGTTACTAAGTGGGACAGTGGGAGGACAATCAGGGTGGCCTCATTTCCTGGCGAGGGTCTTGCCATCTTGCTCTGTCCTGTTCCTGGATCTCAGGGACCGCTTGCGGGGTGGTTGTCCGTCTGCAGGCGGTGGAGTGCTGGTGTGGTGGTCCTGTGGCTTGGCGTCCTGTCCACTAGCGCCGGCGGAGGTGGTGGGCAGTTCATCGTCCATGCTAGTGTCAGGGGCCCCTTGGAGTGCCACGGTGTCCCTCTTGGTCTTTTGTATGTCCTTCAGCACCCCTACGATGGTGCCCAGGGCGGAGCTGTTGGTTCTGAGCTCCTCCCTGAACCCCAAATACTGTTCCTCCTGCATGCGCTGGGTCTCCTGAAACTTGGCCAGGACCGTCGCCATCGTCTCCTGGGAGTGGTGGTATGCTCCCATGATGGAGGAGAGGGCCTCATGGAGAGTGGGTTCCCTTGGCCTGTCCGCCCCCTGTCGCACAGCAGCCCTCCCAGTTCCCCTGTGTTCCTGTGCCTCTGTCCCCTGGACCGTGTGCCCACTACCACTGCCTCCAGGTCCCTGTTGTTGTTGGGGTGGTGGGTTACCCTGGGTTCCCTGTAGTGGAGGACACACCGCTGATTGACGTGTCCTGGGTACGGAGGTATGGGCCCGCTGGGTGGGTGCTGTGCTGGTGTTCCCAGAGGGTGGAAGGTCAGTGTTGGGCTGTGCCTGTGCGAGGGGAACCAACTGTCCTGAGGCCCACGATGGTCCGGGCTGGTCATCTGGATCCAGTTGGCCAGAACTGCTGTCGTCACTGTGGGCCTCTTCTGTGGGTGGAGTGGAGATGTCTGGACCCTCCTGTGTGGTGACGTTCCGTAGTGGTCCTGCAGGGGTATAAGAGCATGATTATTGCATGTGTGTGTGTCATGGTGTGCAATGGGTGGGTGTGCATGTACCCCAGTGCAAGCAGTCCTGTGTGGGGGTTTGTATGATGATGGTTAGGGGGTTGTTATGGGTATGTGCAGTGAGCATGCTTTATTGAGGGGTGACCATGCTTAGTTGTGTAATGCAGGGCTTGATGTTGGGATGTGTGGTTTGTGTTATTAGTACATTAGTGAGGAGTTGGAGTGATAGGGGAGAGGGTGAGGGTGGGGGTGTGTGATAGCATGCAGGTAGGGTGGGGGATATGATAGTTAAGATTTGACTTACCAGTGTCCATTCCTCCACCGACTCCTCCGAGGCCCTCTGGATGCATGATGGTCAAGACTTGCTCCTCCCATGTTGTTAGTTGTGGGGGAGGAGGTAGGGGTCCGCCGCCAGTCCGCTGAATCGCGATGTTGTGCCTGGAGACCACAGAACGCACCTTCCCCCGTAGGTCATTCCACCTCTTCCTGATGTCCTCCCGATTTCTTGGATGCTGTCCCACAGCGTTGACCCTGTCCACGATTCTTCACCATATCTCCATCTTCCTGGCTATGGAGGTGTGCTGCACCTGTGAGCCAAATAGCTGTGGCTCTACCCGGATTATTTCCTCCACCATAACCCTGAGCTCCTCCTCGGAAAACCTGGGGTGTCTTTGGCGTGACATGGGGTGGTGTGGGTGATGTGTGGGGTGGTGTATGTGTTGATGAGTGTGGTGATGTGTAGTGGTGTGTGGTGTTTTGTGCGTGGATGTTGTGTGGGTGATGGTGTTGTGTGCCTCTGTTTGGTGGGGTTCTCTATTGCTGTGCTCTCTGTCTCTCGGCTTCCTCAAAAGTTCTGGTCATAGGGGTTTATGGGTGATGTGGGTGTGTGTTTTATATTGTGTTGGGTGTGTGGGAGTGGTGTTTGTGTGTGTCTCAGGTGTGTGAATTTGGAATTGTCCAAGGTGGCGGTGTTTTGGAGATGTGTGTGTATTTTGAGCGCGGCGGTGTGTACCGCCAATGGAATACCGCGGTTGAAAGATCGCCGCGTGGATTTGTGGGTCGTGATAGCATGGGCGTGTTTCTGTTGGCGTGGAGGTGGAGGTTTTGTTTTCGCCAGTTTAACACTGACCTTTGGTGTGGCGGACTTGTGTGGGTGTCTGAGTTTCGGCGGTTTGCGGTATGTGTGTCATAATAGCTGTGGCGGAATTCCGCAGCCGCAGCAGTGTATTGGCTGTCTTCTGCACTGCGGTAAGCGCCTTTTACCGCCTATGTTGTGATGACCCCCAGAGTCTTTGAAACTACTGGTCTGAACAGCTCTTATGTCAAGCCCTCCATCCTTGTATTGAAATTTGCAAAAAAACAGATCACCAACGGTAGCAATCCATTTCATGCTGTTTTATCTGTATCTATCTGCAAATCCTGAAACATGACAGGTAAATGTACTTAGCCAGCAACCTGGCATCCCATAACTCACTAAATTAAACACAGTGGGCCTGATTCACAAAAATAAACTTACATTCTGTGTAAGTTTATTTTTTTCTGGGATTCACAAAACTGCAATTTAATACTAACATTATGACCGTGGAGACTCTGCAGTTAGGATGGAGAACTCTGCACCTAAAAAAGATAAGACAGGCTTGTATTTTTATGTGCAGTGTTCTCTGCATTCAGTGCAGAATATCTGTAGGTGTGAAGTTACAAAAAAATTGCAGTTTTGTGAATACCAAAAACGTGTAAACTTACACAAACATGTAAGTTTACTTTAGTAAATCAGGCCAAGAGTGCTCAGCTTGGAAATCCATTCATTGGCTGGCCTCAGGATACCTCATCGACTTGTTTCACTTCACTTAGCCCAAAAGACAACTGAGCTTTAACTTAGATCCCACACTCCTTCCTCAAAATGGAATCTTGACATATTTGAAGCTGGAGTCTTGAAGACGGCATGGGAAATTCTAAGCCACTTGTCTAATCTCTCTTAAATGGAAACTCAGGCACTGATATAGAGATTGACAGGCCACTCAACAGTACACAAGGTAAGTGGAAGCTATGGACGTCTCTCCGCTGGCATAGGTTGCCAAGTATACTTAAAGATCCATGCCAGCCCTGTGAGGACCTCTGTGCTCAGCAGAGTTGCTGCAGCTCTTTTGAAGGCAGAGAAGATTTACAAAGCTGGTGTCATGTTTGAAGCACCCACTCAGCAACATCTCTTTTTTCCAATAAGAAACTCTCAATATGTGAATTTGTCATTGAAACCCAAAACCCAAATAGCTCTTTTGCTTTAAGGCATATTTATGAAGGGGTGATGAGTCATTTTCACCACAAAACATGGTACATATGTGATGCAAACCCCAAATGAAATGTATGAAGCCATGCAAGGCCACTTTGTGTGGCCCTGAAAGGCTTGATAAATCTGACGTAAGGCAGCCACAGTGCAAATCACTGTGTTGCCTTAATCTGCCCTGTGAAGGAGTTCCATGGGCATTGCAAGGGTGCTCCCACACAGCACCCATTGAATTTGACAATTTCCTAGATTTACCATGTTATAAACTGGGACTCTAGCTGGCAGGGTTATGCACCCTGTCCAAGTCGATACCACAATTCTAGTAAGGGTAAGTCAGTTACACATGATAAATGAACCTGTGCTCACCCTCTGATAACCTGGCACAGAGCAGGCAGCTATAACTTAGAAGGCAATGTGTAAAGTATTTGTGCAACACTTAAAATAGTAAAACAGTGAAAAGACCACACAAAAACATTCCACACCTGTTCATAAAAATTTGTGCTTAGCTTAATGAACACAGAAAGACTAAAACAAGAAAAATCTAACAAGTAGGAGTTGAGATATGACTTTTTAAACCTTAAAATGTAATATAGTGCTTTTTTAAAGCATAAAGTTCCAGAACATGGCTATCAGGCACTTTATGAAAATCTGAAATCTGAAAAGTCAGGCCAACATAATGGAGCGTGGGTTGGAAACAGCAACCAACCTTGTCCCGCTGAAAATGTATCTTGTTGCACTGTGGATAGGGTGCAATGCGTGAAGCAGAGGAGACGATGCATAGGCGTCTATCCTGCTGGATGCAGGCGATGCAATGATTCTGAACTGCATCGGTATCAGTTTCTTAGAGGTGTAGGCAGTGAATCATCCTTGAGCCACACTGCTGGAGATGCAATATCTTTGTCCTTAGTGGCAGCAGCAATGCATCTGTGTCGAGGGTAGATGTGTTAGTGCTGAACACCGCATCAACAGGGATTTTGCAGTTGCAGCACTTTATATCCACTTCCAAGGGCCCATGACTGGGTTGGCACCACTCAGCATGGTAAGACTTTCAGCATGCAAAGTCCAGGTGTTGTTGCAGGATGAAGTAAAGTGTTTGATGTCCTTGGAACTTCAGAACATGAGGCAAGCATTCCCTTGGAATCACTTTGGTTCTGGGGATGTAGAGATGCAGGTCCAGTCAGTCTCACTTCCAGGCAAGGAGGACGGGGGGCACAGCAGAGCAGGACTCCACAAATTTGAGCAGAGTTCAGCAGAGTGACAGTCCCTTCAGCAGCACAGCAATCCTTTTTCCTGGCAGAATGTCCTCAGGTCTAGAAGTGCACTGATTTGTTGGGATCAGAAATCCAGCTCTTATACCCAGTGGTGTTTTGAAGTGGGGAAGACTTCAAAGAGAGGACTTTGAGATGCACAAAGTCCCTGCCCTTCCTGCCCTGTCTTCAGCCTCACTGCAGGGGGTATGCAGCCCTTTGTGTGAGATCAGACACAGCCCATTCCGGTGTAAGTGTCAGCTCCCCCCTCCCATCTTGCCCAGGATGGGCCAACAGGATGCTAATGGTTCATCAGTCATACCTAAGCTCCTTTTGTTTGTGACTGTCAGGAGTGAATGCTCAAGAGCCCAGTTGTCACTCACCCACCCAGATGTGTATTTAGAGACAGGCAGACGGAACTAGATGATTTAAGGCAAAAAATTACAACTTTCTAAAAGTGGCATTTTCAGAATTACAATTTAAAATCTGCCTTCACTATCAGCTGTGATTTTAAATTGGGATTCCAAAGACACCATACTTGGGGTCCCATTTCTTCCTAATTTGAAATTCTACTTATAAACCATAATGAGGCAATCCCAATGTTAACCTACAGGAGAGATAGGCCTTGAAGTTGTGAAAAACAAACTTAAGAGTTGTTCACTACCGGGACATGTAAAACTTAAAAGTACATATTCAACTATTAAAATATGCTGCACCCTGCCCTTGAAACTGACCTGGGGCTACCTTATGTGTGACATATGTATTAAAAATGAAGGTTTGGGCATGGCAAGAGGGTTAATGTGCCATGTCGAAATGGCAGTTTAAAAGTGCGAAGGCAGGCCTGAGTCATGTTTAAAGGACTACTGAAGTGGATGGAACAATCGGTGCTGCAGACCCACCAGTAGTATTTAATTTAGAGTCTTCGGGCACCAGTAGCGCACTTTACTCGGGGTGGTTAATTAAATTAAACATGCCAATCGTGGATCAGCCAATGTTACCATGTTTTAAGCAATAATCACCTGCACTTTAGCACTGCTTAGCAATGGAAACATGCCCCAAGTCCTAAAGTTAGCAAAAACTAGGTCAGCAACTAGGAGGTCAGAGGGGAAAAAGTTATGGGAAACCAGGGAAATGATGACAGATCTAACATACCAGAACTGGCAAGCCTGAGAATGTGCCAAAATGCTATGCCTTCCCAGGGAAGGCGAAACAAGGAGAAATATCTTTATTTCGCCTTTTTACTTCGTCTTTCAGTGTGTGCTGCATTCTGCAGCACACACAGCGGAATATGCCTCAGGGGATTTTTTTGTGAAAGAAGGTGTCCTTTCCTGCACATAAACAATCCTGCATTCAACGGAGGCTGTGTACATTGACGCTAGGCAGCCAAAATGGTGCCAGAACACAGGAAAAAGCAGGAATGCGCTGTATTAACTTAAATATGGCACATACCTGTCCTTTCCCTGTCAAGCAGTGCAGCAAGGTGACTTGCTGCTCTGCACTGTGTGTCATTTTCATAAATATGCTCCTAGGAGTTTGCTTTCAGAGAATGTTGGTAATTTCTTTTTTTTTCCAATACAGGGGGTCAAGGGACTCCCTGTTGTTTTGGAACAGGAAAAATGTGCATTGGATTGGCTGCCCTAAATCGGCTGTAATATATTTTTCTCAGTGGCCGTGTGGCGCATGAAACTTGATGAAAAACGTTCACCAGCAAAACAAACTGAGGAGCATATTTATACCCCATTTGCGCCTAATTTGCACCATTTTTTTATGCAAATTCGGCACAAAACTAACTCCATATTTATATTTTGATACTAGACCCTCAATATTGGAGTTTGCCATTTTCAGATGCATGAGCCTACCTTGGTCAATGAGATGCAAGGCAGGCGTTCCCATCTAAAAAATGGTCCTAGCCCCATAGCCCTATATTTATACCCTGTGCTAAAATGACGCACGGGTTGGAGGAGGGGCTAAATAATGGTGCAAAGCCTGATTTGCAGCATTATTTAACGCCTGGGACAGAGCAGGCATTGGGGGACCTGTGGACCCATTTCCATGGTTGGGATAAGGATCAATTAATCTACTTTCATGTTATAATAAATTACAAAAGTGAAATAACTTGTTAACACGTCAGTAAATACAATGTGGAGCTACAACTTTCAACTTTACCATACAACATTTAAGGCTTGTGAGAAATCATTATTGTTTCAATGATAACTAGTCTCTAACATCACAGGGAGGCACATGATTCAAATTAAGTGACCATACTTGAGCTAAAGTGACTGTACCACATACTTTAAAATACTATTCAACAGTGAATGCACTTTAATATAGACTTTCAGTGCAGCACTTTACAGTTAGCTTGTTATCAATTTACACAGTATAATGTCCATATGGTCAGGTATAGGTCATCATTGTGACATAAGAAGTAACAGTCAAATCTCAGTTGAGGTATAGATGTTGTTAGTTGGACTATCTCAATGAGAGAGTTCAACAAGGCCACTGAAAGGAGACTGTTGACAATAAAACAAACTTTATGCTGCTAAATATAGGACACTGACCTGGAACATTGTGAAATTGGCACTGCCCTTGCCAGTGTAACATGACATGGCAACACTGATGTGGGCCTTAGATAGGGTGGTGCAGTGAAATCTGGCACTCTGTAAGGAAACTGTAACTGAGACACTGAGGGCCTTATTATGACCCTGGTGGTCACCTGACCGCCAGGGTCACAGTCTGACAGTGACATTACAACCGTGGCGAAAGCACTACAGTTGGACCGCAGGCACTGCCACATTTAGGCCGCAAGAAGGCCTGGTGGTGTTCCCAATCTGCCAGGGCAGATTACAGACAGGGCTGCCCTGGGGATTACGACCCCTCTCTCCACTCGCATTAACATGGCAGTTTCACCGCCATGTAAATGCTAGCAGAGACTGGGTGCCAGGGGCTCCAGGGTAGCCCCTGCTCCGCCCTTGCAATTGGCATGGGCAGTGCTGGACCCCCCTGCCCAGCCCTGTTGTGCAAATCACTGTCTGCTTGCAGACAGTAATTTGCGCGACAGGTGCTAGTGCACCCGATGCACAACAGCATAGTTGCCGGCTCTATTATGAGCCAACGTCAATGTTGTTATGTGTTTCCTGCTGGGCCAGCGGGCGGAAACTGTGTTTCTGCCCAAATGCCCAGCTGGAAACACATAATAGGACGCGCTTCCTGCCCTGCGGGAGATTGGCGGGAGGACTTTTCCACCCACCAAACTTCTAATGAGGGCCTGATTTTGGGCAGTAATAAACTGCTTGGTTAAAAAGATATGACACAAAGATGCTGACACTAAAATGATACACTGATTTTGGGTAATAAACCTCACAAACTAGTACAAGGAGACCAGCAATGACAAACTGATATTGAGACATGTAGACAGTAGCATGCAGGCAATCATAGTGATGTGGAGACGTTGCAATTGCTGCACTGATACTGGGACTTCAACACTGTCACTAGGACACAGACACATTGGAGAGAATTACTATGTGGCACTTAGTCTGGGACCCTGAAGCAGGGCCATTGGTTCTAATACAGAGCCACTGACACAGAGACATTGACACTTTAACAATTATATTAGGACACTGGTACTTGGAAACAACACTGATATTGACAAAGAGCTTTAGCTTGGGGTCACTGATACAGGGATTGTGGACCTTATAAATGGTCTCTAACACTGAAGCAGGGACATTGACATTGATTACTTAGAAGGGGTGAGGAGTAAATCGGGTTTCTATGGGCATATTTATGTAGCTTTCACACAGTGCAGCAAGCCACGTTGGTGAGCTGCGTGAAAGGGAAAGGAGATGAATGTGCCATAGTTAACATAATGCCATGCATTTCTATCCTTTCCTTGTGCTGCCATACTTTTGGATGCCTATAGCACCAACACAGGCACTCTTGTGCTGTAATGCGGAATGCAGCACACAAAGAAAGAGTAAAAAAGAAATATGAGAAGAAATAAAGATATTTCTCCTCTATTGGTCTCCCCATGACAACTGTAGCATTTCTACACATTCCCAGGTTCACCAGTGTTGGTACATCTTAGAATGTGCAGAACAATCCATGGGTGTATGCTCAGGAACCCTCATGCTCCACCCATTGAACATCTCCTTGGGGCACAGTAATGCAATGCAGCAATTTGCGCTGTGATACTTTAATCTGGATTTATCAAGCCATGCAGGGCCATGCAAGGTATCCATGCATTACTTGATAAATCTGACTTAGATTTTGTGTCTCATTTTACCCCGTGCGTGGGACAAGGGCAACACAAAACCCACATATATAAAGCCCTGGGATTACAGAGGAGTCACAGCAATTAACAGGATTTGCCCCAAGAAAAGACCCACATTGAAGTCTATTTCACACTTCTGCCAGCCTGTCAACCTCCTGAAACTGTGACAAAGGACCACTTGTGCACTTATTTGATTTGACTGCTGTCAGACTCCATTTGGGGGGCTACAGAGCAGACCGGGGCGACTAGGTCTTCACCATGGTGGTTCAGGTTGTTTGCCACTGATGCTCTGGGGCCCATTCTACTATGGCACTGTAAACTGGGTGTGGTACAACCTTTTCCACACTTGACTCTCAATGTAGGGAGGATGAGAAATCACAGACTTTTTAACGAGGTAATAATAGGGACAAAAGATAAGTTAACAAAAATCAACCAATAAACACAATAAGGTAATGTCCAGCCTAGTGCTTGTTTTTTGTTTTTTTTTAAAGAAAGAACGTTTAGGATCAAATCTTTTTTTACTACTTGCAGATTGCAGATTCCAACGCCTGCAACCCAAAGGCTGGAATAAACATTTTAGGTGCAACCTGTTCCAGTGTTTGTCTAACGTAAAATACATTTTGGGCTGTGAGTCGCACTGTGCCCATGGATAACATTTTACAATTTCCCCCCACCTCAGACAGGCTTAGCAGCAGAGGGTCAAATTCAGGATTTGTGATCAAGTGCATTTCAAAAGTCATCTGCTTTTGGGCAAGTCATCTGAGATGGGACAGAATAATGTCAATGCCCTAATATATGTCCTATATATATATATATATATATATATATATATATATATATATATATATATATATATATACCTGATATATGCCCTAAAATTTCTCAGTCAGGTGTCAAGTGTCTCTGTCAGCATGGTCCTACTTCCCTGCTTCAGGAGTTCCCTGGAATCTGCTGATAGAAACTTTGGGATGGTTCCAATGTGGTCTGAATATTTGGTTTGTAATTATTAGGGTGACATTCTTCACTTCCAACATCTGCCAAGTTTGTTCAGCCAGTCAGCTGATGTTGGTGTTTTGTTATTGCCCAAATGAAGGAGCAGCAGCTGCTTGGCTGCCACTTGGACATGTGTTTCCATCTCACAAAGCCTAAGGGGAATGGTATATTCTAGGGAGACCTAGAAAAATGTAGGTTTGAATCTAGGAATCTGCTTCTGAAATATACCATCTATGTCTTTCAATAAAGCTGGCTTCCGGAGCAGTCCTACAATAGTTAAGTCAAAGTCCTAACTCCAGCACTGGTTCATTAACACAGCTGAGTTTTCTTTATCTGATTCAAGAAGTTTGACGGGTGTGTGGTGACAGTTACTGGATACTTTAATAGCAATTTCTGATACTGCTGCCACCTCACTTGAGACTTGTTGAGGGGTTCCTATGTTTATCTGGGCTCATTCTTCATTAGTGAGCCTATGTTCAATCATGTTTTCCAAAATCGCCCTGACATGCAGCCTTGTTCTGCACTGTCTATTAGCATTTTATATATTTTGGAAACAGCTCTTAAGAGCCATTTTCTAAATATTGTTATTTTGAGCATTGCTGGCTGCTTAATCTCTGGCTTTAATGCCCAGTTATAAATTTGCAAATAATGACAGCTTTCTCCTTCTGAGGTGGTAAATTCTCTTTTCATTATGTTGATGTCACCAATTTACTTATATTTTGCCTGAGTCCAGACTTGAAAGCCTTTGTTGTCTTTTTATGGTATGAGCAAGTAGTTGTCCACAACTGGTGTGAAGTGAGATGGGAATGTCATGAGACCCTTTTTCTCAGCTATGTTTTATCATGTTGCTAGTGTGGTTCTAGTCACAGGGGTGAGTACAGCCTACAGGTCTGGTGATTTTTGTGAATCCCAATGACTTTTCATATGTGTGTTCTGCAGATCACCTACTGAGCAAATTACCAGTGTTCACCTATTTACTATTCATTTACCACATGACATAGCTGTAGTGCTTGGTAGTATTAAACAAAAGAACATTTTTTTAATCGCACAGCAAAAATATTAACCATACAATTCACCAAACACCACATACAGTGTTCCAGAATGCTGCATTGCATCAGTAGGCACTACAATCCCATCCCTGTTATTGTCTTTCTTCCCACTGGGGTCAGAATTAACAGCATTACCATTCCATCCCTTCTATGAGTTTGAGCATGATTAGATTTAGGTGAAATTACCTCAAATGCTCTCATTGTTTAAGTATGAATTTCAGTTCAATAGTTTACTGTTCCTTTAGCATCAAAAATATCCTTTAGTAGTTAGCCTGCACACTTTCATATATTTCATTCCCAGGCACAGTTTACTTGCACGTTGCCCTTTACAGTTTCAGATGTATGGCTTATGTGGTTTCTCTTCACACCTTTGTGAGTTCTTCCTCATGGGGCCAAAGTCTAGTCTTTCTGAGTGGCAAGACTTGGCTAAGCAATAACTGCTCTTTTAATCAGCTATAGTCAAGCATCAGGTGAGGTCTTTTGGGGTTCCAAGCTGTATATTCTTCAGTTTATATCTTTTGGCAATGGCATGGCAGATCAGGTTCACCCCTCTACTTATCTGGTACAAACTTAGTACAACTCACTTCATAAACTGCACTGTCCGGGAGTCTGGTGTGACCTTTTCACAGCACAGGTTTTCTGGCACTCTTTCTTGGGCTATCAGCTTTCTCTATGGTAGGTCTTGCTTTGAACACAAAGGCCTCTTCTTGTTTGTCTTATCTACTGCAGGGACAGGAAAGCATCTTCCCTCCTCGAGCACCCATGCAGGCTTTTAGGTTCCTTGGATAGACTCTTGGCTACTTCAGCAGTGATTGCTGACTTCAGGTGATATCCCATCACCTCTTGGAGATATACTGTCAGGCAGACCACAGAGTTGGTTACATGCCAGCTCTTAGAGTACTCTATGTAATACTCAGTTTCTTGGTCAACAAGAACTAGAAACTGGTTGAAAGCAGGGTGGTTTATATTTGACACCCACACATTTTCCAGACAGAAAATGTGTACCCCTTGTCCCAAACTTTAGAACCAGTTTGGTGTGGTTCTTCTTCATGTGTCCTTCGCAGGCAGCTCTACAGACACAATCTTTGTATGAATTGCTGCTTCTCACTGCAGAGAGCACTTGTGTTGGCTCCAAGCAGGAGTAACCACAATATGGCCACAATATGGTGTGGATTTTCTGCACTTGGCTGTCATCAGCTGTCCTGAAGAAGTAACACCTGTGGCACAGAGAGGCAAAATGGCAGACCTTGACTCAAAATTTCCTCTTCTGGAACAACAAACACTGTAGTCCAACTCCTCACCACTATCATTTATGAAATTGCACTGCTCACAATCTTCACAGAATTTATAAAGGTTGCCTTGTCTCCATCCTCTTCACTTTAGTGTCTGAGTCTGTACTCTCCAGACAAAGGAATGCAGGCAATACACTTTCTTGTGGAGCTCTCCTCACCCTCCATCCGATGCTATGCTACAACAATGGTCTTCAACAAATGGATCCCACTGTTTTCACCACTCAGACTCCCCCAACACACAGTTCTGGTACCATCTATGTGTCACATTCTCACTGTACACACCCATCACTCTTGACATGGACAAGTGATGTCAGCGCTTCAGATTTTCACATTGCAGTAGAATTTTATGCAACATGGATCAATAGGTAACACTCTCAGTGATACAGATAAAAATGTCTGGTCACACAAAATATTCTCAAAACCTTGTACACTAACTCCACTGCTTTCTGTACTACACTCAGGGCAGAAATAGTAGTCAACTGTGTACTAGGCAGGTACACATGCTGCATTTCTCCAGGTCACACAATAGGTCCTAAACCTGCCACTCTCAGTGACAGGCAAATGCCTGTGCACAAATGCTAGAAAATCAGGATATCAGCTTCGCATACAGTTAGTTGGGAACTAGTTGCAGAGGAACACACCCATTGATCATGTACAGAACATTCCTGTCCCCACAACTTCCATATCGGGCAGTAACATTTCTGTCCCAACAACTGACATACGAGGGTAGTATTCAATCACTACAAATTATTTCAAGAGAATGAGGCTGCATGAAAACTGACTACAGATACTTGATGACCTCAGTGGCATATGACCACCTGCACCTCCTAAGCTGAACCATCACAACAGAACACTCACAATTGAGATTCATCCTTGCTTCCCTCTCAAAACTTAGTAATACCAAGCCAGAAATGCATGACTATATAGTAGGTCATGTGGCCAGGCATTTCAAAAAGCCCCCATGACTGTGTCAAAAAACATCACCAGTCCAGATTCCCACTGTGTCTGTCCACCCACCTACTTCACACCCTAACTCAAATCTAATCCATGCATAATCTTTCCTTTCTCTGCTTCCCCTAGCAGCTATATCAAGCTCAGATAGTTCTCATGCCTTTGATCTCGCAGAGTAATAACTCTGCACTACGCCAACTTGGACCACAACCTATTTTAACATAGAAAGAGCATACAATTTCAGCAAACTTTAGAAAATGGCAAACGTGCATAACACTCTCCAACAATTCTCAAGCCACCTAACACATCTCATTGTGTACCTGTGAGGCTTCCTAGCCCTCCACACCCACTCAAATCTCACTACAACATCACCAAACAAATGCCCCACCACACATGGCCATGTTCATGCCTTCAAAGTATAAAATAGTGAACAACACACATTCCTGCTTTAAATCAATCCGCAACAAATCTAGCACTACACCACAAACATGAAAAGCTCAGTAAAAGCTATTACATCAAAGAAAATGTATCAATTACATGATTTTTTCATGAGCATATTTGAGAAGTCAAAAGACACGTGAAACACCATAATTTGGAAAATCATCACCTTATAAGTCATAACAAACACACATTCTTTTGGGTTTGACAATGTCAGCTCCTCATCAACGGAGACAGTGCTTGCATAAAAGTACAATTGTTAACCCATACTCAACAAAGAAGGCTATCAGTATGAAAGCAATGGGTAAACTGTGTGCAAATTCATATCATGTCACTTATTATGGAAAGTACAGCACCAATTCACATTACTTTGCAAATTAGTTTACCATACACAACTCATCCACAAGACTTCAGCACCACATTAATTTCTCCCCAACACCGCAGACAATCACTACACAAAGCATCCCTCATGGAACAAAGGAACATCACATTTTATCTGCCTTATAATGCACATTCCATTGTTTCATGCACACCTCTAACCACAATCAGGCAACGCATCACCATACAGCTTTATAACTGAACACCTCCTTACCCAACTAGAATATTCATGTTGCAAGCTGACATCCCTCAAACCACTGGACTACTCAACCAATACCATACCACAATAGCAAACCATATTATTCAAATTCACACTGTAACCCTACTTCAGCATACCACAACACTACTACATTAAACAAAAACTCACATCTTCTTCCCTACTTTAGATCGTAATCTGCATAACAGAATGTGCACCACATCATACCTCCAGAAACATAACAACTGACATGAAGTTGGACCCAGCCCTCTCTGCAGGGTCACCCTCAAATGTTTTGCCTTTCACCCTCCACTTTTTGCTGCATTCATTTTGTTGGCCTTAGGACTCTGTGTTCTTTACCACTGCTAACGGGTGTGAAGTGCCTATGTTTATACCCTTAAGTATGGTTAAATAGGCTTATACCCAATTGGCATATTTAATTTACCTGTAAATCCCTTGTAGAGTGATATACCACATACTCATAGCCTGCAAATTAAATGCTGCTAGTGGGCCTATGGCACTTACATGCCACCCACTTAAGTAGAAGCTTAAACATGTCCCAGGCCTGCCATTGCAGCCTGAATGAAGTTTAAAACTGCCATATCAACTTGGCATTAAAATCCCACTAGTGTATCCCTAAAACCCTCTTTTATTACATACAAGTCACCCCTAAGGTAAGCCCTAGGTAGCTTATATGCCATTACGATTTAAAGTTTGGACATATACTTTCAAGTGTTGCATGTCCTGGCAGTGAAAAAATCCTAAAAATATTTTTCACTATTGTCTAGCACTCCCATAGGGTAACATTTTGGATTTTTTTATTACATTTTATAGGCTTTAATTTCCAAATGGGAACAGGTGGCTATGTCAAGCTTGGTGCCACTGAAATTGTGATGATAAACCCCCTTTAATAGTAAAGTTGGATTTTTCATTATTTTGAAAATGTAATTTTTAGAAAGTTGGCATTTTCTTGCCCTTAGCCCTTTTGTGTCTACAGTCTGGTCTGGGTTGCATGATTGAGTGTAACTGATAGTTATGCTTTGTGACTTTCTCCCAGACAGTCACACAATAGAGGGATTGTGTGTGCTTGAATGGGCTATCTGCTGTCAGGATGGGGGTGGAGCTGAGAACAGCCCCACTTGCAACTGACTAGTATGTGCTCTGCCTTCAGATAAAGGGCTGAAGCACCTCACATTGTCACTACAGCCAGCCTGGAGTCAGGGCAAGGGAGTCAGGAAATCCGATGCACTTCAAGGCCAATGTGTAGAAGCCTCAACTTCCAGAACCAATGCAACAGGCTATAAAAAGAGGATCTTGGACACCAACTCTTCAGTACACTTCTGGACCTGCTGATTCTCTGCCGGGAAGAAGGACTGTTGTGCTGCTGAAAGGAGTGCCACTCTGCTGGACTGCAGACCTGCTGCTGCCTAGGTGAATTGTTGCCTTTCAGCCCTGCTGCCTCCTTCAGTGGGAAAGAATAACTAGACCTGCAACTTGATCTTGGAGACATAAAAGGCTCCTCAACATCCTACAACCACGCCTGGAACAAGCTGAAGTGAGTTCCTGACCCCAAGTAGTGCCCTTTAGGTCCTGGGCCATTGGTGTGGTTCAGAGTGCTGCAATCAAGCTTTGGGCTCTTCATAACCGCAAATGGGCCCATTCGCACTGAGACATCACCACTCATATTGCGATTCACTGCAATGCTCCGCCAGCCTGGCCCTTCAAATTACAGCATTGACCTTTTGCAGGGACCACCAACGCAAAACGCCATCAGTGCCAATCTGCAACGCCTGGCCTGCTCTTTGTGATAATCTGTCAGCCTCCTGCAACACATTCCCTGCTCCTTGCAGCCACCCCCTCTACAACAAACAAGATTCTTGGCAAGAATTTGAAACAGTAAAACTTCAGCTGGTCTCACCTGATAATTGTAGCCAATCTACACTTCATTGCAATCAGCCTGAACTTGTGACTTTGACCCAGTCCAGCACAGCCTGGTATACATAGTTGCCACTTCTAGCTCTTTGGCACTATTTTCACTAAAAATGTTAACATTTCATAACGTTGGTTCTACTGATTAGATTCTTGTGGATTTGGTGTCATATAATTTATTAGAACCTACTCTATTCTTCTAAATTGCTGTTTGTAAGCTGCATTCATACATGTTGCCACTAAGTTAAGCCTGACAGCTTCTTGTGCCAAGTTATCTATGGTTAAGCACAGGTTCAATTAGTCACTTTTTTATGGTTTACCCTGCAAGAACTGGTGGCAGTTGCTTGGCCAGGCTTCACAACCCAGTCAACCAATAACCCAATTTATAACACATTAAATAAAACCACACACCATTCAAAAAATGGCAAGTAATCATTGATCACCAAGGACAGAAATAATGGACCATGGAAAAAAAGACTCATAGGATAGAGGGTTTCCCGAGACAGAGACCTGAGAGCAGAAGTCTAGAAATCATAAATGCTAAAGACAACCTATAGCTAATAAAGGAAAAGATTGGGACAGGATATTTTAAAAATTAGCACGGTCAATTGTCTGAGTGAAGTGAGCCACGCTACTTGACACATGAACAATGGCGATGAAGTAAGACCTTCTCACTTGAAGTAGATGAAACAGATGAGTCCTGTAAGAGAATGGATCATTGGTTGTGTGGCCAGCACAAATAATGGGTCCACATTTTTCCTCAGCTGGGAACCAAATACTCTCTTGTAGTGCTTGACTCTCTTAGGGTAGTGAAGAGGAGTAGTCCAAAGTCTACTAAAGGGAAGTGGTGTCGGCTAGTAATCACCATTCACAGATACACAATAATAACATACAATAAATGATTGTGCAGTCTGTGCTCTTTCTTTTGAAAACACACACACTCAGTACTCTGCAGCACTTTACAAATCTACAACACAGCAATGGAAATACTTCTTGATGGCATTACACAATAACTCTTACCCCTCCCAAAGGGAGGTTTAGATCATCAAATCACCAGCCATATTTATGACCCAGTTTGCATCGCTTGTGCACCACGCAATGTAGTGAAAGAGCAACTCAAACCCGAAGGGACATTTATGAATCCAACAAAGGCTACCTTGCATGGCCCTACTTGGCTTCATAATTCCATATTAATGTAACACAGAGCAAATTACTGTGTTACATTACTCTGCGCCAGGGAGGCCTTTCCGTGGGTGTTGCGTGGGTGTTCCCACGCAACATCCATGTTTTTTTACTTATTCCCAGATTTATAAGAACTTGCAAACTTGGGAATGTGCTAAAAATATATGCTTACCCTGGAGAAGTGTAACAAGGAGAAATATGTTAATTTTTCCTTGTTGTTCTTCTTTTTATGTGTGTTGCATTCTGCCGCACATAAAGAAAGAGGAAACATCCTTTCAGCCCTTTCCTGCACAAAAACAACTATTTTTGCAATTCAGGCACCTTGCACAATGTTGCATGGGTGCCTGAGTCAGTGCTGTACTGCGTAATGTGTGTCAGCTCAGGGAAAAGGACAGGAATGTGTGGTATTCTTTTAAATACAGCAAATTCTTGACCTTTCCCTGTGATGCAGGGCAGAACAGCAAGGTGACTTGCTGTTCTGCCCTGCACCACAAAGCCCATAAATATAGGCCCACATGTCAAAACCATTCCCTTGTATTCAAAACAATGAGTGAGTATAACTTTGAATGAACACACTTAGGCAACAATTATAACTTTGGTGGTAATAACCACCTATTGCCATGGTGATGGCCTCCAACATACCACTGCGACAGCGAGCATCCATCCACCAGGTTATGAGCACTGCCTGACTCCTGTCACAATAAGGGTGGAAATCCAGCACTGTTTATACTGGGGGATGGGGGTGACCTGGAGCTGCTAACACCAGCACCACCCAACCAGTAGAATGCTACCAGACGTATTTTGAGCAGAAATATGGCCTGTCGATGTTCTGCTGGTGGGGTGCTGCTGACGGTAGCAGTGTCCCTTTCTGTTACCTGCTGGACAATGTCCTCGCTGGAAAAGGTAAGTCGGGCGTCCCACAGGGGAGGGGGCATGGGAGGGTGAGAGGGTGGGGGCTGTTGCGTGTATCCGCGTAAATGAGTGCGTGTGTGAATGCATCTGTGTGAGTTGTATATGTGGTTGTATGCGTGTGAGTAAATACATGTAAGAATGGTGAAGTGAGTGCATGTCTACATGTCAGTCTGTCTGTGTGTAAGAATGTGTATAAGTATGTCTGGACGAATGCGTATGTGAATGCATGTATGCTAGTGAATGAGTGAATGCGTGTATGCCAGTGTACGTTAATGGGTATATGCGTGGTGCATGTGAGTGTATGTATGCAAGGAGAAGGGGTGTGGGGTGAGGAGATCTGTGACTGTAGTGGGGGAGAGGTGTGATGTGTGCAGGTGTGTACGTTTATGGGGGGTGAATGAGTGTATCGGAGGGTGGTGGGGGTGCTTGAATTTTGGTGTATTTTTTTTTTGGGATGGAGGGGGTGGGTGGTGTCAGGTAAGTGTGGGGGCTGGGGGAGCCACCTACCGCCATGGTTTTCGTGACGTTGCTGACACCACAGTAACTATGGCAGTAGGCCAGCTCATAATGCCGCAGGCAGTACTCTGTGGGCCGCCGGGTCAGAGATAAACATCTCGGGCCCGGCAGTTAATACCTCCACACTCAGAAAGTGGCAGTATGTACCGCCAGCCTGTGCAACAGACCGACAGAGTACGACAGTACTCCCCTTCTTCTTTTCTTTCTACATCGGCCCAAGGATTGCATCCTGCCTTCGTATCTTCTCTGGCCCAGGGATGAGGTCTTGGGCTCCGGCCTCACCTCCAAAGAGCACAGGCAAAGTGCAACAGTGCTTCCTCATGTTTACAGCTACTGGGGGCCCAGAGATGGGGTACCGAGCCCCTAAGTATAAAAAAACTGGCATGGGGATGGGGTCCTGAGGCTCTCAGGAGCATCTGGGAGGCTGCCCCTCACACGTCCTTTCTTGGGCACCAAGATCTTTTCTTCTTGGTGACCCCTGAACCTTGGCACACCCCAGGGGGGTCGAAGAACTGGGCCACAGAGCTCCACACAATATGGGCCTTGCTGATTAGGGGTCAAAGGTCACCAAACTTTAAAATGTCATACCTCAAGCCCTTTATGGGCGATTTCGACAATCTTTGACTCAATTTGCTCCTGGTGGCAAGCCTGAGCCACTTGGAGAACTTTCTTCAGGCTTCCTGCCCTTAAAGGTAACAAACTTTGCAGGGAGCTGGTTTCACCGGCTTCTCTCCTTTTTTGCACAGGTACCCAGTCATTCCCTCAAATGGTCCACAGCGGGTGTAAGGGGACTAGCTTCCCTGGACCAAGGGAGTTCTCCACTGGTGCTGGGGTCAATTAAAGTCAGAGTCCTCAGGCCAGATGGCATCCAGGGCGTTCCTCCTTCCAATTGTCCATGGTAGCTGCCTCTAGTTCCGGTGTCAAGCAGAAAAGCACACCTAAGAGAGAGCTCTCTCCCCTGCACAGGACCTTTTAAGTAGGGGTGAGAGTGTCCAGCAAGGCTCCACATCTGGCCTATCCTGAGGTGCAACATCACCTCTCTGCCTCTGTCCCAGCCTCCCTGCACAGTGTTCTGGGATATCTCAAAATGGCATCACTCAGGAGTCACTTGCTACGTCTTCTCTGGAGGTCTCTGTTCCATCCCTCGCTGACATCACTGCCATGGCTTACCCCGCCTGTTTTTTCTCCAGAGGTCTGGGCTCTCTCCTTTGTTTAGTGGGCTTGGTCAGGCCCTCTTCTTGGCACAGGGTAACAGCAGGTTGGTTGATGCAGAGCAATCCACCCCACCTCTTTCCTTCTCAGGAGCTGTCCTGAGCACTGTTAATTGTTACTTTTTGTTTTTTTGGGGGGGGGGGCTTTGTTCCTGCAGCTGGAGAGAAAGGTAACTAAACCAGCTTAGAAAGGTGACAAAAGGCTTGGGCTCTGATCCTAAGCTGAGAAAGAGAAATATGACATTCATGTATGACCTGTAAGCTGTATAGATATGTCTTTGGACACACACAGTACACTGTGCATTGACACAACTCTGGAATCTGTAGATCAAGGGAAAGCAAAGCTGTGTCTAAAGGCAACATGCCCCATAACTGTAGAATGGAGTGTCACTGCAGTTAAGACAGTAAACCGCACTGACTTTCCCTATCTGTGTACACCCATATTATAAGGACTATGCCAGGTCAATACCTAAGCCTGCATAGTCCCTTCTGGGCAAGGCTACCTTTGTGCAGTTTCTGGACAGTGCCTGACAGGAGTCTTCCATGCACAGCCATCACACTTGTGTACATGCATGTGCCTACGTGTTCATGTGTAACCAGACTAGTGTGCCTCTTACCCTTGCTGCACAACAGCAGCCTTATCTTAAAGGGCAGACACTGGCAGAAGACATGCACAGTCCATTTGCCATGTGTTTAATGTGGGTGTATCCCAAGTTATGAGGCTCCACCACAGTAAAAGATCTAAAACCAGGTGATCAAAAAGCGAAAAATGCAGGTGGATTAGATGGGCAGGACCCATCTTCCTACAAGTCCCATGTTCAGGGATCAGAACAGGCTCACACATTCATTCAGTCAGCCTGAATCGAATGAAGGCAATTCAGTCTGAAGCATTCACAGCAAATCTAAATAGGATGCACCAATTCAAATATTTAGTAATGAATAGATGAGTATATTGAAGGCAAAATACCAAATCCTCCTACCAAGCACCATCATCTGTAAACAGAAACATCAAATTCCAAACAATCTTTCCTTCCGTTATTCTAAACTTTTTTTGATTTCTTACTTCCATTCTTCCTCCTTCTCTTTTGTCCTACCAACCGCCCTTCCTTTATTCCTTCAGTTCATTTTTCCTTCCTACGTCCGTTCCATACTTCCTTTCTTCCCTCTAACCTTTCTCCCTCTATTCTTCTCTTTCTTCCTCACGTCTTTCCTTTCTTGCTTCCTTGCTGTATTGCACCAATCTCTCTCTCTGTTTCTTTCTTCCTTGCGTCTTTCCATTCCCTCCCCTCCCCCTCAAAACTCTCTCTCCTTCCCTTCCTTCCTTTCTTCCCACCGCTCCTTCTCATTTCACTCTTTTTCTTACTCCTTATCTTATCCTTCCTTTATGCCAACAGTAATGTGATATTCGGAGTAAAGTATTACATTTAGCCTACATTCACTCCAAATTATTCCTAATAAAAAAATGCAGTTCTAGGTGTTTTACCCACAGGTCTGCATTGGGTGACTACCTTAAGGCCCTTTGGCCCTTGATGAAAGTTTTACAAAAATGTGTGGGTGCCGTAGGCCGATATCCATTTGCTTATGATGTTTCATTAGATATGGAACTTTAAATGAGATTTTTGGGGGCATCCAAACATTTAAAAAAAAACACTCGGAATTATTTCAACAATAATGTAATTAAAACCTTTGTGGTAATATTCCTTTTTCCATATTTTTGCACGTAATGTACTTTTCGAGAGTACTTATTGAATAGTGAACCATTAAGTTTAATACCCTTGCCTTTTTATAGGTTATTTTCGCGCACGGCAGTTTAATGGGAAATGACTCAGTACCAGAGGGTTGCGTAAGTAGAACAATAGTTTCGCGCGCTAGTAGAGCAAGCACAATCCTTCAAAAGAAAAAAAAAATCACTGAAAAGAAATGGCTCAAACGAGTGAGAGTGAGAGGGTAATTTTAACCCGCCAGGGGCAGCCTTAAAAAAAAATACCATTAGCAACTCTTTTAGGCAGCAAGTGTAGTTGCACAGCTTCGGGCAGCTTTAATGAAAACGGACCCTGTTATTAAAGAAGCTTGCATGCAGGTCGCCTCACAGAATAATAGTAACATTCGTCAACATTATAATGTGTTTTTCCCACCGACCAAGAGGAGTATACTACTGCAGACGGCAGACGCACTCGGTTTTGCATGTGGTTTCTCTTTAGAGTTATCCTAAATAAGCCAAAAGAACAGTCGCGAAATATAGTTAATGAATAAACATGAAATTGAAACGCCAGTTCAACTCAGAGACCGGGGAATGTCTGAGATAGTGAAACATTGTCACTCAAGGAAGACTTCTATTAAATCAGTGGCGACAGACCCCGAGGATGTGTCAAACTGTCTCCGCGAGTAACTTTGAAGCACAGCAAGCCCCTGACAATCAGGATGTGACATTTTCTAACTTCTTCAGAAAGTTATGGTTTGCCAGAAACAACTGTCCTAATCTGGTGTGGCAGCAATAACTTGCTTTCCTGAAATGATTGAGGAAAAACCTTGCATACTGAGGGCCCGAGTCACAAACTGTATTTTATAGTTCCTAAAGAAGTATTACAGTAGTACTGCAACATGCACTTCACAAGCCAATGAAACCTTTTCACAAACTGCATCTTGCTAAATGTTTAAGAGTACTACTCATACTACAAAAGCCATTCACAGACCTACACGTGTAGTATCTGCTTGAGCCTCTCCTACTTGTTATGTGCGGAGATTTTCACCCATGTACGGCTGTGATTTAGTGGTAACTGTTGAAGGGACGCGAAAGTGGGTAGGATATGCCTTTTTATTTACTGGTAATATTCATTTACCCAGATCCTACTTGTCCTCATCTCCTTTATCACTAATGAGAATTACCAACGCATCACTCAGACCAGCCTTCAAGACCAGCGAATACATAGAATACTATTGATTGCAACACCCAACAATGATTTATTCAAAACTAGACATGCTCAGGCCTGAATGCAGCACTCCCACCCTAAAATTCGCCTGCCATGCAACACATTCTGTAACCTATAACAGCATACAAACGTATTTGGTGAAGCCCAGGTAGCTGCCCAACAAATCTCAGTAATATAAGCCCCATGAAGCTCAGCCCATGAAGCAGGCACTCCTCTGGTAGAATGCACCTGCACCTCCTCAGGAGGAGGAGTACATGACAAAGAGTATGCCAAAGCAATCACCTGTTTAATGCAATGACTGATGGACAACAAAGAAGCTTTCTCCCCCCTTAGCTAAAAGTCACAAATGACACAAGCAAGGATTCAGACCATATGAAAGACTTTGATCTATTTACATATATCAAAAGTGCCCACTTGACATCCAAAAGACTCCATTGTAAATTCACCAATGAATCATCCTCCGCCACCAACACTAGCAGGGTCATCTCTTGTTCTTTATGAACTTGAGAAAAGATTTTTGGCAAAAAAGAGCAGTCTAACCTCAGCAAGAAAGAAAGAAAGAAAAAAAGAAAGAAAGAAAGAAAGAATTAAAGGGTTCCCTGACCAACAGAGCACCCAACTCCCCAAAGCTCATATTTGTGGATTTTGCTGCAAAAATTTGCTAACGCAGTTTTGCGGCAAAATCCATAACGCCTGCTAGAGCCATTCCATAGTGCCAGCCAGGCACCATGGTGGCATAAAGGACAGGCTATCGTCTACAGAAGAGACACCAACATGGGAGGGTGGGGAGAGGGGAAAAGGCATTAGTTGGTCAGAAATAATAAATAAATAAATATGCCGCTAACCAGCCTAGCGTTATTTTTTGATACACAACAACCCACACATGACTCCTGCCTTAGTAAAGACAGGAGTTGTGGCCACCACCCCAATTGCCAGTCCAGGGGACCAGTGTCCCCTGGGCAAGGTCATGACATCTAGTGCCAGGCCGGCGGCCCCATGTAAGGGGTTCCCAATGGCACAAAGTTAGAAAATAAAATTATATACTGCTCTGTACTTAAAGAGGATGGGGTCCCCTATCCTATGGTGTCCCTTTGCTGTTGGTAGGGGTGTTGCTGGGTTTTGGTGTGGGCATCTGTGGGCTGATTCCATTGTGTTTAGCCATGGACATGGGTCCACAAATCCCCTAACGCCTGGTCAGGCTTAGGGACATTATTTGGATCCGCCTACTTTGTGCATGCTATTTTTACACTGGAGTATAAATAGGGCATTAGAGAGTTAGGGCCAGATGTAGGAAGCCTTTTGCATGTCGCAAACTGCAAAAAACGCAGTTTGCAGCATGCAAAAGGCCGAACGCGATGCACAACCTCAAATTGCGAGTCCGTACCGACTCGCAATTTGAGGATGTGACTCGCAAATAGGAAGTGGTGTTCCCTTCCTATTTGCGACCGCATAGCCATGCTGAGTTGCCTTGTGACCGCAAATGCGGTCGCAAACCAACTCGCAGTTACCGCCCACTTGAAGTGGGTGGTAACTCATTCGCAAAAGGGAAGGGGTCCTCATGGGACCCCTTCCTCTTTGTGAATGCCGAAAAAAATGTTTTTTCAGAGCAGGCAGTGGTCCAAATGGTTTCGGAAGTTTTTCTTTTTGCAACTCGTTTTCTTTTAAGGAAAACGGGCTGCAAAAAGAAAAAAATACTGCTTTATTAAAAAAACAGTCACAGACATGGAGGTCTGCTGTCTTCAGCAGGCCACCATCCCTGTGAGTGCATGGACTCGCTATGGGGTTGCAATTTGTGACCCACCTCATTAATATTCATGAGGTACGTTTTTGCGACCCCATAGCGAGTTGCAGAAGGTGTCTGAGACACCTTTCTGCATACACTTTTGAGTGTTGCAAATTGCGAGTCGGTATGACTCGCAAGTTGCAACTCGCAAAGTTTTCTGTACCTACATCTGGCCCCAAGTGTCATATTGTGGATGAGAACGCCTGCCTAGCATCTAATAAGTGCAAGGTAGTCTGCAACATGCACAACATGACGCTAACTCCTATATTTTGAAGCTAGACGGATGTAGTGTCAAAATATAAACATGGAGTTAAGTTTGCGCCACTTTCCCATCAAAATAAATAACACTAAAACAGTGCAAATCAAGTATAAATATGCACCCAAGTCTCCTTGTCAAAGTGATAGCAGTATTAAATACCACTTTCTGAGACAAGAATTTTGCATCCATGAATTCCAAGGGCTCAAAAGATGGGAATCGCACAAAGGGAACAAAGGTTGGACAAATGATCTGGTAAAGGAAAGGCTTTTCAACAACCTAGCCACCAGGTTCCCTGAATCTGAAAAATTGACAGAAGAAGCTTAAAAGGCTCTAATGGCTGCCCACTGGGCCCTCAATGTAGAGACCGAGAGATTTTTGCCAAAACCCTTGTAAAGAAAGATGAAGGACATGATATAAACTATAGTCTAAATGTCTTTAAAGAAACACACCACTTTTGTAAACTGCTCCATTGTCTACCATAAAACTTCAAGGTGGTCGGCTTTCTAGACTGCTGGATTGCAACTGCTAAGTGTCTAGGAAGCTCCTTGCTCTGTAACCTCCACATCTCAAACTCCACACTGAGAGGTGAAGCCTCTGGATGGGGAGAGCATGGGATGTCCTTGGAGCTGAAGGGGAGACCAGAAAAGCCAAGAGCCCTGATTCTCTAGGGACTTCAGAAAAGGAAACCATGTAGCCAAATTGGGACTACTAGGACCATCTCCCTGTAGTTCCTCAGCATAGTGGCCAACAACTTGGGAACCAGAAATATTGGAGGAAAAGCATACAGAAAATACACAAGCCAGGGGATGGATCATCAATGCATGCACTCCACAAGACCCCTCCTGTGGCACCCTAGAGCAAAACAGGGGAAGCTGAGTATTGTCGCAGAAAATAAAGTGATCCAAACCTGTCCGTCCAAAGCGTGTAGTGAAAAACTGGACTGGTTAAGGACATCTCCTGAGAAGAGGAAAACACCCTGCTGAGCAAATCTGCCACCCCATTGTCCATCCTCACTATTAGGACTGCTAGAAGGGACCCAGTTAACACTCTGCCCACTTGAACAACTTAGCTGCCACCAGATTTAGGGAATGCAATCTGGAACCACACTTGTTCCTCATATATACCGAACTACTGCCACAATATTGTCTGTCCAGACTACCAAATTGCAATCTTCAAGAACCTGCTGGAATACCACAACCGCTCTGAACATATCCATGAGTTCCGTTCAGTTGGAGGAGTGTCTGCTCTTCAGAAGAGACCTGTTGTGAACTGAATGCCCCTCCAGAGTGGCTCCCCAACTGAAAGAACTGGCATCTGTTGCTACCACTGTCGATGAATCCTGCTGGAGTAACACCCCTTTGGAGAGGTAGGAGGGATCCATCCACCACTGTAGTTCCCTCCATAGATCCAGAGTCACTGGTACCAAAACATAAAGTTTTCCTGAAGCTGGCTACCACCAGGTACGTACATGATTCAAAGACAGTGACGTTAAAACCTGGCCCAAGGCAATATGAAGGCAGCTGCTGCCATGTGTCCCAGAAGCTTCAACCAGCTTCGTACTGAAAGTAGATAACTGTTGAATACCTGGGGAGCCAGAGTCTGTTAAGTTAGCACCCGTGACTCTGGAAGGAGGACTTTTTGGAGATCTGTCCAGAATCTGGCCTCTTTAAATATCAAATCATCAGAAGGCACCATCTTGCATTTCCCCACTTTGAGCAGAAAACTGTGGTTCTGTATACAATTGCACACGTCTGTCATCTCTTGAAGCAACTGGGTCGGAGATTGGGTGTGTAGGAGACTGTCATTCAAGTATGAGTTGATTTGAATCAATTTCAGATAGAACAATGCAATCAATGGAGCCACCACATTCCACCACATTAATGAAGGGACTGTCTTGATTACAAACAGCCCAAACAGCAGTACTCAGAATTAAAAATGATGCTTCTTGATATAGAACCTTAGGTCCGTTTGGTGATGCTGTTAAGTGGGCACAGATTAATAAGCATCATGAAGGTCCAGAGTGCACATGAAATTATACCTGACCACCAGAGCGATTACTCTCTGTAAATTCTCCATTTTGAAGGATAGAGTGTGCACAAACCTGCTGAGTGACTTCAAATCAAACACCATCGAAAACGGCCTGCCAGCTCCTTCACCAGAAAGACTATCAAGTAATTCCCCTTTTCCTCTCTCAGATGAGGAATCCCTTGATATAGCCTTCTACTCCAGCAAAGACTCCACCCCCTGAAACATAGGTAGACGTTTCATGTCCTTCTGAGGTCAAGGAGTTGGTCTCACACCGGAATCAGTAAGGAGCAAGAATTTGTTGTAGATTTTGCTTTCTTCTGCACCCCATCCTTAGGATAGAAGAGAGTTGTTTATTTACTTTGGATGCCTAGAAGGCTTGTGAAAAGAGAACATCTTTGTTGCCTCCTTTTTCTTTTCTTTGAATAACCTATGTAGCTTCTTCTTCAACGCTAACCCAAACATCTGGGTTCCTTGAAAGGGTAATCTTAACATCAAGGTTTTCTATGCCGAATCCATGCATCAATCATTTAGAACTAGATTACGTCTGGCTTCAATGCAGACACCCCCTGACAAATCTGTGCCCTGCGCCACATCTTTTCTGAGTGCAGTTTACTTTTTTATTAGTAGCATCCTTTATAATAGCATTCTCAGTTGCAGAGCATCTCCCCACCAGACTGGCAACAAAAGAATCAATTGGAATAAACTCAGACAGATTTATGTGCATATCCTTAGGAGGATACAACTTTGCTATGCAATGAGTTAATATAATTTCATGAGGATTATTCAATTTCCTTTTTAGTAATCCGGAATCAAATGATGCACAAGAAAATCAAGCTCTCTAGCACTCTGAAATTGGTTCAGTATTCCAAAAGCTGAAGTATTTTGAGCTTTTTCCACTTGAAAAAACATCTCTTGTGTATTTGCCTGTATGCTCCTCAGCCATCCGACCCTTCTCTTCTGATTCTGAGGCCACAGGAGAGTGAGACTTGTGTGCATCCTTCCTTATCACTTCGCCAAGGTTCAGTTCTAGTAAAGTCTCCTTAATAAGGCACCTTAAAAGATCCCTCTTACTCTCAGAGTGGCACTTCAGAGGGGGAGAGGAAGACGAGTTAGAGGATGAGGAAGCCACATACTTCCATTTATGCTAGTGCTTCCCCATGATGACAACTTTCATTTTCCTTCCTCCATCGGGGGAGAAACAGCTGCCTAACATGCATGCGTGCTTCCCCAGACTTCCACACATATGTCAAAAGCTACCTTAAATACAACATACTTCAGGGTGTGTGCAGACACGCATGCACCCTCCTGCAACTAGGAAGATAACCAGAGACTGCCTCCAGTCCTCTGCGTCTCTCTTCATGATCCCAGCAGACCCAGCAGACCAGGAGAGGCATCAGGCTCATTTCCCATTCTGCACTGCTAAAAAGGAAGGGAGGAACCAAGTTTGTCGCCTTAGAAAGTATTTAATGGCTTACACTACATTCATTTATTTTTTGAAGTTCCTTATTTTGGGTGATATTTCTTTGTTGTTGTTGCATCCTGATTCTGCTATTATCAGTCAGAGTTAAGTTAAACATATCACAGGAAGTTTAGTTCTTATAATGACATTAACAAGGTCAAAAAAGATAGGATTGACAAATTTAGGCCTAATTTAATGTTTGGCAGAGAGGGTTTCTCCATCACTAACGTGACGGATGTCCCGTCCGTCATATTCCAATTCCAATATAGCCTATGGAAATCATAATACGGCAGACAGGATATCTGTCACATTTGTGATGGAGTAATCCCTCCGCCAAACTCTAAATCAGGCCCTTTGTCATTTAACTTCATCCAAAATCATTTTTTAACAACAACATGTTGTATTAGTTAGTTTTCAAATGATTTTCCGCCCCACAGGGCTATTTAATTTTACAACATAGAAAAATATGCATCTATTCAATAAAGATGAATAAGAGTTTGTTTCAGTGATTAAAGACAATATTTAAACACGAATTTCTGTACAGGCAATTCTTAAAATTAGAATTCTTGATCAAGAATAAGATATTGGGGGCGTAGCTAGGAACTGAGATGAATGGCAGCTCCATGTTTCTTTTCTCTGTGAGCCACTCTTGGGAAAGGTTCAATAATCTGAAACCACAGACTGTGGTCATGAGCATTGCATTTGTTGTGAGTGTTATGGTTTGCATAGCTTTTGTGAACATTAAAGATTATAGTCCTAATAATAACTTGTGAATTGTAATGTTTTTTCAGTTTTAATTTGTAGCTCAATTGTACTTTTTCTGTGTTTTTAGGTGAATTGCTGAACTTTAAAAAAAATAAAAATTACATTGTGGTGTAATAGCCAAAGCGTACCATAAATTATATGTTTGAAAGTACCAATTTTTGTGTAATTACCTCAACTTTTTGTGGATTTATGCTGCTGGTTTTTGAACTCTGCACTGGGGCACTCTTGTCTAATCACCAGTATATGTGCTATTACCCCTAAAAACATGACAGAGATGGGTAATTTCCAAATGCCATATTTAACTTTTTGATAATGGCATGGTATATGATAGAGGAAAATACTCTCATGGTATGGTATATTAAAGGTCTCTTTGGACTGCAGGAGATGATTTTCCATCCACTAGGCTGATGTCAGGGCAGTTCATCCAAGGCTGCAGCTCTCTACTTGTCAGAGAAGACATTCTGCTTGGATAAATGAAACACACTATAAAACCACACAGGGTGAGGATTCCCGAAAGGTGCATAGGTAACCCAATGTTTTTTGGTTGTTTTCATTTAATGAGAAAGGCACATCTCGAGCTAGGTGCCATACAAAAGTCACATAAGAAAGATTTCAGGAATTGCTGAACCCAACATATTCTAAGAAAGGTACTGAACAAGAGAAACCAAGGAACTACAGGGTTTTTCAGAATGGTAAGCATGTGAAATGTGGTTGTTGGATGAGGGGTGTGTGAACCCTTCTCAAGCAACAGCCACAATCCTTGTCAGGGTGGACTACAAATGGTTACTTAATTATTCTCTGCTTAACCCACTAGTATCTTGGCTCAAATGCAGTCAGGCTTAACTTAGCTGCAATGTGTGAATTATTTATACAGCACACAAACAGCAATAGAGTGAAACCACAATGCAAGAAAAACTACAACACCACTTTAGAAAAAAGTGTGGACTATGGAGAATTATTTGACACCAGACTAACAAACATCTAATCAGTAGAACCAGAGCTATGCAATGTCAATGTTTTAAGATAAGTGCAGTGCCTAAAAGTACAAAGCCCAATTTTGGCAATCTGGTTGCGCAGGTCTGGGACAATGTGATAAGTTCAGGTCAACCACGTTGGAGTGAGGGATGAAAAGAGAGTCTAGATTAGTCCCACTGAGAATTGTACCTTATGTGTTTGATGCAGCTTGCTACGTTGATTCCAATGTAAACTGTAATGGGAGGCTTTGCTCCAGGTTTCATCTCACTGTGTCAGTTCCAATGAGGAGATTTGAGGGGTGAGATGCAAGGTCCTGATTCTAGTTGCAGTGCACTGCATTGGTTTTTGTGAGAAGCTACCAGGGTTGTAATAGGAGGTCCTGTGGCACACGGCATTAAGTTGTGTCGAGCTGTGTCGGTTCTGAAGAAACTCATTCCTAGGTCAGGAGGATTACACTCTGATGCCATCCAAGGGTCTAGGACCTGTGGAGGTACCTTTTGGGGATCAGGACTCACTCCTGCAGAGGCAAGAAGCGGAGTACAGGTAGGTCCAGTTGAGTCTGGGCAGCTGGGTAGATGCAGGCCAGGTCTCTGGAGCTTGTTAGATTACTGCAGCTCAGAAAAGGAGGGCATTCCGCTGCCCTCTGATGATTATTAGATCAAAGAGCAGGTTGAGTCTCCCTTCCTTAGGCAGAAGGGCAGCCTTTCTTGCAGTGGGGCAGAAGGGATGTCCTTCAAGCAGCATGGCAGCAGCGCAGTCTTTCTTCTGAGTCTTCCACAGATTCAGAATTGCTCTGGAGAGTGGGACTGAGGATCCCATTTTTATACCTCGTGTTAGCTTTGAAATAGGAGAAGCTTCTTGAGATTCCCCCATGTCCTGTGCCTAGTCAGTCTGCAGTCACAATAGGCTAGTGCGAAGTTCTTTGTGTGCGAACTGACGCAGTGTCTTTAGAGTGAAAGTAGGACTGTGCATAGCTCTGCCCTCCCATCCTGACTTGGATGTCTCATCCTGCCCACAACCAGGCTCTCTTTTGTGGTACTGTCGTGGAGAAATACACAAAGGCCAGCTGCCAACTACACCTAGTCATGTGTCCCAAAACACAGGCTTCAGCCACCAAATAGTTAGGACAAGAAAATGCCAACTGTATAAAAGTGGCATTTTCAGAATTACCTAAAATACAACTTTACAATTAAAGAGGTATTAAATTACTGTTCCTCAGACACCAAACATGATATTTCTACCTGCTCCTAAAGTTGTAACTTATTAAATATAATAAGGTAACCAACTGTTATCTGTGAGGTATTTCTCACAGTAGTGAAAAACAAATTTTGAGTTTTTCACTACTACGGCATGTGAACCTTAAAAATCCATGTCCCATTTTTCAAATACAATCCACCCCATCCTATGAGCTGTTTAGGTCCTACCCAGGGGTGACTTATATGTATTCAAAGGTAGGATTAGGCCTACCAGAATGTTTATTTTGCCAGGTCAAAATAGCAGTTTTTTAAACTGCATACAAGCGGCAATGGCAGACCTGAGCCATGTGTAAAAAACCTACTTAAGTGGGTATCACAAGTGTTGTAGGCCCACTAGTAGCATTTAACTTATGGGCCCTGGGCACATGCATTACCAGTTTACTACGTACTTATAAGTGCATTGAATGTAAATTGGGTAAGAGTCAATTTTACCATGTTTAGAGGTGGGACCACAAGCCCCTTAGCACTAGTCAGTGATGTTAAAAAGCACAGAGTCCTCAAACAAAAAGTAGGTTCATCAGCAACTCATACAAATCAGTAATTTACATGTATAATTTACTTTTACACTTTTGAGTAAATTTACTACTTTTGACTGTTCACAAAATCTGAGTGACAAGAAACTCAAATCTTTACACTTACATGTCTCCACCACCAAATAAGGGTGCAGAATTAAAGTTACCACTGCCAAAATAGAACCTTAGTAAGTCCAGCATCACATATAGCAAACAAAATGAAGATGGTGGAATGATTGAAAAAGGGGTAATGTTACAGAAAATATGACCAAAGAGAGGAAAAAAGAACTGAGTAAACCATTAAACCACTTTTGTGCAGATATCTGAAATGTTTTTCAAGAATATGGCACTTATTGAAGTGAAGGGCAGAACTATATGGTGAATGTTCTGTTATACTGAAGTGTTTTAAAGGAACACAAATAAATAACCATATGTTTTTATGGTGTTGTAATGGTTCTAAATAGAGAGCCACTGCATACTAGGTTTAGAGAGGCTTGTCTGTTTGAAGTCTTGAGAAGAAGTAAGGATACAAAGCAGACTTTCACAGGGTTTAAGTTGGAAAACAGTGCATTTTACAAAGTGAGTATGGTTTTGAACAAAGTGTGAGGGAGCACTACATTATTTTACCTGAATACATGTTTAATTTTCTCTTTTACTTCCTGATGAAGAAATCAGAGCTCATGAAACTATAGACACTGAAGTCTGAAAGAAGGCCTGAGAAGATTTTTGTATTTTACACACAGCAAACAGTGGGTTAACTTGATGATTTGTATAATGATTACAGGAGGAGAAAAGAGAATATGGTCTAAACTGATGATGTGAGTCCCTTCTTCAAAATATTATCATATAATGGAGTTGTTCCTCCAGGCAGCTTCAAAATATTATATCTGAAGGAAGGCATTTTTAGGTATATTTCTTACATTCTGAGAAACATACGTCACTTGAACCCACATGGGGCAGTTGTTGAAGACACCCTGCATAGAACGTGTGAAAAGTAGTGGTAAGGTATACCACTACTATAGCTGAAATATTAGAGACAGTAGTTTTCTTATATGAAAAGTATTTGGGATAGTCCTTTACTACCTCACAAAATCATGTGAATTTAAGTCTAAAAGTAGGCCTGAAAAAAATACAAAATTATGAAATATAAACACACTGCTGCAGTGCCTCAACGTCTTATGAGTTCCACGATGGTTACAGAAGGTGAGAGATGGGATTACAATCTAAATGTGAAGTTGCACCTCTCTGTTTCCAAACACAGATATTGGAAACCTTATGAACAATCTGACCTAATGAGCACTGAGTTAAAGGTAGGAAAGTGTACATTGTAGAAAGTTAGCATGGTTTGGAGTTGGGTGTCAGGCAACTGCATCATATTACACCTACAAAAGCTGTTAGCTATCTCTTGTGTTCTGAGAAAGGAATTTCAAATGAACTCATGTAGAGCTCTTCGGTGACACACATCAAAGCGTGCGTGAAAATTGGGTTTATGTTATGGCTCTTGCACTGATGAGATTAGAGTTTACAAAGAGAAGTGAACAGTTAACTTGCATCTTACTATTGCAGTCAATGCAGTAAGCTATACAAATACTATATCTGAACATGTAGAAATAGTGGTATTTGTCTCAGAAAAGTATGTGGCAAAGTCCTTTACTATCTCAAGGAACTGTGCACACTGAAGTCTGATGGAGGCGTTTTGATCAAAATTCTGCAATGGGGACAGGGATGTAGTGCTTTATCTTCGTATGGTTTGTGTGATGAGGATTGTAGGAGAGAGAAGAGACTGTAAGGTAAAAGAGAAATCTATTGTCCATGCTTCCAAATAGGGATATCCAAACCCTCATAATCAAACACATCAGATGAGAACAGAGTTAAAGTGGAAAGTATGTGTTTGTATGACTTTAGAATGCTTGGAGCTGGGTGCAGGCAGATGTAACATATCACATCTAAAGAAATAGTTTATTTCCTCTCTTACACCTCAGAAAGAAAGTTGACTTGAAGGTACATTTAACCTCTTGAAGATTCCCTTCAGAATGCATGTGAAATGTTTTCTGGCTGTCAAAGGGATGAGATTTGAATTTACAAATTGATCTGAACAGCAAATTTGCACCTTACCTTTCCACCCAATGTGAGTACGGTTTATAACTATTATATGTGAAAAAAGAGAAATAGTATTTTAGTCATGTAAAATTATGTAGGATATGTGACAGAACAACTAGGTCCTAAAACTATAGCCTAAACCACTACTGCTAAACAACTACAAAGTCTCTACAACTAAGTACTGAACAACTACTGCCTTAACAACAATGTTTCCTGAATAACAATTGCCTGAACAACTAATAAATATATATATATATAATATATATATATATATATATATATATATATATATATATATATATATATATATATATATATATATATATATATATTCTAAACAACTAATAAACCATAAAAACCAAAAAGAAAACCTTACCTTAAAGTTAGTTGTTCAGGCAATTGTTATTCAGGCACAATTGTTGTTTAGACAGTAGTTGTTCTATTCTATTTTTCTGTAATAGATAACTGTTAATGGTGCTAGCTAGCTTCATCAATTGTTTCCTATTAACATATTTTTACTACTACAGTTAGTGTGTTTCAGAAAATGTGAAAAAATGTATTATTCTTACCAGTACTAATGTTTTTCAATGTGTTCTCCTTCTCTCTGTTAAAATATTTTTTTCTCCTCTCTCTATAGTACAATTTCAATTTTTGCTTCTCTGGATCGTGTTTCTAGCATTGCTTTTGGAAACTGGAATAATAGTGAGTGCAGATAGGTATCTACACTCAGCTATAGGACACCATCTCAAATAAGGTCCAGTCAAGGTCTCATTAAATTAATCCTTGCTCAAGCCTTGGTAGCTTGGCCCACAAGAAGTTAAGTTCAATTTAGGAGAAAAATGTCTAAAGCATTTAGTATGAACAAAACAGAAAATAAGTAACACACAACACACAATAAAAATGCAATACCAATTCAGAAAAATAGGAAATATTTTTATCTTAAAAACTTATGCCAAAATAACAAAAAATCCAATGTAGGGAACGGGAGACATACATTTTTAAAGATCACATGTAAAAATATGCTTTTTAGTTCCTAAAAGCAAAAAGTGCCAGTGGTGGACATCTGGTCACGCTTGACATAGGCAAAGTCAAAGTTTGAGGCTGGCCACAATGGAGCCCAAGTCGGATATACTTAACGGAAGGCCTCAATCAACAAGTTACCTTTGGACTTAGGGCCTGATTTAGAGGTGGCAGGCTGGTTATTCTGTCACAGAAGTGACAGTTATTCCATTTGCTGTATTACAATTTCCATAGAATATACTGGAATCAGAATATGGAGTTTGAGATATCCATCAGGTTTGTGACAGAGGAACCCCATCCGCAACATCGAATTCAGGCTAGACTTTTTTTTCTGGAGCTTTTTCCCTTGTTGTCGAGTGAGGCTCATCTCCAGGCCAGCTTGTGATGTGACCTCCTCCCCTTGGCTCAGCTCGTGATATCGGTCACCTCCTGGCAGTCTCATCAATAGGGAAAAGCTACAGAGCTTCAGGGTAAGTGCCTGAAATTCAGGCCAGGTGGCGGTTCGACATCGCCAACTTGACTCTTGTCAACCTGTTCGCCACCTTATGGAGTTTTTTTTCCCGAATTGCTCCAAACTTCTCCAAACATCTGGATTTTCTTCCAGAAGTCCTTTTTTGGGTCTTGCAGTGTCCACAAACTTGCTCCAAGGTTTCAGAAGCTCTGAGTTGCTCCTCTGGAGTTGGGACTACAATTTCCAGAATAATTTCAGAATCCGCAAAAAGGCCTATAGACGCTGGTCAGCTTGGCCCTTCTTGCAGGAAATGATGCAGGGGACTCTTGGTGCTCCTTTGTACAAGTTGTTTACAGGGTTCCCACTCCTGGATCTTTGGAAGCAAGGCAAAGCCCTTTTTGTGGTAAACCCCAGAATGTGCAGCAGGTGTAGTCCTTGTAGGTACAGTCCTTCAGGTGCAGACTAGGGACTCATCAAGGCAGGCCTTCTTCTTCTGATTTTCTTCCAGCAGGGATCTGAGTTACTGGTCAGATCTTCTATATTTATGCATGCTCCTATGTTGTAAAGCCTGGTGCACCCCTGACCAATTAATAAGACTTTATTATTTTAAAATAAAGCCTTCCAATGTTAGCCTATGGGGCTAATGCACTACAATTGGGAAACATGAAATTGGCGGTTTTTCCCTCACCAGGGCTTATAAAACATCTTTCATAATGGCCCTGCTTATAGTTACACTGCACTCAAACCATTGGGCACATAGGAGAGACTTTAGGTGTGACATATATGTAAATATATGGTACTTTAAGCCTTTCGACGTACTTTTAATCCCAAACTGAATTTGGAGTTAATTTTATTTTAAAAGCAGTCATAATGGCAGGCCTTTTTAAAAGCAGCCAGCAAGGCAGGCCTACCTTTAAAACTACACCAGACATAACAGCAGTGCACCATTGGGTACCCTAATTCCACTGGGGACCCTAAATCTACATGCCCTTCCATTACTAGAGACTTATATGTAGGTTGTCAGAGCCAAATAATATTACGTCTAATTTGCATACACCTTTTAAACAGAGCAATGGCCCTGGGCCTGGTTAGCAGGGCACAGTCAGAGTCAGTAACCATCAGTATCAATCAAAAATGAGGGTGATCAGGGCCAAAAGGAAGACTTTCTCACAGTTGTGTTTAATGTGGGAAAATCTTTTTAGATAACATATAAAGAAATAATGGTTATAGTAGTACTTGCCCTAATTAAAGTGTTCATTTTTAAAATATATTTCCCTATATTATTTTTCAAACAGTATTCTTTAAAGAACTGCACATTGTTTTAGGTAGAAATGTAAAGATGGTGGTGATGAGGTATGATTTTCAATTTCTCTGTATTATCTTTGAAGCCGAAATACAGCTGTATTGCTTTCCAACAGTCAGTAGAGTCTCTATGGTTGTTGGTGTTATTTAATATTGTTGGGGTGCGTTTATATCCCTATTGAGTATCCTATTGGTTTTCGTCATCATGTGACCGGAAATGTATGTTTTGAAAGCCTGAATAATACTTGTTAAACGTAATGGTTGCAGATAATATTTTTTCCTACCTCTTGTTTTGTTCTTGGTAGTATTGTGCTACAGTGGTAGCCCAAATTGTATTTAAGCCCATAATTGTCATTGTTCCAAAAGTATGTTGCTTTTATGATGCACTTTCCTAATGGCCAATCACCTGACTCATTTATTTGTTTGTCTGCCTCTGTAGTCCTCATTCTTGTATGTCAGTGCAAGTGCAAAATGGTTAGGATTTGGCTTGTTGGGCACAATTTCACTTTTTGACCAGACAGCATGCCAAGAAATGTGGTGTTGAAAAGGTATTAGTTTCAAAGGAGTTGAAATAACATGGTTTGGTGAAAAAGGTTTGAAATGGAATCAGTTACTCACTCTACTTTTCTCTGTTACTTAATGTGACCACACCTACTTTATGGTCAACCACTGTGGTGGCAATGATAACTGGAATGAGATTGGAAATTGAGATGAAGGAGGTATTTTACATCTTAATGTCTATGGAGCTGATTTAGAACTATGCAGACAGGTTACTCCAACACAACGGTGACAAATTTCCAGTCCGCCAAAATCTAAATCCCTTTATATCCTATGGGATTTAGATTTCAGTGGACAAGGATATCCGCCACCAATGTGATGGAGTAACCCGTTCGTCGAGTTTTTAAATCAGGCCTTATGTTTCAAAACACGTATTTTATGTTCTCAAATATTTGTCAAAGAGAAAAGGGGAAGTGGTCTACTGTAATTGCTGTTAAGTTTGAACAGACTCAAAGAAATGTGAACAAGGCAGTCTCGGCATTCCTTTGTGATCATGATATGTATTACATTTTTTAAACTGAATATAACATATTTCAGTGCAGCACTTCATAGTCCTATTCGTGTACATTTTACAAGTGAAGGAAACCATATTTTCATTTGAAACATAAAAACTATGCTTCACAAACAGACAGAAATATGTTTCTTTTCTATAACAACAAAGGCTCTTCTAAGAGCCGCCTTATATTCTGACTAATTATATTTTGTGATATATAAAGTATTTTCAACATTTGTAAAAGTACTCCAGTAGCTTGTAGATACTCTTGTGAAAGTACCACACTACATAGTCATCTTTTCAAAAATTATATAAAGCAATAAAAATAATGTTCCCTACCTCTACACAGTTTGCTAAACTGACTTATCTTCCTATAGTTTACAAAAATAATAACCAGCTATGCTTCACATGAAAACACAGAGCAAAGACAAAGTGTGATAAAAGCAATATTGTGGCCCAATATCACTACGTTTTTGGCCCTTATTTCTTGAAAACAAGGCAAAAACAGCTGAATGTATTTACATAAAATCTGCCACGATTATACATTATGGGGCAGAAATGATGTTTTTTGAGTACTACATTTAAATAGGGTAAGTATTTTTTAACTTATAAGGAATTTAAACTTAGTGACATCAGTCACCGCCACTGTACTTTCATGGAATTTGAAGACATTTTGTGAGACTACTGCAGTACATGGTTGTAAACGTATTTAAAAATATATAAATAAATAAATAGATTTCCCTACCTATTACCACTTTAATGAAGTGGTACTAGGTAGGGACCTCCTATGTGCCTATATTTTATTAAGACCCTCTCACTGAATACAGCCAAAGTGCAGCCAAAACAATGTGGCTGCCTTTTCATTCTCTATAATCAACTATTACCAAATGAAATACTGGCTTGTCATCACCATGTACAATGGTATACTGCAAAGTTCTCAAGGTATACCATGGCCCAAAATGTAACTAAGACTCAGCTCAATCATTGGATTGTAGTAACCTTGCATCACAACTAATGTCACTTAGGCAACGCAATACTTATGTACGATTTAGAAAGCAACATAGAGCCACTGTGCCTGGCTTGGTAAGGCAGCTCATTTTGTTGTTTTCCGCAACTCTGCACCCCATAATTTACATTACTGCTAATTTTCTCATGCATCCTTGTCGTACCACTGTAGCCAGTCAACTATAGGCTATTCCACTCCAAGCCACTCCAGTCTACACCTCTCCATACAGACTGAGACTCCAATCTATGCCCCTTAACTATTAAAGTGCACACAATGCCACAATATGCCATTACATTCTATTCTCTTAAACTGTGCACACCTCCACTTTATGCCACTCCAGTCTACTTCACGCAAGTGTGTTCTACTTTATGTAACATAATCACCACAAATTAATATTGCATTCTACATCCATTCTTTTCCCTTTTAACTTCTTCTAGCTTTCTGCCAAATTTGGTGTCAAACCATCCAGCGGTTTAGGCTGTAGCTGAGTCTAAAACTCGTATGGGAAAATTAATGGGGAAAATGTGTTTGGGAACACCCTTTCTTCTAACCCCCTGCTTAATGTATCACCCCTAACCATTCCATGCACAAACTAGTCAAAAGATAGCACTTTTTTCAGAAGGTTTTGTGGATATTTGTTAACCCCTTCGCTGCCAGGCCTTTTCCCCCTCCTGTGCCGAGCCTTTTTTTGCCTATTTGGAGCAGTTCGCTCTTAGGCCCTCATAACTTTTTGTTCACGTAAGCTACCCACGCCAAATTTGCGTCCTTATTTTCCAACATCCTAGGGATTCTAGAGGTACCCAGACTTTGTGGGTTCCCCAGAAGGAGGCCAAGAAATTAGCCAAAAAACAGTGAAAATTTCATTTTTTTAAAAAAAAATTGAAAAATGGGCTGCAGAAGAAGGCTTGTGGTTTTTTCCCTGAAAAGGGCATCAGCAAAGGGTTTGCGGTGATAAAATCACCAGCTTCCCAGCTTTCCGGAACAGGCAGACTTAAATCAGAAAACCCAATTTTTCAACACAATTTTGGCATTTTACTGGGACATACCCCATTTTTACGATTTGTTGTGCTTTCAGCCTCCTTCCAGTCAGTGACAGAAATGGGCATGAAACCAACGCTGGATCCCAGAAACCGCAACATTTCTGAAAAGTAGACAAAATTCTGAATTCAGCAAGGGGTAATTTGTGTAGATCCTACAAGGGTTTCCTACCGAAAATAACAACTGAAAAAGAAAAATATTGAAATTGAGGTGAAAAAAACATCAATTTTTCTCTAAGTTTTACTCTGTAACTTTTTCAGATTTTCTAAAGCAATATACCGTTACGTCTGCTGGACTCTTCTGGTTGCGGAGATATATAGGGCTTGTAGGTTCATCAAGAACTCTAGGTACCCAGAGCCAGTAAATGACCTGCACCCTGCAGTGGGTTTTCATTCTATGCCGGGTATACAGCAATTCATTTGCTGAAATATAAAGAGTAAAAAATAGCTATCAAGAAAACCTTTGTATTTCCAAAATGGGCACAAGATAAGGTGTTGAGAAGCAGTGGTTATTTGCACATCTCTGAATTCCGGGGTGCCCATACTAGCATGTGAATTACAGGGCATTTCTCAAATAGACGTCTTTTTTACACACTGTCTTACATTTGGAAGGGAAAAATGTAGAGAAAGACAAGGGGCAATAACACTTGTTTTGCTATTCTATGTTCCCCCAAGTCTTCCGATAAAAATGATACCTCAGTTGTGTGGGTAGGCCTAGCGCCCGCGACAGGATATACCCCAAAACACAACGTGGACACATCACAGAAAACAGACCTGTTTTTAGCAAAGTGCCTACCTGTAGATTTTGGCCTCTAGCTTAGCCGCCACCTAGGGAAACCTACCAAACCTGTGCATTTCTGAAAACTAGAGACCTAGGGGAATCCAAGATGGGGTGACTTGTGTGGCTGGGACCAGGTTCTGTTACCCAGAATCCTTTGCAAACCTCAAAATTTGGCTAAAAAAACACATGTTCCTCACATTTCTGTGGCAGAAAGTTCTGGAATCTGAGAGGAGCCACAAATTTCCTTCTACCCAGCGTTCCCCCGCGTCTCCCGAAAAAAATGATACCTCACTTGTGTGGGTAGGCCTAGCGCCCACGACAGGAAACGCCCCAAAGCGCAACGTGGACACAGCCAAATTTTTGAAGGAAAACAGAGGTGTTTTTTGCAAAGTGCCTACCTGTAGATTTTGGCCTGTAGCTCAGCCGCCACCTAGGGAAACCTACCAAACCTGTGCATTTCTGAAAACTAGAGACCTAGGGGAATCCAAGATGGGGTGACTTGTGTGGCTGGGGCCAGGTTCTGTTACCCAGAATCCTTTGCAAACCTCAAAATTTGGCTAAAAAAACACATGTTCCTCACATTTCTGTGGCAGAAAGTTCTAGAATCTGAGAGGAGACACAAATTTCCTTCCACCCAGCGTTCCCCCACGTCTCCCGATAAAAATGATACCTCACTTGTGTGGGTAGGCCTAGCGCCCGCGACAGGAAACGCCCCAAAGCGCAACGTGGACACAGCCAAATTTTTGAAGGAAAACAGATGTGTTTTTTGCAAAGTGCCTACCTGTAGATTTTGGCCTGTAGCTCAGCCGCCACCTAGGGAAACCTACCAAACCTGTGCATTTCTGAAAACTAGAGACCTAGGGGAATCCAAGATGGGGTGACTTGTGTGGCTCGGACCAGGTTCTGTTACCCAGAATCCTTCGCAAACCTCAAAATTTGGCTAAAAAAACAGATGTTCCTCACATTTCTGTGGCAGAAAGTTCTAGAATCTGAGAGGAGCCACAAATTTCCTTCCACCCAGCGTTCCCCCACGTCTCCCGATAAAAATGATACCTCACTTGTGTGGGTAGGCCTAGCGCCCGCGACAGGAAACGCCCCAAAGCGCAACGTGGACACAGCCACATTTTTGAAGGAAAACAGAGGTGTTTTTTGCAAAGTGCCTACCTGTAGATTTTGGCATGTAGCTCAGCCGCCACCTAGGGAAACCTACCAAACCTGTGCATTTATGAAAACTAGATACCTAGGGGAATCCAAGATGGGGTGACTTGTGTGGCTGGGACCAGGTTCTGTTACCCAGAATCCTTTGCAAACCTCAAAATTTGGCTAAAAAAACACATGTTCCTCACATTTCTGTGGCAGAAAGTTTTGGAATCTTAGAGGAGCTACAAATTTCCTTCCACCCAGCGTTCCCCCTCGTCTCCCAATAAAAATGATACCTCACTTGTGTGGGTAGGCCTAGCGCCCGCGACAGGAAACGCCCCAAAGCGCAACGTGGACACAGCCAAATTTTTGAAGGAAAACAGAGGTGCTTTTTGCAAAGTGCCTACCTGTAGATTTTGGCCTGTAGCTCAGCCGCCACCTAGGGAAACCTACCAAACCTGTGCATTTCTGAAAACTAGAGACCTAGGGGAATCCAAGATGGGGTGACTTGTGTGGCTGGGACCAGGTTCTGTTACCCAGAATCCTTTGCAAACCTCAAAATTTGGCTAAAAAAACACATGTTCCTCACATTTCTGTGGCAGAAAGTTCTAGAATCTGAGAGGAGCCACAAATGTCCTTCCACCCAGCGTTCCCCCACGTCTCCCGATAAAAATGATACCTCACTTGTGTGGGTAGGCCTAGCGCCCGCGACAGGAAACGCCCCAAAGCGCAACGTGGACACAGCCAAATTTTTGAAGGAAAACAGAGGTGTTTTTTGCAAACTGCCTACCTGTAGATTTTGGCCTGTAGCTCAGCCGCCACCTAGGGAAACCTACCAAACCTGTGCATTTCTGAAAACTAGAGACCTAGGGGAATCCAAGATGGGGTGACTTGTGTGGCTGGGACCAGGTTCTGTTACCCAGAATCCTTCGCAAACCTCAAAATTTGGCTAAAAAAACACATGTTCCTCATATTTCTGTGGCAGAAAGTTCTGGAATCTGAGAGGAGCTACAAATTTCCTTCCACCCAGCGTTCCCCCACGTCTCCCGATAAAAATTAAACCTCACTTGTGTGGGTAGGCCTAGCGCCCGCGACAGGAAACGCCCCAAAGCGCAACGTGGACACAGCCAAATTTTTGAAGGAAAACAGAGGTGTTTTTTGCAAAGTGCCTACCTGTAGATTTTGGCCTGTAGCTCAGCCGCCACCTAGGGAAACCTACCAAACCTGTGCATTTCTGAAAACTAGAGACCTAGCGGAATCCAAGATGGGGTGACTTGTGTGGCTCGGACCAGGTTCTGTTACCCACAATCCTTCGCAAACCTCAAAATTTGGCTAAAAAAACACATGTTCCTCACATTTCTGTGGCAGAAAGTTCTAGAATCTGAGAGGAGCCACAAATTTCCTTCCACCCAGCGTTCCCCCTCGTCTCCCGATAAAAATGATACCTCACTTGTGTGGGTAGGCCTAGCGCCCGCGACAGGAAACGCCCCAAAGCGCAACGTGGACACAGCCAAATTTTTGAAGGAAAACAGAGGTGTTTTTTGCAAAGTGCCTACCTGTAGATTTTGGCCTGTAGCTCAGCCGCCACCTAGGGAAACCTACCAAACCTGTACATTTCTGAAAACTAGAGACCTAGGGGAATCCAAGATGGGGTGACTTGTGTGGCTGGGACCAGGTTCTGTTACCCAGAATCCTTTGCAAACCTCAAAATTTGGCTAAAAAAACACATGTTCCTCAAATTTCTGTGGCAGAAAGTTCTAGAATCTGAGAGGAGCCACAAATTTCCTTCCACCCAGCGTTCCCCCACGTCTCCCGATAAAAATGATACCTCACTTGTGTGGGTAGGCCTAGCGCCCGCGACAGGAAACGCCCCAAAGCGCAACGTGGACACATCACAGAAAACAGACCTGTTTTTAGCAAAGTGCCTACCTGTAGATTTTGGCCTGTAGCTCAGCCGCCACCTAGGGAAACCTACCAAACCTGTGCATTTCTGAAAACTAGAGACCTAGGGGAATCCAAGATGGGGTGACTTGTGTGGCTGGGACCAGGTTCTGTTACCCATAATCCTTTGCAAACCTCAAAATTTGGCTAAAAAAACACATGTTCCTCAAATTTCTGTGGCAGAAAGTTCTGGAATCTGAGAGGAGCTACAAATTTCCTTCCAACCAGCGTTCTCCCAAGTCTCCTGATAAAAATGATACCTCACTTGTGTGGGTAGGCCTAGCGCCCGCGACAGGAAACGCCCCAAAGCGCAACGTGGACACAGCCAAATTTTTGAAGGAAAACAGAGGTGTTTTTTGCAAAGTGCCTACCTGTAGATTTTGGCCTGTAGCTCAGCCGCCACCTAGGGAAACCTACCAAACCTGTGCATTTCTGAAAACTAGAGACCTAGGGGAATCCAAGATGGGGTGACTTGTGTGGCTCGGACCAGGTTCTGTTACCCAGAATCCTTCGCAAACCTCAAAATTTGGCTAAAAAAACACATGTTCCTCACATTTCTGTTGCAGAAAGTTCTAGAATCTGAGAGGAGCCACAAATTTCCTTCCACCCAGCGTTCCCCCACGTCTCCCGATAAAAATGATACCTCACTTGTGTGGGTAGGCCTAGCGCCCGCGACAGGAAACGCCCCAAAGCGCAACGTGGACACAGCCAAATTTTTGAAGGAAAACAGAGGTGTTTTTTGCAAAGTGCCTACCTGTAGATTTTGGCATGTAGCTCAGCCGCCACCTAGGGAAACCTACCAAACCTGTGCATTTATGAAAACTAGAGACCGAGGGGAATCCAAGATGGGGTGACTTGTGTGGCTGGGACCAGGTTCTGTTACCCAGAATCCTTTGCAAACCTCAAAATTTGGCTAAAAAAACACATGTTCCTCACATTTCTGTGGCAGAAAGTTTTGGAATCTGAGAGGAGCTACAAATTTCCTTCCACCCAGCGTTCCCCCTCGTCTCCCGATAAAAATGATACCTCACTTGTGTGGTTAGGCCTAGCGCCCGCGACAGGAAACGCCCCAAAGCGCAACGTGGACACAGCCAAATTTTTTAAGGAAAACAGAGGTGTTTTTTGCAAAGTGCCTACCTGTAGATTTTGGCCTGTAGCTCAGCCGCCACCTAGGGAAACCTACCAAACCTGTACATTTCTGAAAACTAGAGACCTAGGGGAATTCAAGATGGGGTGACTTGTGTGGCTGGGACCAGGTTCTGTTACCCAGAATCCTTTGCAAACCTCAAAATGTGGCTAAAAAAACACATGTTCCTCACATTTCTGTGGCAGAAAGTTTTGGAATCTGAGAGGAGCTACAAATTTCCTTCCACCCAGCGTTCCACCACGTCTCCCAATAAAAATGATACCTCACTTGTGTGGGTAGGCCTAGCGCCCGCGACAGGAAACGCCCCAAAGCGCAACGTGGACACAGCCAAATTTTTGAAGGAAAACAGAGGTGCTTTTTGCAAAGTGCCTACCTGTAGATTTTGGCCTGTAGCTCAGCCGCCACCTAGGGAAACCTACCAAACCTGTGCATTTCTGAAAACTAGAGACCTAGGGGAATCCAAGATGGGGTGACTTGTGTGGCTGGGACCAGGTTCTGTTACCCAGAATCCTTTGCAAACCTCAAAATTTGGCTAAAAAAACACATGTTCCTCACATTTCTGTGGCAGAAAGTTCTAGAATCTGAGAGGAGCCACAAATGTCCTTCCACCCAGCGTTCCCCCACGTCTCCCGATAAAAATGATACCTCACTTGTGTGGCTAGGCCTAGCGCCCGCGACAGGAAACGCCCCAAAGCGCAACGTGGACACAGCCAAATTTTTGAAGGAAAACAGAGGTGTTTTTTGCAAACTGCCTACCTGTAGATTTTGGCCTGTAGCTCAGCCGCCACCTAGGGAAACCTACCAAACCTGTGCATTTCTGAAAACTAGAGACCTAGGGGAATCCAAGATGGGGTGACTTGTGTGGCTGGGACCAGGTTCTGTTACCCAGAATCCTTCGCAAACCTCAAAATTTGGCTAAAAAAACACATGTTCCTCATATTTCTGTGGCAGAAAGTTCTGGAATCTGAGAGGAGCTACAAATTTCCTTCCACCCAGCGTTCCCCCACGTCTCCCGATAAAAATTATACCTCACTTGTGTGGGTAGGCCTAGCGCCCGCGACAGGAAACGCCCCAAAGCGCAACGTGGACACAGCCAAATTTTTGAAGGAAAACAGAGGTGTTTTTTGCAAAGTGCCTACCTGTAGATTTTGGCCTGTAGCTCAGCCGCCACCTAGGGAAACCTACCAAACCTGTGCATTTCTGAAAACTAGAGACCTAGCGGAATCCAAGATGGGGTGACTTGTGTGGCTCGGACCAGGTTCTGTTACCCACAATCCTTCGCAAACCTCAAAATTTGGCTGAAAAAACACATGTTCCTCACATTTCTGTGGCAGAAAGTTCTAGAATCTGAGAGGAGCCACAAATTTCCTTCCACCCAGCGTTCCCCCTCGTTTCCCGATAAAAATGATACCTCACTTGTGTGGGTAGGCCTAGCGCCCGCGACAGGAAACGCCCCAAAGCGCAACGTGGACACAGCCAAATTTTTGAAGGAAAACAGAGGTGTTTTTTGCAAAGTGCCTACCTGTAGATTTTGGCCTGTAGCTCAGCCGCCACCTAGGGAAACCTACCAAACCTGTACATTTCTGAAAACTAGAGACCTAGGGGAATCCAAGATGGGGTGACTTGTGTGGCTGGGACCAGGTTCTGTTACCCAGAATCCTTTGCAAACCTCAAAATTTGGCTAAAAAAACACATGTTCCTCACATTTCTGTGGCAGAAAGTTTTGGAATCTGAGAGGAGCTACAAATTTCCTTCCACCCAGCGTTCCACCACGTCTCCCAATAAAAATTATACCTCACTTGTGTGGGTAGGCCTAGCGCCCGCGACAGGAAACGCCCCAAAGCGCAACGTGGACACAGCCACATTTTTGAAGGAAAACAGAGGTGCTTTTTGCAAAGTGCCTACCTGTAGATTTTGGCCTGTAGCTCAGCCGCCACCTAGGGAAACCTACCAAACCTGTACATTTCTGAAAACTAGAGACCTAGGGGAATCCAAGATGGGGTGACTTGTGTGGCTGGGACCAGGTTCTGTTACCCAGAATCCTTTGCAAACCTCAAAATTTGGCTAAAAAAACACATGTTCCTCACATTTCTGTGGCAGAAAGTTTTGGAATCTGAGAGGAGCTACAAATTTCCTTCCACCCAGCGTTCCACCACGTCTCCCAATAACAATTATACCTCACTTGTGTGGGTAGGCCTAGCGCCCGCGACAGGAAACGCCCCAAAGCACAACATGGACACAGCCACATTTTTGAAGGAAAACAGAGGTGCTTTTTGCAAAGTGCCTACCTGTAGATTTTGGCCTGTAGCTCAGCCGCCACTTAGGGAAACCTACCAAACCTGTGCATTTCTGAAAACTAGAGACCTAGGGGAATCCAAGATGGGGTGACTTGTGTGGCTGGGACCAGGTTCTGTTACCCAGAATCCTTTGCAAACCTCAAAATTTGGCTAAAAAAACACATGTTCCTCACATTTCTGTGGCAGAAAGTTCTAGAATCTGAGAGGAGCCACAAATTTCCTTCCACCCAGCGTTCCCCCACGTCTCCCGATAAAAATGATACCTCACTTGTGTGGGTAGGCCTAGCGCCCGCGACAGGAAACGCCCCAAAGCGCAACGTGGACACATCACAGAAAATAGACCTGTTTTTAGCAAAGTGCCTACCTGTAGATTTTGGCCTGTAGCTCAGCCGCCACCTAGGGAAACCTACCAAACCTGTGCATTTCTGAAAACTAGAGACCTAGGGGAATCCAAGATGGGGTGACTTGTGTGGCTGGGACCAGGTTCTGTTACCCAGAATCCTTTGCAAACCTCTAAATTTGGCTAAAAAAACAAATGTTCCTCACGTTTCTGTGGCAGAAAGTTCTAGAATCTGAGAGGAGCCACAAATTTCCTTCCACCCAGCGTTCCCCCACATCTCCCAATAAAAATGATACCTCACTTGTGTGGGTAGGCCTAGCGCCCGCGACAGGAAATGCCCCAAAGCGCAACGTGGACACATCACAGAAAACAGACCTGTTTTTAGCAAAGTGCCTACCTGTAGATTTTGGACTGTAGCTCAGCCGCCACCTAGGGAAACCTACCAAACCTGTGCATTTCTGAAAACTAGAGACCTAGGGGAATCCAAGATTGGGTGACTTGTGTGGCTGGGACCAGGTTCCGTTACCCAGAATCCTTTGCAAACCTCAAAATTTGGCTAAAAAAACACATGTTCCTCACATTTCTGTGGCAGAAAGTTCTAGAATCTGAGAGGAGCCACAAATTTCCTTCCACCCAGCGTTCCCCCACGTCTCCCGATAGAAATGATACCTCACTTGTGTGGGTAGGCCTAGCGCCCGCGACAGGAAACGCCCCAAGGCGCAACGTGGACACATCACAGAAAACAGACCTGTTTTTAGCAAATTGCCTACCTGTAGATTTTGGCCTCTAGCTCAGCCGCCACCTAGGGAAACCTACCAAACCTGTGCATTTCTGAAAACTAGAGACCTAGGGGAATCCAAGATGGGGTGATTTGTGTGGCTTGGACCAGGTTCTGTTACCCAGAATCCTTTGCAAACCTCAAAATTTGGCTAAAAAAACACATGTTCCTCACATTTCTGTGGCAGAAAGTTCTGGAATCTGAGAGGAGCCACAAATTTCCTTCCACCCAGCGTTCCCCCACGTCTCCCGATAAAAATGATACCTCACTTGTGTGGGTAGGCCTAGCGCTCGCGACAGGAAATGGCCCAAAACACAACGTGGACACATCACATTTTTTCTTAGAAAACAGTGCCTACCTGTGGATTTTGGCCTCTAGCTCAGCCGGCACCTGGGGAAACCCAGCAAACCAGCGCATTTTTTAAAACTAGAGACCTAGGGGAATCCAAGATGGGGTGATTTGCGGGGCTCTGACCAGGTTCTGTTACCCAGAATCATTTGCAAACATCAAAATTTGGCCAAAAAACACTTTTTCCTCTCATTTCGGTGACAGAAAGTTCTGGAATCTGAGAGGAGCAACAAATTTCCTTCCACCCAGCGTTCCCCTAAGTCTTTCCATAAAAATGGTACCTCACTTGTGTGGGTAGGCCTAGCGCCCACGAAAGGAAATGGCCCAAAACACAACGTGGACACAACATATTTTTTCACAGAAAACAGAGGTGTTTTTTGCAAAGTGCCTACCTGTGGATTTTGGCCTCTAGCTCAGCCGGCCCGGGGGTGGGGGGGGGAGGAAATGCCCTAAAATAAGTTTGACCCCCCCATTCCCCCAAACCCCCCCCTGCCCAGGAGCGACCCTTGCCTACGGAGTCGCTCCCCCTGCGTGACATTTGCGCCAAAAAACAAATCCCCGGTGCCTAGTGGTTTCTGCCCCCTTGGGGCAGATTGACCTAAAATCGACCAATCTGCCCCCAAGGGGTGCAGAAATGGTCTAAACACAGTTTGCCCCCCAGGGGAGCGACCCTTGCCTGATAGGTCGCTCCCCATCTCTAAAAAACCAAACATACAAAAAAAAAACACACAAAAATAATTTGCCCTGGCGCCTAGAGGTTTCTGCCCCCCCCCTGGTGGCAGATCGGCCTAATGATAGGCCGATCTGCCCCCAGGGGGGGCAGAAATGGCCTAAAATAAATTTGCATCCCCAACCCCCACCCCCCCACCAGGAGCGACCCTCGCCTATGGGGTCGCTCCCCCTGCGTGACATTGGCGCCAAAAAAACAAATCCCCGGTGCCTAGTGGTTTCTGCCCCTTTGGGGGCAGATTGACCTACAATCGACCAATCTGCCCCCAAGGGGGGCAGAAATGGTCTAAATACAGTTTGCCCCCCAGGGGAGTGACCCTTGCCTGATGGGTCGCTCCCCATCACTAAAAAAACAAACATACAAAAAAAAAACACAAAAAAAAATTGCCCTGGCGCCTAGAGGTTTCTGCCCCCCCTGGTGGCAGATCGGCCTAATAATAGGCCGATCTGCCCCCAAGGTGGGCAGAAATGGCCTAAAATAAATTTGCCCCCTCAACCCTCCCTCCCCCCCGGGAGCGACCCTTGCCTACGGGGTCGCTCCCCCTGCGTGACATTGACACCAAAAAATAAATCCCCGGTGCCTAGTGGTTTCTGCCCCCTTGGGGGCAGATTGACCTAAAATCGACCAATCTGCCCCCAAGGGGGGCAGAAATGGTCTAAACACAGTTTGCCCCCCAGGGGAGCGACCCTTGTCTGATGGGTCGCTCCCCATCTCTAAAAAAACAAACAAACAAAAACAAAAACACCAAAAAAAATTGCCCTGGCGCCTAGAGGTTTTTGCCCCCCCTGGGGGTAGATCGGCCTAATACCAATAGGCCGATCTGCCCCCAGGGGGAGCAGAGATGGCCTAAAATAATTTTGCCCCCCCCCCCAGGGAGCGACCCTTGCCTACAAGGTCGCTCCCCTTGCGTGACTGCGCAAAAAAAAGATCCCTGGTGCCTAGTGGTTTCTGCCCCCCTTGGGGGCAGATTGACCTAAAATCGGCCGATCTGCCCCCAAAGCGGGCAGAAATGGCCTAAATACATTTTACCCCTCCAGGGGAGCGACCCTTGTCCAAGGGGTCGCTCCCCATCTGTAAAACAAAAAAACTAAAAAATCCCTGGTGCCTAGTGGTTTCTGCCCCCCTTGGGGGCAGATCAGCCGAATCAAAATAGGCTGATCTACCCCCAGGGGGGCAGAAATGGCCTACAATAATCCCCCCCCCCCCCGGGAGCGACCCTTGCCTAAGGGGTCGCTCCCCTTGCGTGAAATTCACGCAAAAAAAAAAACTACCTGCCGTCTAATGGTTTCTGCCCCCTTTGGGGGGCAGATTGGCCTCATCAAAATAGGCCAATCTGCCCCCAAGGGGGGCAGAAATGGCCTAAATATAATTTGCCCCCTAGGGGAGCGACCCTTGCCTAAGGGGTCGCTCCCCACCTAAAAAAAAAAGAAAACATAACAAAAAGAAATGATCCCTGGTGCCTAGAGTTTTCTGCCCCCCCTGGGGGCAGATCGGCCTAATAATAGGCCGATCTGCCCCCAGGGGGGGAAGAAAAGGCCTTCCCAAAAAAATGCCCCCGCTGGGAGCGACCCTTGCCCAAGGGGTCGCTCCTGTTGCGTAAAATTTGCGGAAAAAAAACTCCCTGGTGTCTAATGGTTTCTGCCCCCCTTGCGGGCAGATTGGCCTCATCAAAATAGGCCAATCTGCCCCCAAGGGGGGCAGAAATGGCCTAAATATATATTGCCCCCTAGGGGAGCGACCCTTGCCTAAGGGGTCGCTCCCCACCTAAAAAAAAGAAAACATCACAAAAAAAAACGAAAAAAAAAAAAAACTCCCTGTTGCCTAGAGGTTTCTGCCCCCCCTGGGGGCAGATCGGCCTAATAATAGGCCAATCTGCCCCCAGGGGGGGCAGAAAAGGCCTTCCTAAAAAAATGCCCCCCCTGGGAGCGACCCTTGCCCAAGGGGTCGCTCCCTTTTGACAGTTTCATTCCCCCCAAAAAAAATCCCTGGTGTCTAGTGGGGTTTCAAAAGCCGGATTGCAAGCAATCCGGCTTTTGAAACCTGTGAGAGACTTCAAAGGGAAGGAAATACATTTCCTTCCCTTTGAAGCCTCTCGGGGCCTCCCCCAGTGATTGAAAGAGAAATGCAAAAGCATTTCTCTTTCAATCGGGAGACCCTGTGACAAATCAGCGCGCGCTCGCGCGCTGACGTCACAGGGGGGGTCGGGGGTGGAAGGGGAAGGGCTTCCCCTTCCATCCCTGACTTTGGGGGGGTGGGGGAAGCACACAGAGGGAGCGAGAGCGCTCCCTCTGGGCTGTGTGCCGAGGACGTAGTGGTTACGTCCTCGGCACAGCAGCACTGTGCCGCAGGACGTAACCACTACGTCCGCGGCACAGAAGGGGTTAAAGGGTGCTAAAGTTATTAGCAAACCAAAAAATGAATTTCCTATCGAAATGCAGTCCTATCTGTAACTACCCAGTGGTGGTCACTAAAAAAAATACGAGAATTCACCAGTTATAGTTAGCAGAGCCTATTATGGCCCAGGTACCCCATTCCAGTGGCCCACAACATTTAAATGTGGGTGCCGAAGTGCCCACCCGGGCTACCCACCATGTACATGTTTTTGACTGCAGGGGGCGCTCCAGGGCCCCAGGGGTTCAAGCCAGCTACCTGCATGCTGCAGGAGCAATATCTGCTCTATTTCCCTGCCCATGTCAGTGCAAGCAGGGAAACATAATACAAGTCTGCTCCCAGCTGGTGGCAGCATTTTTAATGCTCCCGCCCACTAGCAACAGACTTTGGCCCGTATTTATACTTTTTGACGCTAAACTGCGCTAACGCAGTTTAGCGTCAAAAAGTTTTGCGCCGGCTAACGCCATTCTGAAGCGCCATGCGGGCGCCGTAATTATTGAATGGCGTTATCCGGCGCAAGCAGACCGGCGCTGCCTGGTGTGCGTGGAAAAAAAACACGTACACCAGGCAGCGCCGGCGTAGGGAAAAATGGCGTTAGGGCGTCTTAAAAATGGCGCAAGTCAGGTTGACGCAAAAAAAACGTCTAAACCCGATTTGCGCCATTTTAAACGACGCCCTAGCGCCATTTACATGACTCCTGTCTTAGTAAAGACAGGAGTCATGCCCCCTTGCCCAATGGCCATGCCCAGGGGACTTATGTCCCCTGTGCATGGTCATTGGGCATTGAGGCATGTAGGGGGGCACAAATCAGGCCCCCCTATGCCAAAAAAAAATATTAAAAAAAATAAAAATGATACTTACCTGAACTTACCTGAATGTCCCTGGGGTGGGTCCCTCCATCCTTGGGTGTCCTCCTGGGGTGGGCAAGGGTGGCAGGGGGGGTCCCTGGGGGCATGGGAGGGCAGCTGTGGGCTCATTTTGAGGCCACAGGTCCCTTAACTCCTGCCCTGACCCAGGCGTTAAAAAGTGGCGCAAATGCGGGGTTTTCTGCCCCGCCAACTCCCGGGCGTGATTTTTGCCTGGGAGTATAAATACGACGCATTTGCGGCGCAGTCATTTTTTGGGACGGGAACGCCTACCTTGCATCTCATTAACGCAAGGAAGGCGTTCACGCTAAAAAATGAAGCTCTTTCCTCATACTTTGGCGCTAGACGCGTCTAGCGCCAAAGTATAAATATGGCGTTAGTTTTGCGCCGAATTTGCGTCGAAAAAAACGACGCTAATTCGGCGCAAACGGAGTATAAATATGCCCCTTTGTGCTCCCATTTTAAGGGAGATTCAAAAATGGCTCACCCAGACAGGACCAAACACAAGTCTCCCTGCTTGAGCCAGTGCAGGCAGGGAAACTACTATGTCCTAGTGATTGGCTTCCCTGGACACAGCAAGGGAGTAGGCCAGAAGGGGATGAGGTCCCAAGACATTAAAGGCTGGGGGGCGCATGGCAATGTTCCCTTTTAAAGTTTATCAGACGCAGGAAATGGGGTCCTCAGGGCCTTTGAAAGCTGAGAGATAGGGGGCTGTCTGGTCACTTCCCCTCTTTTTTGGATGTTTCCGTCCCAGAGGTGGGCTCCCTGCAGCCTAAAATGCCTCAAGGAGGGGGGAGAGGTGTTCCATGACCCCTTTTCCTTTAATTAAATAAATTGTCCTCAGAGGGTGTGAGTTACAGTTACCTTGGAGCACCAGTTATAGTTATTTATAAGAACTCTAACGATAACAGGTGAATTTCTATGATTTTGTGGATTTGTAATGTGGGCCTAACTATAACGTCCCTGTAATATTTGTTTTTTTGAGAGAACTTCTATGTTTTTTTTTAATTCTATTTCCAAGCAATAATGTTCCTGTAATCTTTGTCTTTTTCAGTGAATGTCTATGGTTTCTATTTCTGTTTTTCTTAACATAAAGTAATTTCAATTACTATACCTTAATGCAACCACCCTAAAGTAACTTTATTTACTACACATTAATCTAAACACCACCATGACCGGCCTTTGGCTGTGCATGCCAGAGGTAGGCAGCAGGGCCTGGCCTGCGGACAGGCCCGGCAACCCACATCCTATAACCTCCCAACCCCATACAACTTTGAACGAGAAATGTTTGGAATTTAAAAAAAAAAAAATGTATTTGAGAAGTACAAATGGTGAGATCATCTTTCTGTATGTATGTTAAATATTTGAAGTTCAAAAGAATTTAAAGGTGAAAAATGACAACTGACATAACTAGACTGGTACCTTCAACCTTCTGTGTGAGATTCTGAGAGCTTAACCACTGGGCCACAGGTGACTGCTTACTATCCAGTGGCCAGACATGATCTATGACATACAATCCAATGATGGTGACAGGAAAAAGACGCAAATGTTCCATCCCCAGGAAAGTTTAATATTTGAAATGTGAGTAAATAAACAAACACACTCCCATTAAAGACCAAGATTTGAACCTTCCACCTACTGAGTGGCAGTCAAAGAGCTTTACCAGTAGGTCTGAGTTAACTATGTTCTACTGTGCATCAAAATGCAATGATAACATTTGTAGCAAACATCTTGCTATTGTGACACTTTGTATAGAGTTACTGTTAAAGACATAAATCTTTCATCACAAGGAATGATTAACATTCAAAACACTAGTAAATAAAAAGACACACTGCCATGAGATACCCAGATTTGAACCTTCACCCTTCTGAGTGACTGTCCAAAAGCTTTACCAGTAGGGCAGAGGTGTGTATCTTTGCTGTGCATTAAAACATAACTATAGCATTTGTATCAAACTTCTTGGTAGTCTGAATCTTTGAAGTCATTGTATTGAGAGATCGTTGCAATAACACTGTAACTTTCTCTCCTTCTTCCATCCCTTCACGGGATGGGAGAGAAAGAGAGTGAGAGATAGAGAAAGACTTTGTCTGTGTTTTTATAGTGTGCATAGCTATAGAGGACTGGGCTTCCCAGAACTAAAAAGAACTTAGGTGTGACACAATTCTAAACAAACAAATATGTTTTAAGCTGTTTCCTGAAGCTTAGCAATTTTTTATTTACTCTATGATCAAAAGGGAGGGAATTCCATTGTCTTGTGTCCTGATATGCAAAGAAGCGACTGCTACCTTTTGCTTTCCTGATTGTAGGAATTTTCAGCATGGAGAGGTTGTTCGATCTTAGTTCTCGAGCAGCTCAATATGAAGTAACAAGGTGCCAGAGAATGTTAGAGTCAGATGAGTATTTAGCTGATGTGCAATACATAAAACTTTGAATTGTACCATTTTGGCAATAGGCATCCAATGTTGTTTGGTGCAGAGCCGGATGCGCTGATTCCCATTTAGATAGACCAACCAGCACATGGACTGAGGCACTCTAAATGACTTGTAATTTCTTTATAACATAGGAACGGCTGCCAAGAAACAAGGATTTGCCCTAATCTAAGCGTGAAATGATTAGTCATTGGACAACTATCCTTTTAGTTTCCAAAGGGAGACACTTATTCATTTTCCTAAGGACTCCTAACAGGCCAGAGCAAGACCTTACCATTTTCTTAGCCTGAGGGGCCATGGATAAGTCTTTATCCAGGATAATTCCTAGGGTTTTGTAAGGGGACTTTCCCATAGACATGAAAGCCATAGGGCCTGGTCCCATACGGAGAGATAGTTGCCCATGATAATGACCTCAGTCTTTTCACCGTTCAATTTGAGACAATTGAACACCATCCAACTAGACTGCTGTTCCAGACAGGTAGAGAGCTTTTCTGATGTTAGCTCGATGTTAGGTGTTAGACCTGTCAGCCTTAGGGTAGTCTTCCCCCAAACTTTTTGACTGCTTGCCTCCATTTCGTCTGGATTTATGTTCTGTTTCCCTCAGGACTCTGCGCACATTACCACTTCTAACCAGTGTTAAAGTACATGTGCTCACTCCCCTAAACATGGTTTGAGTGTCATATACCTAACTGGCATATTTAATTTACATGTAAGCGCCTTGTAGAGTGGTGTACCATATACCCAGGGCCTGTAAATTAAATGCTACCAGTGGACCTGCAGCACTCTGGTGCCACCCACTTAAGTGGCACCTTAAAACTTGTCCCAGGCCTGCCATTGCAGCCTGAAGGCAGTGTTCCATTGCCATGTTCACTTGGCACTTAAAACCCCTTGCCAAGTCTTAAACTCTCCTTTTACTACATTTCAGTCACACTTAATGAAAGCCCTGAGTATCCCATAGGACAGGTGCTGTGAAGTCAAAAGCTAGGACATGTGCTTTTGAATTTTACATGCCCTAGCAGTGAAAAACTCCCAATTTGTTTTTCTCACTAATAAGAGGCCTACCCCTCCCATAGGGTAACATTAGGCATTCCTTATTACAATTAATACATTGTAATTCCTAAACCAGAGTTGAAAGATGTGTCATGTTTGGTACTTATGAACTTGTAATGATAAACCCTTTTTAATAGTAAATTCAGATTTATCATCACTGGTTTAAAAATGACACTTTTAAAAAATTGGCATTTTCCTGCCCTTAGCCCCCTGTGCCTGTATCCTACCTTAGGTCACATGGCTGGGTCTAACTGACAGCTGGGACTTTGTGAATTCACAGTCACATAACAATGGGATTAGCAGAGCTTGAATGGACCATTAAATGACTTAATGGAGGGCATAGCTAAGCACAACCCCACTTGTAACTGAATAGGCTGGGCTCTGCCACCACACAATAGGCATATCAATCCTGTATTGTCAGTGCAGCCAGATAGGAGCAAGGGCAGGAGAGGCAGGAAAATCCTGGAAATTCAGAGAATCCTTCTGGAAATGTCTCTGAGATTCTAGAAGCAGGGCACAAGGGTATGAAAAAAGCCCTCCCAGACCTGCTTCTCAGTTCACTCCTGACCTGTGGAAGTACTTTGAGATGACTGCCTGCAACTGTGACCTGCCGTGCACTCTCCCAGACAGCTGCTGTACCTGGAAGGACTGACTTGCTGCCTGGAGCTTGCTTGGGACCTTCAGAGACCAGCCCTGCCTTACCACCTACACTCAGGACTCCAGAAGTGACTCCAAGAGCTAATTCAGCTAGTCTCCTGTGTAGATCCACAACGAAATAACAGACTCTCACCATCTTAAACCTGCACCTGGACCCGGCCTGTGCGAGTCTTGCACCCCCAAGAGGTCTCCCCTCACTCCTGGACTCTTGGTTATGGTGCTAAAGATTCCCAGGTGGCTATTTTCTAAAACTAAGAACTTGCTATTCTGAACCTTAACATTCAAAAATTCTGAACACTCTGGTTCCACTAATTAGATTTTCATGGTTTTGGTGTCAAAGAATTTATTTAAATTTTCTCTATTTTTCTAAAATGTTTTGGTGATTTTTATCGTTTTGTGTTTTCATGGCTTTCCTGTTGTGTGCTGCATAAATAATTAACACATTGCCTCTGAGGTTAGCCAAGCAGCTTTTTGTGCCTTGCTACCCAGGGTTAAACACAGGTTAATTTGGTAACTTTTGAGGTCCACCCTGCAAGGGATTGTGGCTGCTGCTTGACCAGGGTTCACATGCTAATCATCCAACAACCTAATGTGTCACATTAGATGACAAGAAAACTGCAATCTAGGTATCATCTGCATAGTATACCATGGTGAACTCAGATTTGCAGATGATATCAACTAGTGGGTGGACTTACATATTAAAGAGCATGGGGCTCAGGAAAGAACCATATGACACTCCACATTTTAATTGATGTGTCTTAGATGTAAAAGGCCCTTCATTCACCTGGATACTCCTAGTTTCTAGAAATGACGTCAGCCAGCTAAGAGTCCTTACCAGTGAGACTGAGCTCTTCCAGCCTCTTGCATAAAGTTGGATGGACCACAGTATGAAAGGCTGTGCTTAAGTCTAAAAGAATAAGTGCTGCCAATCCTCCCTGGTTCAAAACCTTTTTCAGATCTTCTGCGGCTAATATAGGGCTGCCTCTGTATGCAACCTGAGCTGAATCTGGGTTGTGTCTGATGCAGAAAGTTGTTATTTTTCAGTTTGTAAGATACCCATTTATCCACTCATCCAGTACATTACTCACTCATGGGAGCAAGGATATTGTTCTGTAATGTTCTGCCCAATCAGGGTCTAGGGAGGGTTTCTTCAACAGTGGACGAAAAGCGGCATGCTTCCAAAAATTTGTAAAAAGACCACTTTCTTTTAATTGATTATAAATAGCCATTATGGCTGAGGTGATGGCCTCACCCCCTTTCAACAAGATTTCTATTGGGCAGTGTCCAGCGGAGAGCCAGGCCTTATAGAGCATGCGGTTGACAAGACGTTGTCTCTACTTAGTGCGGGAAAGTTGGAGAGCTCCATCCAACCCAGCGCAATAGTGCCTCCAGCTGTAAAATTGGCAGACGAGTCAGCGGCTTCTGATAGCGACTCATATATTAGCCTGACCTTTCCCAAAAAGCAACTAGCCAACTCCTCACATTGTGCTTGAGATATGGGGGTGTTCTAGTGACCTTGCATTTCTGGAATGAGTTTAATATGGAATAGATTTCTCTAGTAGGCTAGGAAGTCTGATTAATTGGATCCACAATGTCTTCCAATCTCGCTCTGTGGATTGTGTGCTATTATTTCTTTACCGCTTTCTTTTAAATTTTCATATTTTCCTCATCATATTGGCATCTCCTTATTCTTTCATATTTGTTGCACTTCTTTTTTTGTTGATTTAGCTCCGGGGAAAACAATTTTGCGAATTTTTCAACTTGAGGCTGCTTTCATGGGAAATACATTTTTCTAGTGTAGAGTTAATCCACTTGCTGAAAATTATATAGGGGGAGGAAACGTCCTCGTCCAGGATTGGGATAGTATTGGCAAGAGCCATCTCCCAATTTTTAACATATAACTTGGACCATTGCCTGGTTAGATTTGGCAAAACAGCCTTAGTGTTGGATGTTTTTGTCCAAAAAATGTAATACCTGATCATCAAATGATCCTACCATGTTACTGGCAGGGGGTTTTCCTCCTTCATGTTTGACACGTTTGAATAAATGAGATACAGAATATGACCTTTGCCATGGGTAGGTGTCAGCAGTAGTTGGGTCAGCTGTAGTGCTGCTAGGTCTTGGCAGAAATTAAAGGCTTCCGTACAAGAGCTATTACCTATGTAAATGTTCAGGTCCCCCAGCAGTGTGAAATTTGCTAGGCTTCATGACACTACCATCTCTTGTATGGCCTGCATAAATTCTGTGGATAACCTCAGCAGATGTTATAGAAGCAAACCATTAAATGTAAATGAACGTGACAATTGAATTGAGAGAAGCAGATTTTCGACTCCTGCAATGTCGTAAGGAAGTGCTTTGCCCTTCAACTTTTCGTAAAAATAATGGATACCCCTCCATCTTTTTAACTGGTTCGGTTGTTTCTCACAATAGCTTACCCAGGTGGAAGTGCAATGGTTATGTCTGGCCAGGTGTCCTCTGAAAGATAGGTTTCTGTTAAGAAGAAGGCTTCAGGCTGCTCCTCTTCCAAAAGAATAAATATTTCATGTTTGTGCTTGGGAAGGGATCTGCAGTTTAATAATAGCATATTCCATTAGGATGTGAACTGTGTGGAAATTCACTGTCCCTATGTGAAACCACTTTTGTAGAGTTTATGATTATTTTGAACGTTATTACTGAAAACATAAACACATGTCGGGCACTTACTCTGCATTTTTGTATGGTCCATAGAGCGGACACAAGCCATGTTGGGTAGCTGATTAAGGCTCTTTAAGGCCATTGCAGAGTAGCATAGTAATTCTGGGCTAAAAACGGCAGAGGTTCTGGCCCCTGGCTGGCCACGGATGGGTGCAGACTGACTTGACTTTGAAGCACCTTCTGTGAACCAGTGGCGCACTTGCTGCGTGCATCCCTGGCGCGCCGCTCACCAGGCCGCACTAAATAATCTGGCTAGGCAGGGGAAAAAGCTGGACCTTCAACCAAGACAGCATCCTGCTAATGTGCAATTGTGAGGAAAATGGCTCTGTACATGGCCAGGGAATTAGGTTCCAAACGTGCCCCTACACACAGAGTACCTGGTCAGATTTTAGGATTCAAGTTTCTAATTAGCAGCAAGTAGCAGTTTTAATAGTAAGCAGTAAATTGCAATATACAAAGTGTGTGTGCTTGGCTCGATCTGCGGAAACAGGCAGGCGCTCAACAATAAAGACCTTGGCAGAATTCAGTGACGTGTTTAGGTTCAAAAAGTACTAAAATAATAACAGTTAAGACTTTGCATAAAAGGTATCACTCACTGTGTGCTAATCTAGTCACTGCCAGGCACCAAGCCACATTAAATACTCTGTCTGGGCAGGGGAAAAAATCTAGACCGCCAACCAAGATGGCATCCAACTAATGTACAATTGTGAGGCAATTGGCTTTGAACATGGGCAGGAAATGTGGGTTTCAAAAGTGTCCCCACACACAGAGTACCTGGTCACATTTTAAGATTCAGATTTCTAATTAGCAGCAAGTAGCGGTTTTAATAGTGAGCCGTGAATTGCAATATATAAAGTGTGTGTGCTTTGCTCAATCTATGTAAACAGGTATGTGCTCGACAATAAAGTCCTTGACAGAAGTCAGTGAAGCATTAAGGTGCAAAAAGCATTAAAATAATAACAGTTCAGACTGTTTTTGGATTGGCCCCAAGAGGTCGTGGTCCCAGGGGCCCATGATGGACCTCCTACTTTAATGTATTTGTAGCTCCAGGAAGGTGGCGTTCCCAGGGTCCAAGCGGGGGGGAGCCACAGGACCCCCATAATTTTAATTTTACTTCTGCCCAAAGAAACAGTGGCCCTCAGGGCACTAAGCTGTTTGACAGCCCCAGCATTCTTCCTTGATTGCACTGGGGAGGTGGCAGTCCTGAGGGCATAGGGGGCCCATGTAGCACTCCCAGCATTCTTCCTTGATTGAGGTGGTGGTCCCTGAGTTGTGGGGTGCACGTGCACCACCCCCACATACTTCCTTGCTTGCTACTAGGAGGTGGGGGTCCCGGGAGGTCCCGGAGCACTGCAGGGCCTGTGTGGCATGGGGTGCCAATGATGCAATCCCCAGGGTGTGGGGAAGCCTGCACATTGCCCCCCATATTCTTCCTTGCTTGCCCCAGGGAGGTGGTGATCCAGGGGCACTGGAGGGCCTGTGTGGCATGGGGGTCCATGTAGGTCCACATGCATTTTTCATTCATTGCCCTGGGGAAGTGGTGGTCCTTGGGGCATAGGGATGCCAATGGGGCACCCCCTGCATTTTTCATTGACTGCCCAAGGGAGTTTGTGATCCCCAGGGTGCAGGCGTGCTTGTGCTGCATCCCCTGAATTTTTTGTTGATTTCCCGAGGGAGGTGGTGTCCTCTGGAGTGTGGAGGTCCATGCGGGCTCCCACCATCCTTCTTACTTGCCCTGGAAAGGTGGCAGTTCCTGGGGTGAACAGGGCCCCAAGCAGTGCCCCCCACATTCTTCCTTGATTGCTTCTGGGAGGTAGTGCTTCCTGGGGCCCGGGGTGGCCTGTGCCACACCCCTGCATTTTTCATTGATAGCCCCAGAGATGTGGTGGTCCTGGGGCATGGGGGTGCCATGTGGCACTCTCTGAATTTTTCATTGATTAACCCAGACAAGTGGCAGTCCCCAGGGTACAGAGGAGTCAGCACAACACTCCCTGCATTCTTCAATGATTGCCCTGGGGAAGTGGCAGCACCCTGGGGACAGGGCCTGTGCGGCACACCCCACATATTTTTGTATCATAGTACCAGCGAGGTGGTGATCCACAGGACTACAAAAAGCCCACAGGAGGGGGGCCCTGTGCACCCCTCTCCTTTTATGAGCACACAGTGCTCCAAGGACCTTGCCCACCCATGGTAGAAGTACTAAGTAACAGGAGAGACCACCTTTTTAATTTTAAATCACAGAGAAATCTGTAGATCCAGCTGTGGATTTCTCTGCAATATTAAAGAAAATGCTTTTTGGGGGTCCCATGGGGACCCCTGGACCAAGGCTACGGGGTAGTGTAAACATACCCTGCCCCCTTTGTTTTATATTAACTTTTTTTGTTTGTAATGTTGGCAGCCAATCAGATCTCAGCAGGAGATCTTCCGGATCCAGCCCTAGATATACAAATATATTATATACTACACAGGGTAACCCAATTAAAATCCAATAGATCTGGGTCTAATTATATTACAAAACAACATTGATCCAATCAGAAAACCCCTAAATGTAAATTCCTCACACAGCATAAATACACAGAACACAATTACAAAAAACATCCCAATAAATCGTCATTAATCCATAAAACATTATTTAATCATTCATTAAATTGCAATTCCTACCATATCAAAAAAACAAAAAGAAGGACGGAACAAGGTGCAAGAGTAGAAAACTGCTCGTGATTTTCAAAGATTGACACCAATTCATCACACATACAATAACACATTAAATTTAAAAAGCCTGTTGGTTGACCATTCCTCCTAATTGATTCAATGTTTTTTGTCGGGGTTCAAATCCCCATTTTAGTGCTCCACTCAATTTAAAGCCAATCCAGACTACAACATTATCATCAATGTTTCAACCCCAAAAGAGTTCTAGGGCCAAGTCCAGGCTCCAAACAGGGTCTTCCTCAGGACTAATAGGTAGGAAGCATCTAGAATCAGTACCTCCGTCTGAATCAATCTTTATTTAATATATCCCGGAACCTCTTCACATCATCATGTGCATACATCTATTCACCCAATCCTCTTCCTCAACTTGTTTAAGGTGGGATTTCCTTCTGCCTCCTTATTAATTCAATCTCACAAGAGGGGGCAGCATGTTTTTGGAGTCACATCTCAACTTATGGAGCAGAGTTAAGGCATGAGAATTAAAAACTAATTACACGTACCAACTTTGAAGGAACCTGAGATTGAATTAATAAGGAGGCAGAAGGAAATATTGCCTCAAACAAGTGAATGGGACACAAAATAGAACTCATGGGAAATAGGCTTTTCAGACTTTCTAGTGAAAATGTGCAAGCTTTCTATTGCAAATTGTGACTTTACTGTGTTTGCTTCACAAGAATAGAATGGGAAAGTAGACTTCAGGATGCAAGCTTTGAACATAGGCTAAGCTAGGACCTTCTCTATTTAAAACTGTTTAAATTGTTAGATATTATCTGATTAGCCAGATGTCCAGTTGGATAGAGTTTCAAATTATCACAATTACAAAGCTTTCAGTCTTCCACCATTTTCACTTCTCCCACAAGAAATTATATATTGGGAACATTCTCCCTTCTACTGTCCACTACAAATAATAAATGCACTATTCTTGTTAAGTCCAGTAATGATTTCATTAATTTAAAACTGAGCTCAACCCTTGGTAGCTATTGCACAGAAAAGATAGGCTTAAACTAAGAAAAGGACAACAAAATAACAGTGTCTCTCCAATGTATACAAATGGAGAATATGATAAGAAACAAAATGATACCAAAACAGCAAATAGATAATAAGAGGAGCCAGGCATATGAATTTTTAAAGTTTTAGATAAAAGTTGCAAATCGCGAATCACCAACTGCCGGTAACTGGTCATGCTTAACCCAGAGATGGCTAAAGTTCAAGCCAATCATGATGGAATGTGGCTCTGCTACAGAGATCAGTAACATCCTATTCAGATACTTTACCTTCTTACCCTCTGAAATAGAAGTAAAAAATCTTAGCCGGGAAAGCCAGCAGGCTATGGGCAGGATGGGTTCCATGAGCCTGTATAGCCATCAGACAAAGGGGGTCATTCTAACTCTGGCGGGCGGCGGAGGCCGCCCGCCAGAGTTCCCCCGCCAGAACACCGCTCCGCGGTCCGAAGACCGCCGCAGTGATTCTGTGTTTCCCACTGGGCTGGCGGGCGACTGCCAGAAGGCTGCCCGCCAGCCCAGCGGGAAACCCCTTCCCACGAGGAAGCCGGCTCCGAATGGAGCCGGCGGAGTGGGAAGGGTGCGACGGGTGCAGACACTGAAATTCTTTGTGGGGCCCCCAGGGGCCCCACGACACCCCATACCGCCATCCTGTTCCTGGCGGCCGAACCGCCAGGAACAGGATGGCGGTATGGGGTGTCGGAATCCCCATGGCGGCGGATTCCTTAGGGCAGCGGAAAACCGTCGGGAGACCGCCGGTTTTCCCTTTCTGACCGCGGCCAAACCGCCACGGTCAGAATGCCCTTGAGAGCACCGCCAGCCTGTTGACGGTGCTCTCGCGGTCGCTGACCCCCAAAGTCTTTGTGAAGCTGTTGTCTTGTGGTGGGAAAGAGGAACAAATTAAATATTCATGCCCAGAGAAGGTCCCTTGCTGGCTGGATACTTTTGTTACCTTTGCCTGGTGAAGAGCTCTACCTTCTGACTGAGTCACTTTTGAAGTCCAGATTTCTACAGCGGGGCAAGGCTGCAAGCTGTAGCCAAACAGGATTCCATGAGAATAGATCCCTTCTCTGCAATATCAGCAGAAACAGATTTGCTGCTGTAGAAAAGCTCTGAGTAGGAACAACCTGAGCCTTTGGCCCATTGGCAACACACCTTCATCAGATTGCCTTGGTAGGTTGTTCTCAGTCGTTTGCCAGTTTCCCAGGCATAAAGCCTTGAAAAAGTTTCAAAGTCCCAGCTTTTAGGGTTAGGCGGGAAGAATACATTCTAACACTTAACTAAGGGTCTTATGTCTTTAAGGACACCACTTTGGGGTCAGGACTGACTCCTTTGGAAGCTACCAGCAGGGTCTAGGACAGGTCCAGTTAGAACTGGTCAGCTAAGCTCTTCAGAAATGTGGGCTTTGTACAGCTATAATTGCCCTGTAGCTTAACAGGAGCTTGAACAACTAACTGATCCCTGGAGTCCACTTCCCAGCCCTGGTTACATGTGGTTACAGGTCAAGCCTTTGGAGGTCTCATCACAGGTCACAAAATCAAGTGCAGTCTCTTTTTTGTTGCTCCAATTATGGAGCTGTTTTGAAGAGGGTGCTGGGGTGTGCCACATTTATGCCCAGTGTCAGTCTGAGGGTCAGTGAAACCCCTGGCCCTCGCTAACCAATTGGGTACAAGTTAACAGGGCTCACCCCACCAACAATTCCATACTTCTTGTGCCTTTTACTGTAAACTATCCTACAGTGCCCGTCTTTACTAAAATCAACATGGTAGAACCTTTCTTCCCTTGTGCATGGATATCCCTTCTACTGTATTACGATCTTCATAGGATATAATGGGATTATTACACAGCGGACTGGATATCTGTCATGTTTGTGATGGAGTATTCCCCTCCACGAAGATCTAAATCAGGCACCTACTTGGATTTTAAACTACCAATAAATTTAGAATTTTAATAATTTTTTAGCTATTCTCAAACTGATGTTAATTAATATAAGGTGTGATAATGTAACCCAGTGTTTTCCTATGGGTGAGCCAGCTTCACCATAGTGAAAGGAGACAAATATTTTCAATCTCAGGGCATGAAAAATGTAACTACACATGCCCTACCTTCTATATGTCATTCACCCTTCCCTATGAGCATGTACCGCCTACTTTAGGGGTGAGGTACGAGTGTTAAAAGAATAACAGTTAATATTTTTTTTTGGGTCATGTCACACTGACAATTTGAATACCACCTACCGAGGCTGCAGGGGCAGCCAGGAAACATGTTTTGAACAGTCATTTTGGTTGATACACAGTATGTACTGCAGTTCGCTAGTGATATTTAACTTAAATCCTTTGGGTATACATTTGTATCATATACTTGGGATGCATTGTTAAGTCAACTAAGCCAATCACCAGAGTAGTGATTTTCAGAATGTTTTAGGGGATCAGAACACATGCACTGGGGCCTGGGTAGCAGTGTCTCAGTGCACAGAAGCAGTAAACCAGCAGCATTAATCCATAAAAAATGGGTGTGAGCATTTATGAGGAGGCATTTTCCTACGGACATTGTTTGTGTCGTGTTGTATGATGTCATTGGGTTAACACTGTTGTCACTCCTAAACTTTGTCCAGTATCAGTTGAGTTTGCTTAAAAAACTTTCTTATCTAAACATCACTGGTGAAGTCGGTGTTTATAATGTGCCCTAAGAATGATGTATTATTTATTACTATTTATTATAGTTTTCTATTATTCAACAAATGCTAGGAGATCATCTTCTAGATGCAACATAAATTCTTGTTATGAAATTAACATTTCAGGCAATAGATTGCAGTTGTAACAGAGGAGTTGCATAATCAATGTGAAGAAAATGTGAAATGTAGGGAAAAGAGCAGGAGGATCAGAGGAGGAGAATTAGGAGAGATTGCGTATTGAAGGCAAACATGAACAGGTGCATTGTCTCTTGCTTGGTAGAAGAAGAAGAGTTCACATAGACATGGATGAAAAGATTTGCTATTCTATAGAGTTCAGATAGGGGAGTTATACTTGCCTCTAGAGTGGACTTTGCTTCAGAGAGCTTTGAAGGTTGTAAAATCTCTGAGTGTCCTCAGAACCTTGTAAATATTATTCAACATTTGGCTGTGATGCATGAGACCCTGACCAGGACTTCAATCATGTTGATGTGAACTTAATGCTATGCATGATCATGCTAATGATGCAATGGAAAAGTGTATAAAGCTTTTAGGGTGGTACTTGTTGATAAGCTGCAGTCGAAGGCTCAAGGTTGGTGTACCAGTTGATGATGTAGCGACCCATAAAATGTGGGAGTCCTTGAATTGAAGACACTGTCAGTAGAAGGTGATAATAAATTGAAAAGAAGAGAAGCAACTTTAACCCCTTAACTACTGGGCCTTGAACCCCCAACTGTTGAGAAGGCCATTTTAACAGCTTGCAGTAGTTTGCTCAGAGGCCTCCATAACATTTTTCCACATAATGTATGTAAGTCAAATTTTTGTCCTTTTTTTCCAACATCCTGTAGATTCTAATGGTACCCAGGGTTTGTAGACCATTATTCCCATTATTAGATCATTATTCCCATTTTTGTGCTCTCAACTTACTTTAAATTTGGGGTGGAAATGAGTGTAGGACTCACGGGTGATCCAGGAAAGCCACAGATTTCTAAACAGTATACAAAATATTGATTGCAGCAAGGGGTGATTGGTGTAGATCTCTCAAGGTATTACCAAAGAAATTAACTTTTGCAATAAATAAGTATTGCAAATGAGCAGGAGAAAAAGGCCGATTGTGACATTTTCATCTGTAACTTCTTGCCACAATAGCTGATTTACAAAAGCTTCCATTACACCCTTCTGGTGTGGGGATATATATGGTTTGTACGTTCTCCAAGAACCCAAGGTACACAGACTCAACAACTGAGTTGCATCGTGCAATGTTGTTTCATTGTTTACCAAGTATAGACCAATTCAAATGGTGAAATGTGGAGAGTGAAAAATGAATCTCACGGAAACCTATGTATTTCTAAAATGAGAATAACATGTGGAGTTCAGGAGCAATAGCTATCTCTACATCTCTGAATTTGTAGGTACCCGAACTAACATATGATTTAGGGTGCATTTTTTAAAATGTCTTCTTTCTTATACACAGGTTTTCATTTGGCATGAACAAACTCAAAGTAATCCAATTGGTAACAACATATGTTCTTTCACTCTATGCTTCCACGTGTTATACAATAAACATTGTATCTCACTTGTATGGGTAGGCCTAATGCCCACAACATGAAATGTGCCAAAAGTCAACATGGAAGCATCACATTTTTCCACTGAAAACTGAACTTTTTTTTTTAATGTGGGTTGGTGTGGATTTTGGACTCTAGCTTAGCTGGAATCTACCGAAAACTTTTTGAAAAATAACAAGAGAATCCAGGACGAAGTGACTTGTATGGCTCTTGGCAGGTTTTTATTTACCCAGTGTCCCTTGCAAACCACAAGCTGTGAATAAAAACTATGGGGCATATTGAAGAGTCCCCAGTGCCACCTACTGACATGTTAGTGTCATTTTCTTGATGCTATTGTTTCACTAGAAGGCCAAAATCCCCGCCCCATATTTACAAAGTGACAATGCATGTATTGTGCCATGTTGTAAACCCGTGCGTCACAATATGCCTGCACCAGGCATAATGTATGCAAAGTGGGTGTTCCCCCATTATGGGGACTGAACAAATGGCACAATGGAATCTACGAGATTTCTTTGTACCATGTTTTGGCACTTTTAACACCTGCTCAGGGCAGACATGAAAAAGGCGCATACCATTATTTATAATGGGCCTCTATGTACTCTGCAGGTGTAACGCCAACATTTTGGCACGACTATTGTAGTGTACATCAATAGCGTCATAAAAAATGACGCTATTGCCTCTACCCTGCACCATGGTGCACCGTATTTTAAATACGGCGTACACAGGGTAGCGGCAGGGGGATGCAAAAAAAAGTGGCGCTGCACTGGGTGAAGCACCACTTTTCTTAAATAACCCATATTTTCCTCACATTTCTGTGATGTAAAGTTCTGGAATCAGCAAGGAGCCACAAACTTCCTTCCACCAAGCATTCCCCCAAGCCTCTCGATATAAATGGTAACCGACTTGTGTAGGTAGCCCTAGTGCCCACAACACGAAACGGCCCAAAATGCACAATGGATACACCACATTTTTCCTCTCAAAACTGATCCAATTTTTCTGCAACGTGGATAGCTGTGAAGTTTGAGCTCTAGCCTAGCCGGCACCTATGGAAAGCTAGCAAACGTACACATTTTTAAACCTAGGCACCTGGGGTAATCTAGGGTGTAGTCACTTGTGTGGCTAACACCAGTTTCTTCTACTCAGAATCCCTTGCAAACCTCAAACCGTGACTAATAACACATTTTCCTCACATTTCAGTGATGGAAGGTTCTTGAATCTACAGAGAGCTGCAAATCTTCCACCCAGCATTCCCCCATTCTCCCAATAAAAATGGAACCTTACTTATGTGGGTAGGCCTAGTGCCCATGACAAGAAGCGACCCAACATGCAACATTGATGCAAAGTGGGTAGTTGTGAATGTTGGGTCCTACCTCAGTCGGCACCGAGGGAAACCTAGGAAACCTTGACATTTTTTTTCAAATTAGACCCCTGGGGTTCCCAGGGAAATGTGCCTTGCATGGATTCCATGAATTGTTCTTACCCACAATGCTAGGCAAACCTCAAACCTTCGCTGACATCACACATTTAACTTACATTTCCATGTAAAAACTTCCAGAATCCACAAGAATCCACAAACTGTGTACCACTCAGGCCCTCATTACAAACCTGGCGGTAAATCCCGCTTTCTGCCATGCAGAAGACTGCCAACATACCGCTGCGGCCGCGGAATTCCGCTACAGGTATTACGACCCACATATTGGAATCTGGCACAATACAGACACCCACACAGGTCCGCCACACCAAAGGTCAGTGATAAACTGGCGATACCAAAAGCTACAACGTCACGCCGACAGGAATAAGCCCACACTATCCTGATGCACAAATCAACGTGGTGGTCTTTCAACCGCGGTAATCCATTGGTGGTACACACCACCGCACTCAAAATACACACACATTTACAAAACACAACCACATTGGACAAATCGAAATACACACACCTGATACAAATACACACACCACACCCACACACCCAATCCAATATAAAGCACACACCCACATCACCCACAAACCCTTACAACCAAAAATGTGAAAGAAGGCCAGAGAGAGAGACTACCTAAAACAACACCAGCATCCACAGACACACAACACCATCACTTGCACAACATCCACGCACCTCAAACAACACACACCAACACATCCCCTCACACATCACAACCGACACCATCTCACACATCACCCACACCACATCATGGCACCTCAAAGACAACCCAGGTTCTCTGAGGAGGAGCTCAGGGTCATGGTGGAGGAAATTGTCCGGGTAGAGCCACAGCTATTCGGATCACAGGTGCAGCAGACATCCATTGCAAGGAAGATGGAGCTATGGCGCAGATTTGTCGACAGGGTTAACTCAGTGGGACAGCATCCAAGAACATGGGATGACATCAGGAAGAGGTGGAACCACCCATGGGGGAAGGTACATTCTGTTGTATCCAGACACCAGATTGCTGTACAGAGGACTGGTGGTGGACCCCCACCTCCTCCCCCACAACTAACAACATGGGAGGAGCAAGTCTTGGCGATCATGCATCCTGAGGGCCTGGCAGGAGTAGCAGGAGGACTGGACTCTGGTAAGTCATATCTTAACTACTTCATCCCCCCCACCACACCTGCATGCCATCACATTCTGCCACCCTTACCCTCACACACATCACTCCAACAACCCACAGATATCCCTCTAACACAACCCACACATCCAAAAACCAAGGCCTGCATGTATCAACAATGCATGGACACCCATCCCCAAAGCATGTCCAGTAGAGAGACTCACTCATTCCCCAAAATCACCAATCACACAAGGGCAACAGCAATAATGCAAGCACAGGAGTAGAGGGTCACACACCCATTGCACAAGATGGCATACACAGATACAATAACTATGCATTTACACCCCAACAGGACCCCTACCCAACATCATCACGGACAGGAGGTGCCAGACATATCCAATCCCCCACAGAAGAGGCCCACAATGACGACAGCAGCTCTGAACGCCTGGATCAAGATGACCAGCGCAGCCCATCAGGGACCTCAGGACAGTCGGTTCTCCTGACACAGTCACAAACCACCACTGAACCTCCCCCCTCAGGAAACACCACCACATCACCCACCCAGCTGGCCCATCCCTCTGTCCCTAGGACACGTCAATCAGCAGTGTGTCCACCACTACAGGGAACCCAGGAAACCCCACTAAAACAGGACGATCAGGGACCTGGGGGCAGTGGGCACACGGTTCAGGGGACAGAGGCACAGGATAACAGGGAAGCTGGGAGGACTGCTGTGCGACAGGGGGAGGACAGGCCCAGGGAACCGACACTCCATGAGGCACTCTCCAACATCATGGGAGCTTACCACCATTCCCAGGAGACCATGTGCACTGTACTGGCCAAGTTTCAGGAGACCCAGCGGCTGCAGGAGGAACACTACCTGGGGATCAGGGAGGACTTGAAGTCCATCACACCACTCTGGTCATCATTGCAGGGGTGCTGGCAGACCTTCTCAACACCAGGAGGGACACAGTGGCACACCAACGAGCCCCAGACAGTAGCCTGGACGATGAACTGCCCTCCACCTCCGCCTGCAGTAGTGGACAGAAGGCACCGCCACAGTACCAACAGGCCACCTGCACCCCACCCCCTTCAGATGGAGAACCACCCCACAAACAGTTCCTGAGATCCAGGAACAAGACAGAGAACATTGTCAAGACCCCTTCCAGGAAATAAGACCCCCCCTGAATGTCACCCTTCTGTCCCACTTTGTCACCCTGTCCACCTTAAACTGCCATTGCTCCACTTCCTATGACCCTTTGGACAATGCACCTGTGAAACAAATAGACTGGACTCTGTCGTGGACATTCCTCCACCATCACCCCAGCCCATTTTACAACCCTGTCCACTTATTTGCTCAGAAATAAACACACTTCAATCACAAAACAATCTGGAGTCAGTATGTGCTTTCACAAATGTGTACTTGCAATATCTATGGAATATAGCAATGTCAATGTACTTGTTCACATACCAATGTAGCACAGCTGTAGGCCAGCAGTAAGCATAGTAGAGGGCACAAAGTGGGACCCACATCTGTGAAATGGAAAGTCAAAGTGACAAGTCAGTGTCCATACACTGAGTGAAAATGACAGACTTATGCTAGCTCCAACAATACTATGAGATGTGGGAAGCACTTACATCTTCTTACCTGTGTCTCACTGGAAGTATTGCATGATGATGTTGTTTCGGTTGTCGACATACTCTTCTTCTGCCTCCTCTTCTTCACTGTCCACAGGCTCCACAGCTGCCACAAGACCACCATCTGGCCCATCCTCCTGCAGAAAAGACGCCTGCTGTCGCAAAGCCATGTTTTGCAGCATACAGCAGCCCACGATTATCTGGCACACCTTATTCAGTGAGTAGTATAGGGATCCACCTGTCAGATGGAGGCACTGGAATTTGGCCTTCTGGAGGCCGAAGGTGCGTTCTATAATCCTCCTGGTTCGCCCATGTGCCTCATTGTAGCATTCCTCTGCCCTTGTCCTGGGATTCCTCACTGGGGTCAGTAGCCATGACAGGTTGGGGTAACCAGAGTCACCTGCAAATGTCGAAGGACAACTGTTAGACACACACTAACCCTTAGGGACAACCACATACCCAGACACCTATGTCAACTGTATTGGGACCTTGGCCTTACCTATTAGCTACACCCGGTGCCTTTGGAGTTCCCCCATCACATAAGGAATGTGGCTATTCCTCAAAATGCAAGCATCATGCACTGAGCCAAGATACTTGGCTTTGACATGAGAGATGTACTGGCCTGCCAAACACAGAATCTGCACATTCATCGAATGGTAGCTTTTGCGGTTTCTGTCCACCTGCTTATTCCTACGGGGGGGTACAAATGCCACATGTGTTCCATCAATGTCACCAATGATGTTGGGGATATGTCCCAGGGCATAGAAGTCACCTTTCACTGTGGGGAAGTCCTCCACCTGAGGGAACACGATGTAGCTGCGCATGTGTTTCAGCAGGACACATAACACTCTGGACAACACTTTAGAGAACATTGGCTGGGACATCCCTGATGCCATGGCCACTGTTGTTTGAAAAGACCCACTGGCCAGGAAATGGAGTACGGACAAGACCTGCACTAGAGGGGGGATTCCTGTGGGATAGCGGATAGCTGACATCAGGTCTGGCTCCAACTAGGCACACAGTTCCAGGATTGTTGCACAATCAAGTCTGTATGTGATTATGATGTGTCTCTCTTCCATTGTTGACAGGTCCACCAGGGGCCTGTACACCGGAGGATGCCGCCATCTCATCACCTGCCCCAGCAGAGGTGCCCTATGAAGGAGAACAGCGAGCAGAGAGTCATCCAACACTGAGGTATCACAATGTGTTATTTGCAGAAACGTTTGTAATTTGCAATGTGCTGGTATCTGTCTGTATTCCTGGCCTAGATAGGTGTGCCGAAGTTTTTATCCATCCCATGTGGCCCCCTGAAATGGCGGCTGCCTGACGTGTAAGGTGGACAAGGGGAAATTAGTCAACTGTGCTGACGTTGTACATCTTCGCTGTGGGCGGTCGAAGAACGCAGTGCAATTCTGCAGTGGTTAACATCGGGCCCTATGGGTCCCAGGAGCCAACTATGATGTACGCCAGCGGTGACGGTACGCACCGCCACAGCCGTGACCGCCATTTTCTGTCTGTCTGTTCACTCACTTAATACCTGACCTTCAACAGGAGAGGACCTACACTGCAAGTGCTGCTGTGACCTATGTTGAAGCGACAGTGGCTACAGTGTCTGGGGAAACGGCCCCTGCCTTCACATCGGAGGAGTTGGAGAAACTAGTGGATGGGGTCCTCCCCCAGTACATGCAACTGTACAGTCATCCAGACAAACAGGTGAGTACACTGTGAGTATGCTGCGTGGGCAATGCCTGTTTTGAGTGTTGTGGATGGAAGATACATGGGGGGGGGCTAAGGCCTGCATGTGCGGATTGTGAGTGTATGTGCGTCAGGGCATGGGTGGGAACTGGTGGGCAATGACTATGATGTCCAGACGGGTGAGTAATTTCCTTTCCCCCTGTACCATTCCTCTAGATCAGCACCCACCAGAACAAGGGTATTTAGCGTGCCATCGCCAAGGACGTAAGGACCCTGGGGGTCTACCACAGACGGAACACCCACTGTCCTAAAAGATGGGAGCACCTTCGCCGTTGGAGCAAAAAGACAGAGGAGGCCCAGCTGGGGATGGCCTCGCAATGTGGAAGTGGTGTCCATCGCACCATGACTCCCCTGATGACCCGGATCCTGGCAGTGGCCTATCCGGAGTTGGATGGGCACTTGAGGGCATCACAGCAGCCACAAGGGGGTGAGTACACTCTCATTCAGCTGACTGTGCGCGCATTACGAGGTGTCTGGGTGGGGGAGGTGGGCAGTGGGTTCCCCTAGGCCAGGGCGAACTTGGTAGGCAAGGTCCCTTGTGAGGCAGGCTCTGTGGCACCTCAACCCCACTAGTGTTAAGAGCCATCTACACCTAGTCAGGCTCCTGTAACTTCCAGGTGTGCAGCAACTGGGCTTAAGCCTCATACCCTATGGGCATGTGAATTTCCTAGGAACTGTTGCATGGCGTAGTGCTGAGGGCTGCTCCCTGTGTGTTGTGTCCGCCAACGGTAGTGGTGTTGCATGCACTGACCATGTTTTTCTTCTTTCTCCCCCCCCTTTTTGTTGTCTCCCTGTTCTTGTGTGCAATAGCATCATCAGGCAGAGGAGCAGTGGCACCGGAGCAGGAGGGAGTTGCAACCCACTTGGCCCGGGAGGGTGAAGCAACGGAGACAGAAGCCACCAGTGTGACGGAGGGCTAGGGGAGCGCCACAACGGGGACAGGAGCATAAACCATTGACAGCGACTTCTCCTCCGATGGGCGCGCCCTTGCGGTGGCGGGCACCTACGTGACCACCGCATCAACAGGTACAGCCGCCACCCCCCCTACCAGCACTGACCTCCCAGCAGCCCCTCAGCGTGTTTCCTGTGCCCGCTCACCCAGGAGGGTGGGCATCTCCTTTGCCCCAGGCACCTCAGGCGCTTCCCCTGTCAGCCCAGCTGCCCTCAGTGAGTAGGCTATTGACCTCCTGAGATCCCTCACTGTTGGGCAATCTACCATTTTAAATGCCATCCAGGGTGCTGAAAGGCTTTTGCAACAAACAAATGCATACCTGGAGGGCATTCATTCTGGGCAGGTGGCCCAACAGAGAGCATTTCAGGCTCTGGCCTCAGCACTGATGGCAGCCATTGTCCCTGTGTCCAGCCTACTCCCTCCAACTTCCACTACCCAGACCCAGCATCTTCCCCAGTGGGCAGCCGTCCGAGGCTGCAGGAGACGTCCTGCTGTGTCCCTCAGCAGGTGCTGACCCATGCATCACCTCCAGCACCGCCGCAACAGACACCGCCGCAAGCACGGCCACCAGCCCCGCGACGTGCACCGACAGTGGTACCACCACTGACATGGCTACCATCCCCAGTGGTCAGTCGTCCGAGGCTGGAGGAGACTTTCTGGACCCTGCCCAGCTTCCATGAGGCATGACTTCCATCACTGTTTGCACCTGCAGGTGGAAGGCGAAACGTAGCAGTGTGGGGTATGTCGCTACCTCCATGGTGTATCATGCTACCTGTTCTTTGGCAATTTCGTGGCACACACACCCAGGTGAGGGAATGGTACTGGCCACACTGCACGTGGAGCACTCTGGGCACCATTCCCCCTCCAGAACCAGTGGAGAATGACATCCTCTACCTCAGTCCTTGGCAAGATGAAACACTCTGGGCATCATGCCCCCTCCAGAACCAGTGGAGAAGGACATCCACTACCTCAGTCCTTGGCAGGATGAAGCACTCTGGGCACCAGGCCCCCTCCAGAACCAGTGGAGAATGACATCCACTACCTCAGTCCTTGGCAGAATGAAGCACTCTGGGCACCATGCCCCCTCCAGAACCAGTGGAGAATGACATCCACTACCTCAGTCCTTGGCAGGATGAAGCACTTTGGGCACCAGGCCCCCTGCAGAACCAGTGGAGAATGACATCCACTACCTCAGTCCTTGGCAGGATGAAGCACTCTGGGCACCATGCCCCCTCCAGAACCAGTGGAGACTGTTATACACTTGAGAGACTGTGCTTTGCACTCCCCAGGATAAAGCAGTAGGCAAACCACCAACTGGAGAGACTTGAGAGACTGTGGCTTTGCACTCCCCAGGATAAAGCAGTGGGCAAACCACCCACTGGAGACACTTGAGAGACTGTGGCTTTGCACTCCCCAGGATAAAGCAGTGGGCAAACCACCCACTGGAAAGACTTGAGAGACTGTGGCTTTGCACTCCCCAGGATACAGCAATGGGCATGGAACACCCTTGTGCAGCAGGGGCGTTGTGCGTTCATCTGGCTGAGCCGATCTGATGCCCTAGCAGTGTTCTCTCCGTTTCCAGTCAGGTATCTTGTGTGGGCTTCGCCCATGCATTTTTGGACCAGTGGTCCACGGACAATGATTGGTACACTATCCGGACATGTGTAATTGGTGTACATATTTGTATATACTGAATTTTGAACTTTGGCTATCAGATTTTTCATGATTACAATTGTTACAAACATTTAATTTTGTCCTTGCGTTCTTCCGGGGGTTGAGAGGTGTATATGTAATGTTGCTGCATGTATTTGTGTGTATGTTGTTGTGGGTGAGGGTGGGGATGGGGGTATTGTGTGTTGCGTGTGTGTGTTTCTCTCTTTTCCCTCCCCCCTCCCCTGTGTTGTAGGTGCAGTACTCACTGTGGTCATCAACGGCGTCTGTCCTGCTCCTGATAGAGCAGGAGGAAGAGCAGCATAGCCAGGAACTGTAGTTCGGGCTCCATGGTGTCCTGGTTCCTCATTGGGTGTCGAGAGGTGAGTGGTTTCCCTTCTGTGTACTGTTTCCGCCGTGTTTTTGATAGCATTGGTTCCACCCCGGAAAAGGTGGCGGATAGGCCTGTTGTGATAGGGTGGGCGGTACATTGTCTTCCGCCTGTCTGTTGGCGCTTATCGCCGCGGTGTTTGTTTCTACCGCTGTGGCGGTCGGAGTGTTAAAGTGGCTGTCTGTGTTGGCAGTTTCCGCCATGGTCGTGATTCCATGTTTTTTCCCCCGGCCTGTTGGCGGTATTACCGCCGCTTTAACACCGACCGCCAGGTTTGTAATGAGGGCCTCAGTGTTACTACACCAATAAAAATGCTGCAGGGCTTGTGTGGTTGGGCATAGTACCTGCAACAGAACAGATCAAACGAAGGTCAAAGGGGGTCAGAATGACTGTTGCCCTAATCCCTGGTGTCTAGTGGGCACTCTTTACCCCCATGTGGTAGTTCAGGGGTAATTATCCCCATCTTCCTCCAGGGGAAAGAAAGACTGTGGCCCTATTTACATGGGTTGGGGCATGGCCATGCCTATGGTGGGCAGCCCCTACCCCTATATTAAAAGAAAACTTCCTCTGGCATCTAGTGGGTTTTCTGCCCCATTGAGGCAGATCAGGGGGAATCACTCCTATCTCCCCCAGCAGCGGCAGAAAGACTGTTGTCCCATTTAGTTGGAATGGGGGCATAACCATGAACATGGTGGGCAGCCATCCACCCCTATATTTATTGTTTTAAACCTTTCCTCAGTCTCTAATAGGTTTTCTGCCCACCTGGGGGGCAGATTGGGGTAATTATCCCCGTCGGCCCCAAAGGGTTGAAAAAAAACTGTTGCCCAATTTAGTTGGGATAGGGGCATAGCCATGCCCATGCTGGGCATCCCGCATCCCTCTATTTATATATAAAAAAATACTGGTGTCTAGTGGGCTTTCTGACCCCTCTGGGAAGCAGGGGGGCAGAAAGACTGTTTCTCCATTTACTTGGAGTGGGGACTTGACCAAGCCCATGCTGGGCATTCCTCAACCCTATATTTTCTTTTAAAAAATCCATGGTGTCTAGTGTGATTTCTGCTCCCTCGGGAGGGCACCAGGGGTAATTGCCCCCATCTGCCCCAGAACAGCAGAAATAACGTTGCCCCTTTTAGTTAGGATGGGGCATATCCATGCCCATGGTGGGCAACACACACCCCTATTAAAAATAAAACAAAACACATTTCCCTGGCATGTAGTGGGCTTTCTGCCCTACCTAGGGTGCAGCTCTAGAGGAATTACCCTTTCTGCCCTTTCTACAGAAAGATTCATGCTCATTTACCTATGACGGGACCATGGCCATGCTCATGCCAGGCAGCCCCACCCCTATACTTTGTAAGAAAACAATCCCCAGGGGACAAATTGGTAGTAACTGCTCCATCTGACCCCCAGCTACGTTGTCCAATTTAGTTGGGGAGTGGACATGGCCATGCCTATGGTGCGTAGCCTCCACCCCTATATTTTTTTGGAAAAGCTTTCTCTGATATCTATTGGACTTTGTGCTCTCCCCCGGGGACAATAAGGCAGCAATTATCCTCTCCGCCACCAAGAGGGAAGAAAGACTGTTGCCCATTTCCTTGGGGTAGGGATACGGCCATGCCTATGTTGGGCAGCACCCACCCCCAATATTTTTATAGGAAAAATATCCCCGGCATCTAGTGTATTTCTGCCTACCCCACCCCCTGGGAGCAGATTGTGGATAATTGCCACATCTACCCAGTGGAAGGGCTGAGAGGCTGGAATAATGATTTCACCTCCTGGTGGAGCACAAGCCCTTGCTCGAGGGACCTCTCCCCCTCTCCCTGGTGGCTAGTGGATAGATCCCTGCTTGGGGATCGCTCTCTTTTGGTGATCTCCAAGAAAGGATCCACTGGGTAGAGGCAGCACTGGAAAGGGGCGATTTTCCCCTTACAACAATACCTTTTCCTTGAGAATCAGTGCTCAAGTGTGAAATATGCCCCTGAGCACTGATTCAGAGAAAGTAAAATGAGCTCATCTGCTTGTTTTATTTTAACTTTTACTGCAATCAGTGAGGGATCATCATTACAGTAAACCAAAAATATCAGGCTGCTTTCCCCGAGCAACCTGATGAAAAAACAAAAATAAAGGAGTGCCTTCAGGTCTCTTTATAACTCTCCCCAGTATTGGTCAATGGCCGACACCCATACTGCCCAGCCCTCAGCCATTGGTAGACACTGCACTAAAGGAGTTATTTGAAATGAAACATCCAGTTATCAAAGAAATTGCAAACACTAACATGTTTATTACAAGTTATGTATGATATGTAGCTGTTATACGTAGTGGACACTCTTCTTGTTTTCTCTCTCTGTGATAATTGTAGAGAAACAAACCAACCATATGATTTATTTTTAGAAAAAAATAGCATGATTGCTGTCTTTATTTCACATCGTTTGAAACCCCCCCAGAAAAACCCAGTATGTTTACAGATCCCTTAATTTATTATTCCATTTTCATTGGAACTTCTTCAGGGATGTAATAAGATGCATACAAAAACATAATTCAATATAACACATGTATTATTAACACCCTCCAGATAAGCAACTGAAATGTTAAATGATGGACCTTTGCTTTAAATTAGTTTTTGAGTACATGCACAAATATCTTTCATAAAGAGAAAACATTTGATTAAATAATTTTAGAAAGAAACCAATAGACAGATTAACAACTATGTTATAATACATGGAATCCTGTGATCCCTCTGTAAAAATCTGTATCTAAGTCCCCAATTACAGATGATTGGTGACACGTTGCCTTTAATAAACAAATGACAGAGATGCTCCACTGTATTAACTTAGTTAAGATGGGTTCTTGTGTCACTATGTCTGTTGTTGCCATATTCAGCAGTCAATATGAAAGGGAGGACACATAGCATATTTAAAGTTTCAGTTGAAAAAAATGAAAATTTACTTTTTCTTCTTCTGCTCTGTTTTTCCAGATAAACAAAGATAAGCACAAAGGAGATATTTATGGCAAGAAGTTATGTTGCATGCCTTGGGTAACTATATAAAAGATATGATCTCTCTGCATGATTTAACACATTCTGAGCTGCAGCACATTTCGTTAGAAATATGTTTTGTATCAGACTGCTTTTTATATCTTTTTGCACAAATATCTAACTGCTTTTTTGTGATGTTCCCTTTGGCAGTGGATATTCCACTTTTATTCTTCAATTTTGCAAATATGATGTCTCTTTCATTTAAAGGTGCATCAAACCACGGATGTTAGTTTAATTTTGGGAAGTTGATGGGTTGACAATGTATTTTCAGAAATAGTGTACCACCTGCCACACTATAAAAGGATATTGCAAGTCACCTTAGAGTTCCCTGGCCTTATAAATGAACACCTACTGTTTGGTTCCCCTATATGGTCACAGAACTCCTCTGTGACTTGTACTATCCTAATATTTTATAGCAGAGGTACTTTATCCCATATGTGTTCAATATTTGCTTGCTGTCACAGTGGGGAGGTAGAACCTATCTTTGGTACGTTTTCATGAGAATTAAGCGCAGGGCAGACAAAGGAGGCCAATGAAAACAGTGTATGAGGATTATGTAGTCAACCAAGAAAATAGTTTTGTGTCACTGTGTACCTTCTACAGTGAAGATAAGATTTCCTGGTTAAAAAGCGACATACAATGTATACATTTCCTGTATCAATGCACCAATATATTGCTTTACAATTTATGATGGGACAATAAAAATGTGTAAATGCCTCTTCTTCCACAAAGATCTGTGCCAGGGGCAGCTCCTCGGCAATGGCAGAGGAGAGTTGCCCCCTTGGCCAAGAGCCAGGAGATGAAAAATAAAACGATAGTTACACTATCGTTTTATTTTTCATTTGCTTGCTCTTAGGCAGCAGTGCAGGAAGGGGCGGGGCCACAGAAGGAGGGAGTCAGGAGGGAGTTTGAAGTGCACCTAAGTGTACATGTGTGTTAGACCAGCCGTCTTAGGCTGGCCAAACACACATGCACACTTAAGTTTCTCCAACTGGGCTGCGTTTTACAGCTGGGCTGCAGAAACTGCACAGACCACAGGGCTGATTCTGAGTGGCTTGCCAAGCCACTCAGATCAATCCTGATGCTACTTTCATGCTATGTTTAGCATGAAAGCGGTGCCAGGATTGCTTGGGAGCCTGTGCTGGTTTCCCAGTGACTGCTGGGACACCAACCTTAAGGAGCAGAGAAGTGTGAGGCGGCAGGAGACGGCAGGAAAGGTAAGTGCTTTTTAATTATTTTTTTGATTTCCCGTCCCCCTCGTCGTCCCCCCTTGACATTTGAGGCAGCCGCTGCTCTATATCCTCTTTATCATAGTAGAAAAAGTGTTTGACTTCACGTCATTTAAACGTTGTTTCACGTTTTAAAAGAAAGTGTACCTTCGTCCTTCATTAAGTAGAGCATACTCACGAAGCTGGCTTGTTTATTTCTTGCACTGTCTAAGACCATGTGGAAGCTCATTGTCTGTTTTAGTTCTTTGTCATCGTTTTTCTCATTTCTGTGCCATGGGAGTAATCAGTTTACCCATTTGACGGGGTTTTCATTATTTGACAAGGTTGTCCTCTTTTTTTATTTTTTAACCAAGTCGTGTTCGTTTTAAAAGCTTTCTATGAGACATAAATACGCTCTTTTGAACTGCCAGTCTTTGACATGTTTAATTAGAATTCCAAGCAGTAAAACAAATCACACATCAGACAAGAAGGCAAAGCTGCTCTTTTTAAGGGCACAAGAATTGAAAGATATATTCTAGAAAATTGCCCTTAAATCCAGTTTTATTAGCAACATTTGTATCCTAAATTATGTTAATGCCTGTGAGTTTTGCAGCAACATGGAAAAAGTTAGGTTAATATATGTTGTTTGTTTACTTCAGTGAAAAATAGAAAAATGCAAACACAATTTAAATAATGCATTAAACAGTGGTAATGTATTAAATGAACGGTGAGTCACATATTTTCACGCAATGTTTTAATATATGAGGCAAAGTATGGCATTTACAGATTCCTTAACCAAGACCACATACTTTCAGTTACTCTATGTGCATTTAATTCTACCATTTTGTATCCTCTCTTTGTTACTACCCTTCCTAACCACTTTTGAACAGATTGGTCCTAACTCAATGCCAAAACTGAGAGTACCACGAATTCTGAAAGGTAACTACAACGGACTGTTGATAACTTTTGGCATGACTGATCAGTATTGATTGGCAGAAGTTTGAATCCTCATATTAAATCAATCTCGGGTTCAAGTCTGGGCTTATTCTTACCGCGTATTATGACTCACTTAGACAGAAGTGTTATTTTTTTAATGCAAAAGAACCATTGGAAGACTTTCTCCAAGAGATGAATTTTCATATTACATAAATAGGTTTCATGTTTTAAATATATCTGTAAGCAAAACAAAATGAATGCATTGATTTTGCTACTACGATATTATCATAAGGACTGTTTTTTATTTTTGAAGGTGAAAATATATCACAGATAATAATTAAGAAGTAGAAATGTTGTCAAAAGTCAAGTATCATATATTCAGAAAATAGGAAACATTTAGGGGGTGATTCTAACCCTGGCGGTCGGTGATAAAGCGGCGGCCAACACGCCAACAGGCCGGCGGTCCAAAAAATGGAATTCTGACCCTGGCGGGAACCGCCAACAGAGACCGCCACATTAACACTCCGACCGCCACGGCGGTACAGACAAACAGCGCGGCGGTCACCGCCAACAGGCAGGCGGCAGACAATGTACCGCCCACACTATCATAACTCACCAATCCGCCACCTCTTCCGGGGCGGGAGCACCGCCGATAAAAACACGGCGGAAACAGACCACGAACGGGAAAACGCTCACCGAAACACACTCCACGAGTACGGAGGACAGCATGGAACCCAAATTAAACATCCTACCTGCTCTCGTCTACCTGCTCATCTACCACGAGTACGAACGCCGGCGCAGACAACAACGGTGAGTACTGCACCTACGACACACGGGAGGGGGGAGGAGGAAAGGTTACGGGCACACACATATGCGACCCCCACCCCCCCAAACTATGTACACACCAATGCAGAGCAACAAGTCACAGTGACACCACCCAAACCCCCCTGAAAATGCAAAGACATAATTAAATTGTGTAGAAAAAGTTATGTAATAAATAGGCTCTGACAAATATAGGTCAACTATGCAAACTATTCATACCAAAATAATACTATATACACTGCAATGGATAACCGAGGCAATTAGTTCCGTACATCAAAAGTAAATCGAAGTGTCCGTGGGCCAAAGTGTAACAACACAAGGGCAAAGCCCACACAGGAGACCTGAGTCCTTTGGAGAGAACACTGCAGGGGCATCTGATGAAAAAACTACAGGCACCTCAGGGGGAAGGGAAGGGGGGGGCACCACAGCCACATGAGTCCACGACGCCAGATCCACGAAGGGGCCACCATGCCCACTGTGCCATCCTGGGGAGTGCAAAGCCACAGTCTCACAAGTCTCTACAGTGGGTGGATTGCCCACTGTGCCATCCTGGGGAGTGCAAAGCCACAGTCTCACAAGTCTCTACAGTGGGTGGATTGCCCACTGTGCCATCCTGGGGAGTGCAAAGCCACAGTCTATCAGGTGGATTACAGTCTCCACTGGTCAAGGAGGAGGCATGGTGGGCACAGTGAACCGTTAACATTGCTTGACAGGAAGGGCCCAGCGGAGCGTTGCTTGACAGGAAGGGCCCAGCGGAGCGGTGCTTGAGACGGCGGGGCCCAGCGGAGCGGTGCTTGACAGGAAGGGCCCAGCGGAGCGGTGCTTGACAGGAAGGGCCCAGCGGAGCGGTGCTTGAGACGGCGGGGCCCAGCGGAGCGGTGCTTGACAGGAAGGGCCCAGCGGAGCGGTGCTTGAGACGGCGGGGCCCAGCGGAGCGGTGCTTGACAGGAAGGGCCCAGTGAAGCGGTGCTTGACAGGAAGGGCCCAGCGGAGCGGTGCTTGAGACGGCGGGGCCCAGCGGAGCGGTGCTTGACAGGAAGGGCCCAGCGGAGCGGTGCTTGACAGGAAGGGCCCAGCGGAGCGGTGCTTGAGACGGCGGGGCGGAGCGGTGCTTGACAGGAAGGGCCCAGCGGAGCTGTGCTTGAGACGGCGGGGCCCAGCGGAGCGGTGCTTGACAGGAAGGGCCCAGCGGAGCGGTGCTTGACAGGAAGGGCCCAGCGGAGCGGTGCTTGAGACGGCGGGGCCCAGCGGAGCGGTGCTTGACAGGAAGGGCCCAGCGGAGCGGTGCTTGAGACGGCGGGGCCCAGCGGAGCGGTGCTTGACAGGAAGGGCCCAGCGGAGCGGTGCTTGACAGGAAGGGCCCAGCGGAGCGGTGCTTGAGACGGCGGGGCCCAGCGGAGCAGTGCTTGACAGGAAGGGCCCAGCGGAGCGGTGCTTGACAGGAAGGGCCCAGCGGAGCGGTGCTTGAGACGGCGGGGCCCAGCGGAGCGGTGCTTGACAGGAAGGGCCCAGCGGAGCGGTGCTTGACAGGAAGGGCCCAGCGGAGCGGTGCTTGAGACGGCGGGGCCCAGCGGAGCGGTGCTTGACAGGAAGGGCCCAGCGGAGCGGTGCTTGAGACGGCGGGGCCCAGCGGAGCGGTGCTTGACAGGAAGGGCCCAGCGGAGCGGTGCTTGACAGGAAGGGCCCAGCGGAGCGGTGCTTGAGACGGCGGGGCCCAGCGGAGCGGTGCTTGACAGGAAGGGCCCAGCGGAGCGGTGCTTGACAAGAAGGGCCCAGCGGAGCGGTGCTTGAGACGGCGGGGCCCAGCAGAGCGGTGCTTGACAGGAAGGGCCCAGCGGAGCGGTGCTTGAGACGGCGGGGCCCAGCGGAGCGGTGCTTGACAGGAAGGGCCCAGCGGAGCGGTGCTTGACAGGAAGGGCCCAGCGGAGCGGTGCTTGAGACGGCGGGGCCCAGCGGAGCGGTGCTTGACAGGAAGGGCCCAGCGGAGCGGTGCTTGAGACGGCGGGGCCCAGCGGAGCGGTGCTTGACAGGAAGGGCCCAGCGGAGCGGTGCTTGACAGGAAGGGCCCAGCGGAGCGGTGCTTGAGACGGCGGGGCCCAGCGGAGCGGTGCTTGACAGGAAGGGCCCAGCGGAGCGGTGCTTGAGATGGCGGGCCCAGCGGAGCGGTGCTTGACAGGAAGGGCCCAGCGGAGCGGTGCTTGACAGGAAGGGCCCAGCGGAGCGGTGCTTGAGACGGCGGGGCCCAGCGGAGCGGTGCTTGACAGGAAGGGCCCAGCGGAGCGGTGCTTGAGACGGCGGGGCCTAGCGGAGCGGTGCTTGACAGGAAGGGCCCAGCGGAGCGGTGCTTGAGATGGCGGGTCCCTGTTCAGCGGTGCCTATCTTCACGGCGGGCCCTGTTCAGCGGTGCCTATCTTCACGGCGGGGCCCTGTTCGGCGGTGCTCTTCTGCACGGCGGGCCCTGTTCAGCGGTGCTCTTCTGCACGGCGGGCCCTGTTCAGCGGTGCCTATCTACACGGCGGGGCCCTGTTCAGCGGTGCTCTTCTGCACGGCGGGCCCTGTTCAGCGGTGCCTATCTACACGGCGGGGCCCTGTTCAGCGGTGCTCTTCTGCACGGCGGGCCCTGTTCAGCGGTGCCTATCTACACGGCGGGGCCCTGTTCAGCGGTGCTCTTCTGCACGGCGGGCCCTGTTCAGCGTTGCCTATCTACACGGCGGGGCCCTGTTCAGCGGTGCTCTTCTGCACGGCTGTATTGCTACATACACTACGTGCATGCGGCAGCACTACGTGCAAGGTAAACAGTGGTGCAGAGTGTGGACCATTGGCCTCTGCTTTCATTGGCCTTCGCTTCCATTTTGGTTCACGACTCCATTTTGTCGAGTCTGGTTCGGTGCGTAAGGCACTGTTCTGTGTTTTTCCACAAGCTTCGGCAAGCTGAAGGGTGGGGTGTTTTTCTGCTCAACTTCGCTCCATCTGCCTGGTACGAAGGGCGCTATTTACATTCCACGAGCTATCAGTTAGAACAACAGGGGGATGCGCCTGTACACAAGGAGGAATGCAAGCTGCCTGTACACAAGGAGGAATGCAAGCTTCACCTTGGAGTCCTCTCCTGGGAACTTGGCCCGTTCTGAGGAGACGTCTCGAAGGGTGAACAAGTTACCGCCGATTGCACAATTTATAAAGGAGGGGGTCTTTTTCTAGAAAAGACTCCTGGGCGTTAGTAAATACTATAAAAGTTGGGGGCCTGGATGGGCTGGTTTAGGAACTCTCTTCTGGGTTGGACGCAACGCCAGGAGGACTGATTGTCCCGAACAGAGGCTCCCTGTGCTAGCTGATTTGGGTTCCCCAGCTTTGTGTACGGCGGAGGGATGCAGACGCTCTTTTCGGTGAAGCTTTTCAATTTATTAAGTGTATTGTGTGTGCGCGCGTAATATGTACTTATTCTTGCAGTCATTTTCATGCTATTGAGCATTGAAGTATATTGTGTGTGCGCGCGTAATATGCACTTATTCTTGCAGTCATTTTCATGCTATTGAGCATTGAGGTATATTGTGTGTGCTTGTATTATATGCACTTACTCTTGCAATTATTCACAGAGTGCTTATATCTTTATCATTATTCTCATGTTATTCTCCTGATGTATATATATATATATATTAGTGTGGTTTAGTTTTGCTAGCTGAGAACTTGCCCCTTAAATAAACTTGATTATTCTACTTACGAAGGTGTTTGAGAGTGATTGCTTTACATTGTGCCTTAAAATATCCTGAAGTGCATAGTTTTGATATTCTGAAGAGTAAAGCAGCACAAATTGGCGTAGTCGTTTGCAGGATTCGAAAAAAAAAAAGGGAAAATGCTTAATAAGATCAAAGCGAGCTCAAAAGCAGGTTCTCATGTAGCAAATCCAGACATAGAAATACCGGGGTGGGAAACTGCCCCGTATAAACTTTTAGCTCAGGAATGGTCACGTTGTGCTGGTTTGTGTGAAAATTGGAATGCGTGTATGTTGAATGTAGAACCTGAAGATCTTCTTATATGTTTACAGAAAGTTTCAATTGACAAGGGAAGGGAGATTTGTGCATTGGGGAGGCGAGGCTGGATCTTGCTTTCTGCGTACCGAAAGTTGTATGAAAAATGTTTACAGTTACAAAAAGACCACGAGCAGCTGGGGAAGGAGTTAGTAGAAGCCCGAAATTCCTCTACCATGCTAGCTTGTCAAAATAAATTATTAAGTGATAAGTTGGAAATGTACCAACTGGTTGCAGAGAGAACGGCCGTTAGCGTAGCTAAATATAAACACAAGAAACGAAGAGGGAAAGTTAATAAAAAGAAGGTGCATTTAGCTATCTCTCAGGCAGGATTAGCCTTTGACCCTGAATTTTGGGATGGAAACATCTGGGATACATCTGATTTTTCAGATGGGTCCGGGGGCGATGACTGCCAAGATGTTAGACAAGAGAAGACAGAGCGCAGGAATGTTGTCCGTGCGCAGCCCATATATCGGCGAAAGTTACAGCATAGCCCAGCTAATCCTGGAGGGGTGATGTTGGATGCCCTGGAGGATTATACACAGCAAGAACTAAGTGATGTGATAGACAGATTTCGACAGAGGTCTGGGGAAACATTGCTTACGTGGTTGGTGCGGGTGCACGATATGGGGGGCCAGGGGGTCCAATTGGATCACGGCGACGCCCCGAGGCTTTGTATGTTAAATACAGATCCGGTTATTCAAAATGAGTTTAGAACCTATCCAGGGAATGGTCCCATGACCAATTTGTTAGAGCTAGCTGCGCAAGGGTGTGCTCAGAAGTATCCGACAGAGTCAGACTGGCCGCCTAATGATAAACCTTGGTATACTTTGAGAGATGCAGTACAGAGATTGAAGGAAGAAGGGATGAAAACAGCTATCTTTATGGGTAATGCCCATGATTTGATGAATGGAATTTTAAGTGTGTCTGTGCGAAACCGGCTGATTAGGGCCGCTCCTCCTGCATATAAGCATGTCATCATGACTTTGTTAATTAATCAGACGGGTAACCCATTGTCTCAGGTGGTAGAAGCGGTGCGTGAGTTAAGTGATTTAGGAGAATGGGCTAAGCCAGAGAGGAATTCACGGTCTGAGAATCGTACTGATAACAACAGGGTGACAAGGCGAGACATGTTTCAGGCCTTGCTGCGAGATGGGGTGACCAGGAATGAAATTGATGGGATAAGCACCAAGGACATGTGGGAAATGTACCGCAAACGCGGTTTGGATAAAAAGGAGGGGAGCAGGAAAGGGAACAAGAAGGATAACAAAGTGGTGAACCAGAGAAAGGCAGGAGGGGAGGAGCGTGAGGGTGAAAAGGGAGAGAGAGGGAGAGAACCCCACCGTAGAGAGAGATCCCCAGAGGACGGAAATTGGGAGGAAGAGCACCGAAGCGCAGAGGGAACCCGGAGCAGGGAGAGAGACCGGGAACTGACAGGTTCTGGGAAAACTCGAGGAAGAGAGTGGGAGAGGGAGCTGGTAAGCTCAGAGAGGTTGCAAAGCAGAGACAGGGAGGAGGAGTTCCCTGAGAATTACCGCAAACTGTATCCAGATTTGACTTGGGCAGACTCTGATGTGCGCAGAGTGAAAATAGATTAGGAAACAGGCCAAACTCCGGTGCAGGGATGGGCTCGCAAAGATAACAGACCTCATGTCAAAGTAGAAATTTATTGGAAACGTGGAAATGTTCAAAAAGTTCGAGCCCTCGTTGACACCGGAGCGGAGGCCACTTTGATTCATGGCAATCCAAGAAAATTCAGGGGACAGTACTTCACCATTACGGGATTGGGCGGAAAAGAAACCCCGGCAGTGCAGATAGTGGTTCCCATGAAAATAGGGGCACTTCCAAAGAGAGAATACACTGTCCTGATTGTGCCCATTCCCGAATACATTATTGGAACTGACATTTTGAAAGGGATGACCCTACATTTGGAAGATGGATGTTATCAATTTGGTTCCAAAAGATTTATATCAATAGCCGCCGCAAGGGTGGGGCTGTTGAAGATTCCTCCGGTAACACTTCCCCAAGCTACTAAGGTGATTCAAATGAAACAGTACAGAATACCGGGAGGACATGAGGAGATTAGTCAGACTATACATGATTTACTAGAGGCCGGGGTAATAGTTCCCATCACCACTGCGTGGAATAATGCCCTCTGGCCTGTTCGTAAAAGTGATAACAGTTGGAGGATTTGCATTGATTATCGCCAATTGAATAAACATACACCTCCTCTGACTGCAGCGGTCCCAGACACCATTACCTTGATTGAGAACATACAGAAACACAGTGGGACTTGGTATGCAACCATTGACATTGCCAATGCCTTCTTTACGATACCAATAGCTACTGAGAGCCAGCCTCAGCTGGCATTCCAGTGGGCGGGGCGTCAGTACACCTTCTGTAGATTACCCATGGGGTATTTACATAGCCCCACTATCTGCCACCGGCTGGTGGCAGAGCATTTGGATGAAGTACCAGTGGTTCCTGGAGTGCACATTTCTCACTATATAGATGACGTGATGATGCAGGGAGAGACGCAAGAACAGGTGCAAATTCAGCTAGACAGGGTGGTGGAACATTTGCAGAATAAAGGGTGGGAGATTAACCCCGAGAAAGTGCAGGGACCGTCTCAGAGCGTGAAATTTTTGGGCATTCAGTGGAATCAGGGACACAGAGAAGTGTTGCCAAAAGTGAAACAAAAGATTAAGGAATTCGCAGTACCGCGAAATCGAAAGGAAGCCCAGAGTTTTATTGGACTATTCGGGTATTGGAGACAACATATACCCCATTTGTCTCAGATTTTGGCCCCATTGTACAAAGTTACACGAAAGAAAAATGCGTTTGAATGGGGAGAGCAGGAGCAGTGCGCGTTTGAATTGGCGAAAGACGCCATTCAGCATGCTTTGGATTTGTGGCCGATTCGAGAGGGAGACATTGAGTTGAATGTGACAGTCCAGGGGCAGTATGCCAATTGGAGTTTATGGCAAAAACAAGGAAGAAAGAGGGTGCCCCTGGGATTTTGGACAAAGAAGTTACCTGAGGCAGGAGAGCGGTATACTCCCTTTGAGAAGCAGCTGCTGGCCTGCTATTGGGCCCTGGTTGATACTGAGCAAATTACACTGGGACACAATGTGATTTTAAGGCCTGAAATTCCCATCATGCAGTGGGTGATGAGTTCCCTAAAAACTCATAGAATTGGACATGCGCAAGAAGCCAGCTTTATAAAATGGAAATGGTATGTCCAGGACAGGGCACGAGCGGGTCCAAAAGGGACCGCCGTTTTGCATGAGCAGGTAGCGCAGGCTCCAGTGGAGAATTCCGAAATGTTGCATGATGTACCTTCAGTGTGTGAATCCCCAGTAGGGTGGGGCCAGCCGTTCGCAGACTTGTCTGCAGATGACAAAAAACATGTGTGGTTCACAGATGGTTCAGCAAAATATGTTGGAGCGAAAAGGCACTGGAAGGCAGTGTCCTATAAACCTGTTACCAAGAAGCTTTTGACAACTACAGGACAGGGAAAAAGTAGCCAGTATGCAGAGCTTTATGCCGTGTATCAGGCTTTAAAACAGGAGCTACCCGGAAAATGTCACATTTATACAGATTCCTGGTCTACCGCCAATGGGTTAGCTACTTGGCTTCCCACGTGGCATGCACATCAGTACAAAATCCATAACAAAGAGGTATGGGGGAAGGAGTTATGGCAGGAGATCTGGGAAATGTTACCTCAAAGCACCGTGACTGTCTATCATGTGGACGCTCACTGTCCAACTGATTCATTAGACCGATGGTTCAATTGTCTTGCAGACGATCGAGCCAAGATTCAAGAGGCTGAAGTGGAGGCGCAGAGTTCTGATTTGGTGGGAATGGCTAAATGGGCACACCAGAAATGCGGACATCTTGGAGAAAAGGCTACTCACAGGTGGGCTGAGATTAGAGGGATGCATCTTCCCCTAGATTTGATTAAAACAGCGATCATTGAATGTCCCATTTGTCAGCATGCACAGCACAGACCGGTCCCACAGGTGGTGAGAGGCCAGCTAGGTAGAGGTAAATTGCCAGGACAGATTTGGCAGATTGATTATATTGGACCAATGCCAGTGAGCAGAGGGTGTCAGTATGCCTGCACTGTGGTAGACACTTACTCTGGTTATCTCATAGCCTTTCCCTGCAAGCGCGCAACTCAGCAGAGCACCCTGAAAACACTAGATCTGTTGATTCTGTACTATGGGGTGCCACTCCAGATTCAAAGTGATAACGCCAGCCACTTCAAGGGCAGACTAGTGCAGGACTATTGTGCACAACGCAATATTGAGTGGATTTTTCACATACCTTACTACCCACAAGCAGCGGGACTGATTGAGAGAATGAATGGGTTGCTGAAAGAACAATTGCGTAAACTGAATGATGGGACACTGAAGGGGTGGAGGGATAATTTGTATGATGCTTTGCAAATTTTGAACAACCAACCCCTAACAAATGCCGAGACACCTCTCATGAGAATGCTGACACCTGCTTTACAGATTAATCCGTTTACAACGAGCAATACCATTGTGTATTGGGAAACAGCTCCAGGAGCTTTGGCCCCATATCGAGCTACACCAGAATCTGCAGGACTTGACTTACATGCTTTACACATGCATCGATTGAAACCTAGAGACATCACTCTGATTGAAACTGGGGTGGGAATTCAGATTCCCCCTGAGCATTACGGTCTGATCGCCCCTCGATCTGGGCTTGCCTTGAGGGGCATCCAAGTTTTAGGAGGCGTGATAGATGCAGACTACCAAGGCGAGTTGAAAGTCATTCTTTTGAACAGTGGTGACACAGACCTAGTGGTGCAACCTGGTGATCGCGTTGCCCAAATTGTCATCATGCCGGTTTATGGAGGTGTTGTTAAGAAGGGGAGCGCCCCAGCTCTTCTCACTGTGAGAGGCAAAGGAGGGTTTGGATCTACTGACAAGAACCCAGGGGCCAAAGTGTGGATTGAATCCCCAAATAACCCTCCTCAACCCGCTGATGTCATCGCCACTGGACCGGACAATGTCCTGGTAGTTATGCGACCTGGTCAAGACAAATGGGAACATGTTCCCGCTGACAAATGCTATCTGCGAGAATGATAATACGTGTTTTGTCCTTTGTTCTTTTCAGATCATCCTGTGGAGTGCCTGTGCCATCAGTGTGGTGTATGGAGCCCGTTCGGGAGACTCCACCGGGGAGCGGGAGGGGCTCATAGCCCAAAAATTCAACCGTCAGCCGCAGATGCCAACGCTGCTGCATCAACCGAACAATGTTTGGATTCATCTAGCGCAGGAAGTGCTGAATATATCTCACTTCTGTATGAGTAACATGCAAAGCGTTCAAGATTTGATTACCACTTGTCTAGT